>NC_064931.1:553191031-553791031 GCF_023897955.1 Schistocerca gregaria | reverse complement strand
ACGGACGACGTCGAGAAAGTTTAAAGAAGGGCAGCTCGTTTTGTATTATAGTGAAGTAGGGGAGAGAGTGTCACGGATATGGTATGCTAGCTGGAATGGCAGTCATTAAGACAAAGGCGGTTTTTGTTGCGGAGAGATATTTCACGAAATTTCAGTCTTCAATATTTTGTTGACTCCCACTTACATAGGGAGAAATGATCACCGTAATAAAAAGAAATAAGGGCTCGCACGGAAAGATTCAAGTTTTCATTTTTCTCACATGCTATTAGAGAGCGGAACGGTAGGGAAATGACGTGAAAGTGGTTCAATGAACCCACTGCCCTACATTTAAGTGTGAACTGCAGGGTGACCACGTAACTGTAGATGCAGAGTGCTAATTCCCATGATAGTCTGGCTACTGTTAATTTGATGTCAAGACCGCTCACTCGTTTTTGTATTTCCCCCGAGTTAATGTTCACTGTTTTCATTGTATCTTGGGTATATTGGGCTAACTCTACTGTAACTCACGTAACACTTTGGTGTTATTCAGAACACGCTGCTCTAAATTCGGCAGCAGCATGGTATGGCACTCTACTACAATTTTGGTAGTGTCTCCTATAAAAACTAATTTTAGCTTTTCATGGACTATGAGCCACTCGATTTACTGCAGCAAACAGGTGTCAGTGATGCTGGCTGGTGTCATTCAATTATCATGGTGATGCATTTCAAAGGGTAGTTCTGGTAAATATATGAGTAAAAGAAATGGATACAAACGTATGTTAAAAGTGTACACCAAGTGAACAGACAGCTTAACTGTGGATGTGACGATATCACAAAGGGGACAATTGAGTAGTAGACTGCTGCTGAACGAGGTGACACGGTATGATTGAATTACTAGATCCTGCTCATAGCGAAACTTAGAAATGGTTCGGGTACAGTTTACAACAGGCTGTCACTAATAGTCATAAACACTTGACGCAGTGCCGGGCTACAGCTCGGGGACAAGACGGTGTAGAAGTTTCGACTATAGGAGGGCAATTTTACAGTTTGAGAAAGCGGTCTGGAAAAGTGAGTGAGAACACAGATAATGTTTGGTTTGGGTACTGTGCTGGAGATCAGTTACCCTGCATGGTTGAACGAATTTGGCGATCTTTGCTAACGACCAAAAAACCATGAATTTTCCCAGTAATGCGTTTTTGTAGGGCACTCCAGCCGATGGGAAAGGTATGCAAACGATAACATTCGAATTCACCGTTACCGTAGGTTATAGGTAACCGTATGCTTGCTCCAAGGTTATCATGAAGTCGAGACATTCGCGCACTAACAGCAGTGTAGTAGGGAGGTAAGAAAGACTCTCGAATTGGCCAAAGCATTTGCAAAGGCACTACGATTCGAGCAGTGATATAAGTTAAGGCGTGTAATAATAGTTCGGAAGTAATCCAATTATGGCAAAGTTTACGTTGCAATCCCAAATGAATAGTAGCATGCAACACATTCACATGTAACAGAGCGGGATGACAGTTATAAAGAAAGATCTCAGGGCTTTATTTATTTCCAGTGCAGTAGTTATGTTGGATAATTGTTCACGTATCAGTATTAGATCATAGTCAACGATGTTTTTAAGCTTTCGTAATGTGGAACTAATCTGCCAAGTATTGACGAGTAGATTGTTTTGTATATGTGTTAATCATACATATTGTTGAACTTGAGTGCCTTGAGCATTGACAGCAAGCGATGTTGCACGGTGGATGGCTTTATTCCGGTTATCCGCGTCCGCATGATTGGGTGTTCTAAACTACGTCTTGAGTAATGTCCGACCAGCTTTAAACCAAGCTGTCTTAGGAAGACGTTAGATTACAGCGTCGGAAATTATGAGTAGTAGTTCGTATAGATTGGTGATCACTTGAACTAAATCCCGCAAGGTGCGGAGAGTTCCTTTTTGACCAGTACGCTTCAAAACGGATTCACACTCTAACAACTGCATGGCTACACATTGCAGACGAAATGCTTCCTTCGTAAAAAGTGGCAGGTTGCCCATGACAAAAGTAAATATGTGAGTATATAACAAACTGTTCAATCATTCAAACAATACGCCCAAAGTAGAGTGCGGCACGTTGCATGGTGGTGACCCAGATGTGGTTAATATAGCAGTCAGCATACAGCACCTCATTTCGGTGGACAAAGGCAGAAATGTCACGCTACGATCAATAATGCAGCTGTAGCAGCACGTGGTATGGTGGTCACGTCGATAGTGAAGGTACATACGGGACGACACGCAGCCGTAGAGTCGACCGCCTGATAGAGAGGAACGAACGAAGCTAAAATACGATAGGCTCAAGTAACCACAGCCGGCCAGAGTGGCCGAGCGGTTCTAGGCGCTTCAGTCTGGAGCCGCGCGACCGCTACGGTCGCAGGTTCGAATCCTGCCTCGGGCATGGCTGTGTGTCATGTCCTTAGGTTAGTTAGGTTTAAGTAGTTCTAAGTTCTAGGGGACTGATGACCTCAGATGTTAAGTCCCATAGTGCTCAGAGCCATTTGAACCATTTTGAAGTACCCACAAGGTCAAGCTAGAAGGTGAGGAAGCATGTAAGTTGTTTAACTGTTTAAACGGCTGCAAATAAACATAGAAAGGATCTGGCGATAGTCTTGTACCTTCACAAGCTCATAAGCACACAACTGACTGATGAATCGAATTGACTCAAACCTCACGGTTAGCAAAAGAGGCGAGCAGCAGAGCGAATGAGAAGGAAGTGTTGTGTGAGGTGTGTTGTGCTGGAGTCACTGACAGTATAGGACAACTTGTTCCTAGGGGAGCACTAACTGTAAGGGGAAAATCGGCTGTCATTTCTTTCAACATGATGTGGACGCCTGTAAACAAGGCCTCAGCATTGGAACCATTTTCTCACGAGAACCTAGAGTCGATTCGAGAAACCCGAAACGCTTACAGCGTGGAATATAACTTCAGCTCTACTGGCTGAAAAGAAAGTGTGATTAAATCTGAAAATAGTTCCTATGTTACAACTTGGTTCAGGATGAGTACTCACAAGCCTGTACTAATTCATGCTAAGGAAAAATAGTCCAATAGAATCCAAGAAGTGGATGGGTTACGTATACTATTCCAAAGGGCTTTTCGGATGAGATTGGAAAGCGTGACCTCCTGGCCTTACCGTAGCGGCTTCTGGGATCCAGAGTACTGCGCATTTACTGAACGCTTGCATGTTCCTAAGAGGTGGGCACAGGAGTACACAAGGGGTATAACGTAAAATAGACTCTACGTTAACGCTATTTAACAGTGGAAGCATGGAGAGGGAAGTGGAGTGGTGTGGTTAGCGTGCGTATCTTTTAGACTGTGCATAATCACAGGGACATACAGACGTTACTCGACAATTTGCAATAGGCAGATAATAGAGAAGGGTGCAGAAATCAACAAAGATGAACTTATTTTCTAGTTGGCTGGGTCTTCAACAAAAGGAGGGCTGGACCACAAGATAAATACAACACAAATTGACTGATTACTGGTTACGCAAAAGGAGAGTAAAACGAAAGTTCACTCCTAATGGCAGTCACAGGAGGTGAACACTAGTCGAACCCTTTAAGAAATGCGGTGAAAAGCCTAAATAATTATGGATGAAACAGCAGGACAGAAAACCCGATACAGCCAGAAGGATTCAGCGTGAACTATTATTCTTAGACAGAAGAGGAAACACAGAATAACGTCAGTGGCAGGCAAGAGGATAAAAATGTGCAGGAATGGACAAAAAATTAGCGCTGTGTAGGAGCCGTTGACAGTCGTCCACGGACATAAAATTACTGTGCAAATTGGCAGAACGGACGACTGTAGTTTTGCCTCCAAGGCACCGTGAAGGAATTCTACCACTGAAAAAAATGTCCAGACTAATTCCTGCTCGCCGCGGATGCGAGACAATCCACTTCTAATGCTTACCCAGTAAGGTAAGCCAGATGGAGTTTAAGAGTCTTGAACCAGATGAGAGTCGAGAGCAGACACAAGAACAACTGTCGATGTCAAAAGAGAGTCTGTATGTTCAATAGAGAGGGAATGATCACTGAATATGAGTCCGAATGAATCCTACCGTTCATTTTATGAGGTCTCCATGACAATTTCGTGATCGCGTCCACCACTGACATCAGTGTTACACCAAGACGCTATTCGGAGTAACCGAGAAATGCATGCGTACTGTTTGTACCCACTGTCCACTAAAACTTTACCGATACTCTAATAGCCAAAGTGAAAAGAAAACTTTTGTACACCCTACTTTAAACATGAAAACTCATCAAGTCAGGAAATGAAATCCGAAAAAAACATTCTGTGTAACCAGGGGTGCTGACTTTTTAAAATGGCTCTGAGCACTATGGGAGTTAACAACTGAGGTCATCAGTCCCCTAGAACTTCGAACTACTTAAACCTAACTAACCTAAGGACATCACACACGTCCATGCCCAAGGCAGGATTCGAACCTGCGACCGTAGCGGTCGCGCGGTTCCAGACTGAAGCGCCTAGAACCGCTCAGCCACAGCGGCCGGCCTGCTGACTTCTTACACCAAGATGCTCGGTTCAGGGCAAACTACCTGCTCGCCTTCCGCAGGCTCCTACCAAGTGCTGTGTATTGTTGCTTTCGACTGACAACCCTCACATAGAGAAGTGTAAGGTGTACCATTTTTAATGGATACGTGGAGTTTGACGAGGGGCTTGCGTACTGGCAATGTTGCACTAAACAACTCATGAACGCTTAAATATTGGCGTAATAACAGCAACGTAATTTGTTTAAGCGGCTGCACAATAACATGTGAAAGGCAGTGGACATGAATAAGCAGAGATGGCTAACAGATGATCACATGATACGAACATGCTGAACAATTTAATTAGAAACACATCGAGGCAGCACTAGGAAAGGTTACAAAAACGGTTCAAATGGCTCTGAGCACTATGGGACTTAAACATCTGAGGTCATCAGTCCCCTAGAACTTAGAACTACTTAAACCTACCTAACCTAAGGACATCACACACATCCATGCCCGAGGCAAGATCCGAACCTGCAACCGTAGCCGTCGCGCGGTTCCAGACTGTAGCGCCTAGAGCTGCTCGGCCACTCCGGCCGGCGGAAAGATTACAGTAGTACCACATTGCAAAGATAATGGCAAAACTGTAAGAAATATTAGTGGATACTTTACGATTGATAAAGCAGTACTGGAGGAGAATCAGCTGAGAAACATAGTATCAGGGTGCTAGAGACTTCGAGTGTCCAAAACTTGGGCCGCGATGAAGACAGCGCCAGCAATGCGATAGAGCAATACAATAAAGTGCAGTACAACATACAAGCAAACAACAGAACCTCTCTTTTCTAATCCGACAACATATAAAACAGCGACGTCTGAGCTGTGACACAAGTCGCAAAGAAGCGAAATTCCCTTAACACAAAATACAATGCTGCTGCTTCCAAAAAGACTTATGCGTCGGGAGTGAATTGATTTTATAAGGTGCCTTCAGAGAGCTGAGAGACGCACAGTAGAGGTTGGACGTGGTAGACGAAATTGTGGCTCGCAGGAGGAAAACACTACCCCGTGGATACTAGCTGCCGATTTGCTGTTGACTACCAGTCGCCAATTGCCCGGCAGGCTAGCCGCGCATTCTAACGCGCTGCTTCCCCAGCGTGAAGGCGTGCCGGTCCCCGGCACGAATCCGCCCGACGGATTAGTGTCGAGGTTCTGTGTACCGGCCAGCCTTTGGATGGTTTTTAAGGCGGTTTTCGATGCGGGCTGGTACCCTTATTCCGCCTAAGTTACACTATGTCGGCGATTGCTGCACAAACACTGTCTCCAAGTACGCTTACACCATAATTACTCTACCACGCAAACATTTGGGGTTACTCTCGTCTGGTATGAGACGTTCCCGGTTGGGAGGTGTGGGGTGTCCACTAGGGACCGAACTGCACAATAACCCTGGTTTCGGTGTGGGGCGGCGGTGGGGTGGGTGGACTGCTGTGGCCTGTTGTGGGGTTGTGAACCACTGAGGGTTACGGTGGGACGAAGTCTCTCCATCGTTTCTGGGTCCCCTGTTTATTACACAATACAAAACAGTCACCAATGAAAGTTGCCTACCACTCACTTACTACACTCCTGGAAATGGAAAAAAGAACACATTGACACCGGTGTGTCAGACCCACCATACTTGCTCCGGAAACTGCGAGAGGGCTGTACAAGCAATGATCACACGCACGGCACAGCGGACACACCAGGAACCGCGGTGTTGGCCGTCGAATGGCGCTAGCTGCGCAGCATTTGTGCACCGCCGCCGTCAGTGTCAGCCAGTTTGCCGTGGCATACGGAGCTCCATCGCAGTCTTTAACACTAGTAGCATGCCGCGACAGCGTGGACGTGAACCGTATGTGCAGTTGACGGACTTTGAGCGAAGGCGTATAGTGGGCATGCGGGGGGCCGGGTGGACGTACCGCCGAATTGCTCAACACGTGGGGCGTGAGGTCTCCACAGTTCATCGATGTTGTCGCCAGTGGTCGACGGAAGGTGCACGTGCCCGTCGACCTGGGACCGGACCGCAGCGACGCACGGATGCACGCCAAGACCGTAGGATCCTACGCAGTGCCGTAGGGGACCGCACCGCCACTTCCCAGCAAATTAGGGACACTGTTGCTCCTGGGGTATCGGCGAGGACCATTCGCAACCGTCTCCATGAAGCTGGGCTACGGTCCCGCACACCGTTAGGCCGTCTTCCGCTCACGCCCCAACATCGTGCAGCCCGCCTCCAGTGGTGTCGCGACAGGCGTGAATGGAGGGACGAATGGAGACGTGTCGTCTTCAGCGATGAGAGTCGCTTCTGTCTTGGTGCCAATGATGGTCGTATGCGTGTTTGGCGCCGTGCAGGTGAGCGCCACAATCAGGACTGCATACGACCGAGGCACACAGGGCCAACACCCGGCATCATGGTGTGGGGAGCGATCTCCTACACTGGCCGTACACCTCTGGTGATCGTCGAGGGGACACTGAATAGTGCACGGTACATCCAAACCATTCCTAGACCGGCAAGGGAACTTGCTGTTCCAACAGGACAATGCACGTCCGCATGTATCCCGTGCCACCCAACGTGCTCTAGAAGGTGTAAGTCAACTACCCTGGCCAGCAAGATCTCCGGATCTGTCCCCCATTGAGCATGTTTGGGACTGGATGAAGCGTCGTCTCACGCGGTCTGCACGTCCAGCACGAACGCTGGTCCAACTGAGGCGCCAGGTGGAAATGGCATGGCAAGCCGTTCCACAGGACTACATCCAGCATCTCTACGATCGTCTCCATGGGAGAATAGCAGCCTGCATTGCTGCGAAAGGTGGATATACACTGTACTAGTGCCGACATTGTGCATGCTCTGTTGCCTGTGTCTATGTGCCTGTGGTTCTGTCAGTGTGATCATGTGATGTATCTGACCCCAGAAATGTGTCAATAAAGTTTCCCCTTCCTGGGACAATGAATTCACGGTGTTCTTATTTCAATTTCCAGGAGTGTAGAATGGCACAGGTAAAGATATGCCGCCAATTGTTTATTTTCTATCCACGGTAGGAGCCGACGTGTGTAGGCTCTATCATAAGCCCGGACACTCTAAGAAATTGCTAACGAAGGCCTCGTTCGTAAGTTCACGAAGACAATGACGCTCGAATTCATCTAGCTGCACCGAGAGTTAAAGTTTTCGACCTTAATAAGCAGCTGAAACAATCTTCAAAGTAGTCGATTGCTGAACTTAAAAAGTTAACAATACATCGCAGCTTCAAGTGTTCTTGTGGACTAAATTACAGTGATGTTATGTTGTGTGATGCAATCACGCAAAATGTGTCAGACGCACGCATTCACTCTGCTATTTTCAAACTATCACATCTGGATCTGAAAACAGTTTTGTCTATTGTAGAACCTCAAATACATACAACTGGAGTTGATTTTGAATCTCCATCAGTTTCTCTTGTTCATAATTCACACGACACTGAAACTCAAAAAGTGAATGTAAATCTGAATATATAGAGGGCTCAGATTAACTGAAAAAGTGAAGGTAAATCTTTTCAGTCTCATAGTGCATGTGGTGCATTTCAGAATAATGGGAGAAAATGTTGCCCTCAGTGTGTTTCTCGGCATGATAGACAAACTTGACCGTGTCGTAATTCACAGTGTTTCCAGTGCGGGAAGCAATGTCATATACGGACTATATGTTTACAGCACTGCAGTTCACGGTTCCAGTCTAACGCAAGGTAACAGTGCAACTCTCAGCAGGTACATGTTGTCGAGTCCATGCAAATAAGGCCAGCGCTTATTCAGGCAGGCTTTTCTACTTAGCGGAAGATTCATCCTGTCATAAGATAATAAAGGGCGGCGGGTTGTTTGGGGAAGGAGACCTGACAGCGAGGTCATCGGTCTCATCGGATTAGGGAAGGACGGCGAAGGAAGTCAGCCGTGCCCTTTCAAAGGAACCATCCCGGCATTTGCCTGGAGCGATTTAGGGAAATCACGAGATAATAAAGTCAAAAGATAATAAAGTTTGAGGTATGCAAGGGTGCACCTGTGTCCCTAATCAATAAAGACGCAGGATCATTAGAAATCCGTGCCTAGTTAGCCGATACCTCGAACCAGTTGAATACCATCTATTTTGACACTGACAATAATGTGTTCTTTGTGAAATTTGTGGATCCCCTTCAAGTAAAAAAGTTGCTATTAAAGCTTTGTAATCATATTCTCTCCCGCCACAGAGATTGTTCGATCAGTATGATGCACAGTGCAAATGCGGACGCTGAATATACCGAACATCGATATTCGATATTCCACTGGTGATAGGGGATACTTATCTTGAGGAAGTTTTTGCGCAATATGGTGACATCAGATGCATTTGGCGTGAACGCTGGTCAAATCAACACTCGCTCCAATGGTATAGCGCCAAATGTTCGATGGAAAGGCAAACCAAAAAGAACATACCGTCTCATTTGCAGGTTTGTGGATATCGTATTAATATTACGGATGGCGGACATGTAGGCATTTGTTTTCTGTGCAACCAAAGTGGCCATCTTCAAACCATCGGCCTGTGGAAAGATTTTGTGTCACGGATTTCCTTGGAACAGTACCATAAGTTGGCAGTTACTGACCACGACGTCCTTAGTAATGAATTTCGGGTATACATTTTCCCTCGTTTCTGGTAATCATCCGACAGTTTCCACTATCCCTGGGGGTGATTTTCCGCTGTCGCAAGTAAAGCCTGATCCCGTTCCTGTTATTGCTGGGACGGCGACACACGTGATTCATAAAAAGTGGCGCCACACTCATGGTGGTGGTGATTCCCTGTCTCATCTTCCAATGAACTGTCTTTGCCTGTAACTCCTACAACTAGTATGGTATCACGTAGCCCTGGCGAGGGAAGGATCAGGAGGCAGTCTCTAGTATTTCTGCTGGTGCACGGGTCTCTGCCACGTAGCTCCCCGTAGCGATTGTGCATTGGAGTCGTCTCTTTCGCAGCCTCCACCACAAGTACAATCGGTAATACAGCGACGCCCTCCCGTTCCTCCGTCTGCTTTCGACGATGGAGATGGTGATTTGCCGGCTATTGCAAACTCCGTTTACGGAAATAGAAAACGCAAAGTTGTCTCGCGCTGGCTCTGAGATCTACTGTGACTGTCCTCCTTTAGAGAGTCGGCATCCCTTGCAGAGGGGCCCTTGTGCGGGACCGGTGTCTGACCCTGGAATGTCACCATTGGATATGGCGATGGTACAAGATTCACCTACGCCGCCGACTGCAGTAGCTGTTATGCCTCGCAGCCAGCGATAACAACGTGTACAGGCGGACCGTTCAGCGGCGCTCTGAACAACCAAATGTAAAGATTCAGTTGGGACCGGTACTAGCTCCCCACTCTCGTATCCGTCGTTGAACTCTGCGATGCACTGTGACGGGCGACTGGTCGAATAGTCATGCTGCTCTGTTGGTATTTCTTTTCTTTTTGATCGATGGCTCAAGCATATATATTTGTCACATTAAATATTAACAGAGTGGAATTAGAGCTGTACCTAGCACTGCTGCGTCAGTTTGTATGTACTGAAGTGACAAAAATCATGGAATACCTCCTAATATCGTGTAAGATCTCTTTTTCCAGGCGTAGTGCAGCAGCTCGACGTGGCATGGACTCAACATCGCTGGAAGTCCCCTCCGAAAATATTGAGCCATGCTGCATCTATAGCCGTCCATAACAGCGAAAGTGCATCCAGCGCAGGATGTTGAGCATGAACTGCCCCCTCCATTATGTCCCATGAATGTTCAATGGGATTCATGTCACGTGATCTTGGTGGCCAAATCATTCGCTTGGATTTTCCAGAATGTTCTTCAAACCAATGATGAATAAAAAAACTGTGGCCTGGTGACATGACATCGTTGTTTGGGAACATGAAGTCCATGAATGGCTGCAAATGGTCTCCAAGTAGCCGAACGTAACAATTTCCAATGATCGGTTCAGTTGGACCAGAGGACACAGTCCATTCCATATAAATACTGCCCACACCATTGTGGAGCCACCACCAGCTTACACAGTGCCTTGTTGACGACTTGAATCCATGGCGTCGTCGGGTCACACCCTACCGTCAGCTATTGCCGGTTGAAATCGGGACTCATCTGACAAGGCGACTGTTTGCCAGTTGTCTGAGGCCCAACCGATATGGTCACAAGCCCAGGAGAGGTGCTCCACGCGGTGTCGTGCTGTGAGCAAGGGCACTCGCATTGGTCGTCTGCTGCCATATCCCATTAACGACAAATTTCGGCGCACTGTGCTACCACGTACGTTACGTTCATCATACGTCCCACGTTGATTTCTGCTGTTATTTCACGCAGTGTTGCTTGTCAGTTAGCACTGAAAACTCTACACAAACTCCGCTACTCTCGGTCGTTAAGTGAAGACAGTCAGACACTGCGTTGTCTGCGGTGTGGGGTAATGCCTGGAACGTGGTATTCTCGGCACACTCTTGACACTGTGGATCTCGGAATATTGAATTTCGTAACGATTTACGAAATCGAACGTCCCATGCGTGTAGCTCCAACTATCACTCCACTTTCAAAGTGTTTTAGTTCCAGTCGTGTGGGCATAATCACGCCGGAAACCTTTTCGCATGAATCACCTGAGCACAAATGACAGCTCCTAAAATGCCATGCCGTCTGTACCTTCTATACGTAATATTGTCACCATATGTACAGGGTGGAAAAATTGTGTCACAAAATTTTAACCGTGGATAGCTGATGCCAATAGGAACCAAAAGTACTAATGCTGTGTAGGTCGTGAACGCTCAGTTTTTAAACTACGGAAACTTGGCGGCACGCGCTTCCATTGGTCGCATGATTGCCCTGTTGCCAGATGCTCTGGCAACGCATGACCGTGAATGCTTCGCCTGCCAGAGATCAGTGCAAAGGACGTTTGTATGTGTGAACCGACATCCATAGCACTGCCCGTCAACGCACCAACGGCAATGGGGCAATCCTATGGCTAATTGGTGTGCATGGTGCCAAGTTTCCATAGTTTAAAAATGGCGTGTTGTCAACTTACAAAACACCAGTAATTTTGGTTCCTACTGACATCAGCTGTCCATGGTTAAAATTTCGTGACACAATTTTTCTCCAAGCTGTATATGTGCATATCGCTGTCCTATGACTTTGGTCCCCTTGGTGTATGACTCTTGTGCAGATAGATATTGTGTTCCTGCAATCTAGGCGCGCAGTCTGGAACCGTGCGACTGCTACGGTCGCAGGTTCGAATCCTGCCTCGGGCATGGATGTGTGTGATGTCCTTAGGTTAGTTAGGTTTAAGTAGTTCTAAGTTCTAGGGGACTGATGAGCACAGCAGTTGAGTCCAATAGTGCTCAGAGCCATTTGAACCATTTTTTGTTCCTGCAAGAACTTCTATTTACTAGTTTCCTTCTTCCTGGATTTCGAACTTTTTTTAATGTGGCACCCGAATTTTCGACGGTTAATGCCTTATTCTTTTAGGAAGGCGTTTCCATTGCAGACGCAGATGCGCTTGAGTCTGCCAGAGGGGTGCACTGCAGACTTTTCAACATCAACTTTGTTGTCTTCTAAGCTCCATTTGGTTCTGTTATGGAGTGGAAGATTCACGTTTTTACAAAGAGGAAATTATTTATCTTTTATATTTGTTGCTCAGGATCTATTTCAGTAGTAGGACAGTGGGCATACAAGCCAACCTTGACCCCAACCAGAATATCTCAAGCAGTTTCGTATGTCATATTTTGCTGACATCAGCATCATGTTCCTTATCTCCAAGGTCATACTGGGAACCAACTGCCAAGGCCAAGGAAGGGAGGGAAGAGGAGAAGGGGGGGCACTACAATTTGCATGAAGTGTCCCCCCGCACCCCTGAGCACCCCCACTCTGCAACCAATAGTGTACAAGCCCAGCTCCCTATCCCTTGAGCATTTTTTAAAAATAATAATTTGATTGTGTGCATGTTATAATTTGTCCAGACTGAAGAGCTGCCAGGAGCAGTAACACCAGCAGTGATCATCTGGGAAGAAAAAGACTGTCGGTATATTTTACATCAATCCATCTCTAATTGTTATTATTATTATTATTATTATTATTTTTACTATACTTTTTTGTTGTTATTATTGTTACAGACTATGATCTTATGCTGGACAAGGACACACAGCCGTTTCCTGCAGGACTACAGCAGACACAGCTTACAGGATGTCTTCCCGTCCTATCGGTCCTACTGTTGTTCGACTGCACTATAGCACAGCCACAGCAGCAGCCTGAACCTGAGTCTTGCAGAATACTGCTGTTCACCGACTGCCCTTGGGTCTAAATGACTAAATGTCAGTGTAGCACCTCCCAATGACTTTGGGGGTGGAGGATGCTGTGATTGAAATATAGAACGTACTAGAGTACAGTATTCATGGCATGACTGTTACTGTCTGTGTAGTTTGATGGAGTTCATACAGAGATAGATGACAGCTGAATACAATCTATCACATTCTATTATTAAAATTAGCATATTACGGGATGACACACCAATTATCGCTATGTATGAGGAACCAGTTCTTCAGCTAAAATTTGGGGATACAAGTATATACTTTAAACATTACATAGTGGTAAATTTAAGTGATCTGTACAATGCTTTATTCATTTCTGTAGACTGAATGAGCGACTTCTATCCATATGTAAGAAGGGAGAACTATGAATCTGTTGAGTATTTGCAAGGCCGGCCCCAGTGGCCGAGCGGTTCTATGCGCTTCAGTCCGGACCCGCACGAGTGCTATGGTCGCAGGTTCGCATCCTGCCCTGGGCATGGATGTGTATGATGTCTGTAGGTTAGTTAGGTTTAAGTAGTTCTAAGTTCTAGGGGACTCATGAGCTCAGATGTTAAGTCCCATAGTGCTCAGAGCCATTTGAACCATTTGAAGTATTTGCATAATAAGGGTGTAAATTTTGAACAAGTGGAGTAATGCATCAGTGCAGCATGCATTCCCCCCATATCGAAGGGTGTAAGTGTTGAGTTTGTAACTATAAAATAAGTGGAGGCTTAATTTACTGAAGAAATGCCCATGTAAATAATAGCTCCAATAGGGTTGAATACAACACAGGCTAAATTCAAAGCATATAAAAAACCATTATTTGGTTACTTCTGTAATACTGAATAATTGTGTGTAAATAAAAAATTATCTATAAAATTTTTCCTATTTTCTTACGCCCTACAATAACTTTAATGGTGAAAGCATCAAATAATAACAACACAGATATAACAAATTAACCTGTGGTTTATTTTGATATAAAATACAATTACTTTAAAAAATTGTTGAAATGCAGAATGGTTTTAGTTACATAACAGAAACTGATCAACTACACCATATTTACAGCAGCAGAAATCCGTTTCACTAGTAATAATACTTTTTTAAAGAGATCACATAAGTGCAGAATGATTTTATGAAAATAACAGCAACAGATTAGCTGTGCAATATTTACAGCAGCAAAGATACATTATATTTAGATGATTTTACTTATTTACAGTATTTATTGTGTTTAGGGACTACCAGTTGCAGGTGAAGAACAACAGATATACAAACAAACACACTACATTTTTTACAAACACACGCAAATTGCAGTCATGTATATGATACACACCCACATACACAAACTATGACTAACGCTTCATCTATCTATTGGATTATGATGGTTTTGCCCAAAAGTGAATTATTTAATAATTTATAATTTTTTTTTCAAAATCACACATCGTGAGAGGCCTCCTTTCTGTGTTTAAACCGATCTACTCCTTCAACCAGAAGTAATGCCTGAACGAGAACCACAGGTGATGCTATGAAGTCAAATCCCCAACCGGAGACACTGATGGAGGTTTCTATAGTGAAGAATGTGTCTCTGATTACTCCCCAGCGTTATGATCAACTTGGGAACGGAACACTTTTGCGGAATTAGGGTCTCTGGACACAGCCATTATACTCATCATGCAAATAAGTGGGATATTTCAGTTTTGCTTCCAGGACATATACCTTACAGTCATCATCAGCCACAAACAAAGCACGTTTTTCGATCTCAGAGAGCAACCGCCTCGCAGGATTATCCCCAGCATATGAGTCAAATTCGTTGACTGGAATAATATGAGCATTCAACCTGACTGTTGCCGCATACGATATGTGTTGTGTTGGTGTGTGAGGCATTGGGATCACCTTCACAACACGCCACAGAAACTAGTAAGCACTCAAAGTCAGCATATGCGATAAAGGGATATCGTTCCTGAGGGTGAGCGTTCTTAAACTTGCCACTGCTATACCGGGGCAGGATGATGGTGATGACACTTAATGTACCTTCCCTCTGCTGCTAGGCTGGGGGTGGTAGCCAGATGGCCCCGGCCAAGGTGATGCAGATGTCGATGGTACCGTGATACTATTGCTAGGCTTGGGGCGGTACTAGTGACCCCAGATGAAGTGACGCAGATATATATGGCACTGTCCCCTCACCGCCAGGCTGAGGTGAAGCGAGTGTCAATGGCATCGTCCTGCTACTGCTAGGTGGGGGACAGTAGCCAGATGATCCCAGACTAGATGGCCCAGAAGTTGATAGCACTGGACAGCTACATCTAGGCCGAGGTGATTCAGGAGTCGATGGTTACATCAATGATGATTCCGGCAGTGGTGTTGAAAAGCCACCTCAGGAAGCATCCAATACTCATTCCGCAATGGAAGAAGAACAGAAATTGTTAAGTACTGCACACAGACACAAGTTGTAGATATATACAAGCAACATAATTAATTTCTGAGGTTCATTGAAGATAAGTGCTTTCAGCCACTCATCGTCTTCATTATTCTCAATATTAGGTGATGTATATTCTAATATTTTTCGTTTAGCTCAGCTTCCACTTCCCTGACGATATCGACATCAAGTGCATCTACAGAAAAAAGAAAGAAAAAGAGAAGCACTCCCTGTAGGCATAAAAAATTATTATTGATAACCAAAATAATACTACTACTCAAATATCTGTCTCTCAATGACTGGCATCATCCCCCGTGAGCTCTGAGTAAAAAAAAATATGGTATTGCTACTTGCGGTAGGTGATTCACAATTTGGTTGAAACAGCATGAGCTATGGGTGCTTATTGCTACAGCTTTATATCAATCTGTTCACTTATAGCTAAACAAAATAAAAAAAAAAACAAAGGGACACGTAAGTTGCTCATGTAAACGTGGAAAAGAAATTATATGCACATGGGAAAAAATTGCTTTCACGTACATCCTTCGTGAGAAATATCATTGTTTAATCATCAAAAGGTGTTGAAGTTATACTTGGAACAAGGTTGTCAGCGGCTGACAAACGAGTGTGTTTACCAGCGTCATTGTCATCGGCTTGCGCAGAAAGCTTAATGGCTGATCGGTCTGAAATGAGATGTAACTGTTCAGTGCTATTTATTTGTATACGGGCGGCAAGCGAGAGAGGCAGACGTCTGTGTTCATTTGAATCAAGCACAGCGCTGACATTTGTGTTTGTCACTGCATGTGTAGCACTCGTCTGCTCTTACCGACACATCCGTGCTTTTTGTGAGAGTGGGTATTGCTGTAATTCATACACAAACGTACGTGGAATCCAACATGTTTGTAAGTACTGCCGACATTTGCGGTACTTGTTATCCGACGCGCCTGCATGCGACGCTACGCACGAGTACACAGAACAACGCCTCCTCGTTCCTGCTGCCACCTGTCAAGGTCGGCTGGCATGACGTCTCCTGCTTATCATCATTAGCTGTGGTGTGTCTGCGAGGAAAGGCCCCGGACCTACTGTTCGTTGTATTCTTCATTAGGAGCAGAGCAGAAAATGTAAGTTAAATACTCACCTGAAGTCTGTAAGTGAGGAGGCAGAAAATCGTAAGTGAGTAAATAAATACAAACACTTTTTTAAAAAGAAACGATTTATTTTATTGCTAAGCCAACTGAATAATAGTTTTAAATTTTCTGACGCGTTCATATACCCATGTCGTCCATATCTCTTCTTCAACTGCTTGAGAGCAGGACATCCGTCTGTTTCGAGATTCTGGATGGATGTAAATTTATAAATTTCTTGAAGCCGGGAAATCTTCTTATGGCCTATGACGTAAACTATGGTGTCTTTACGATCATAGGTACACAGCGATGACGCCATATCTTCATCCACCAACCCTTCATCATCTCAGAGATTTGTGTGGTAAAATCGCGTCAGCCGTACCACTGTTTTTCGAGATTTAGCACTCTGCACTAAGCTAAGAGGTATGGGTGAAGCAACGTTTGTGGAATAAATCGTTAGTACTTGTCTGGGGTCAGAGAATGCAAGGAACACAACATCTTTAAACACAAATCATCCACCCTAATTGTAAAACCGCTGTGTGTCTGTAACGATTTTAGCCCTTGAGGCATCGTTGTATATTACATCACATGTTGTGTAACGCCTCTACATACTAAATGTTGTAAAATTTCTGTATGCAGCGAGTGGTTCTCGACACGCTCACGAAGTATTAATGAATACGCTGCAGCCCCACAGGGAAGTTTTGCGACGATTCGAATTCAGAATGTACGTCCACAGTTCAAGTCTTCACCGATTTATGTTGCTTTAAACAGTCAGTCACCACTATGGGGAATAACTGCGGTGGGATAAGCATACATTTGACACCACAATCAATTTCGTAATATGATGCGTTAAATCTGACGCACATGTCAGACAATAATTCATATCCGTTTCAGTTCCACGTCAACTGAAAATTTTTGCACGTAAAAAACTGGGACTTTAGGTAAGCACTAGCATTGATTAGTTTACAGTTGTCGAATCTGCTCGAATTCTTTTCGAGATTACCCTACCTGTCTGTCTGCAGGGTCAGAATAATAAAGCGAGGCGTTTCTAGCTTGCAGAAGTCTTAAGAGTCCATGGCTGTGGCGATGATTGTGGAAGGATCAGATATTCAAACAACTCCCATGAACAGAAAGCTGATGGCAGTTGCACTCCTCAGTGTAGAACACATATAGGTTTCAGATTCTCTTCGTCTGGTAGAGATAGGTGCGGTACTTTCCATATCAATTTATCCAGCACAACTTTATGTTCTTCTTCTCCTTGTTCTATAGTGTATGAGTTATTACCTGTAACACTTCAAACTAGAATTAGCTCCTGTTTAGCATTCATAACAATGTGATTACTGTCTACAAAGACCCCCATTAAAACATTTTAATTGGAATATACACACTAATGGAGTTATCTATCGATCCACTTACGAACCATCCTGCATTTTGTAAGCGTTCAGATCCGCTGTCGATGCAGCGAAGTATGTCTTGAGTGTCGATGCGATCTCAGCGTTTTCGGTGTAGTCAGCTTCATCCCCATTAAGCTCATATTTTATTTCTTGAATTAGAAAGGTGAATGAATTATGGGTAAATTTTGATACTTTTGATGTTACCGAGGCCTTCTTAGATGAAAATACAATTTCCAAATATAGGCTGCTCTTGCTTGGAAGTGCCAGTCCATCTTGATGTTGAGCAACAATTCATATATCATGATCATTAAACGCCACTGAGACGAACGATTTGTGGGAATAATACTCATGGTTAATGATATGCTCACCGTATTGAACTGGAGTTGTTACATTGAGGGTCGTCATTGCGAGGTTTCAATCCAATGGATGTAACTGCAGAGTAGTCTTGTAGTGGGTGGGTACTCCGTATTTATACTTAATACCCATTTTAATGCGTCAAATGAAGACATACTATAATTTCCTCACTTCGAAAATTCGCTAGATTCTCGTTCTTATTTACGATATCCACCTCAATATGGTCTAATTTCTGGATAGTCACAGATCACTGGGAACCTCCTCAATTTTATAACCAAGACCCACTGTAGGAAAAAATGCGTAAATACTACGGACCAATCTGTAATTAAGGTACGAATTCGTCGCAACATTACACTCTACACGTATCGTACTCACTCTCAGTATGTTCATTGGCCCCTCGAGGAATCTAGTAGCGATCCCATTGAACATATGTGACGAAGTCCACTGTCTCTTCTGTTGTTTTCATCTCTGATTTAAACGTATTAACGTTTGCATGGAACTCAGATCCTTTTTAAAAATCGTTTTATACATGAATTTACATCATCAGTGTCGTAGGAGCCAGGAGGTATTTCTAAAATTCCCCACTCCGCAGTGCAGTTTTTTATTTACCGTAGTGACATTAGCTATGCTATTGTATGTTTCCAGACCGATCAGTGCTGTACTCCACTTCCACTTACTCAGATCTATTGGAGGAAAGTAGTTTCCTTAAATTTAGATGAACATCCTTTTAAAGTCAGAGTGAATGATATTACATCTCGACCTCAGAGGTCGAGAGGATATAACATCGATGTTGTTGATTTTCAGGAAACGTATATTAAAAATGAAGAGCAAATAAATCAGAGAGGAAAAATTCCTGGCTTTGAGTTACGAGGAACAACTTACTACCATGCTTAAGGGGTGGTAGCATATGTACGATCGTCAATCACGAATGCGCATCTATGCTTTGTATCTGATCTCAGTGACATCCACGAAGTTACAGAAAAATAGGAGAAGTAACAATTAATGAATACAAGCCCCCAGATATCTCTTGGCCTTCACAGGTCAGCCTGGTATCACAGCATCCCGCCATATACCTCGGATATTTTAACAGCCACCATACTCAACAGAAGTATAAGGAAAGTGATGAAAATGGTGAAGCCAATAAAAATTGAGAAGAAGGCAAAAGCATATACTTGTGTTTGATGCAAAGGATAAATCAACCTTCGTATCAGCAGCTTGGAGACAGAAGTATAATCCCAATCTATGCTTTGAAAGAACTACTGAAAATAAATTACCTGTCCAAAGTTCGCAGTTGGTATTAGAAGACTTCCCACACCGAAATAGGGACAAATATCCCATTCGTTTCATCCTTTCCACGACCTTGATAGAACTTCATAAAAGCAAACTGGGATGTATATGCTAAAAACTGTCTTGATTGGATTCGCTCCAAAAACAAGAAACTATGAGAGACTTGTTGGAACCAAGATAAGTGCAGCAAAGAAGCCAATCCCTTCGGGCTATCGCAGGCAGTATATTCCATGTTGGAATGAAACTACAGACAAACAATATGATGAATTTCTAAAAAGCGGGGACCCGGTAATAGCGGATAACCTACTTCATAACCTCAGTACAGCCAGACGTACTAGATGGACAGGGATTGTTGAGTCTCTCAGTTTTCAAACATCAAATAGAAAAGTATGGTCCTTTCTAAGGAATATGGTTGGAAACAAAATTAAATTAAAGAACAGCAATCATATATCAGCTAATTGGATTGCATCACATTTACTATCCACATCAAGAACACCAAGGGATAAAACTCACACAAGATACATCAGACGCAAACTTACATTGCTCAAAAAGAACGTTGATGAACAATCTGACTTATCAAGAACTTTCACTATACCTGAAATTTCTGCTGCCCTTAAAACTCTAAAACCCGGAAAGGCACCGGGAAGTGACGGAATCCACCCAGAATTTCTTTTGCATAATGGAAACTACGCAGAAGATGACTGACGGATTTCTTCTCTAACTTTATGATATCTGGTTCAGTCAACACAAAAAATGAAGCAATCAAAAATCATAGGAATACTCAAGCCTGGCAAGGCACCAGACCAGCGTAAGGACTATAGCCCAATCGCACCATTGAGCACGGTTTATAAGTTACTTGAAATAATTCTATACAGTTGGATTAGTCCAGTAATCTTTCAGAGCGTTCCTATTGTGCAAGCTGAATTCCAAATAGGACGGAGATGCGCTGATCAAGTCTTATCTCCAACAACATTTATTGAAGTAATATACCAAATGAAGCTGAAAACATCAGTTGCTTTCGTTGATCTAAATTTGGAGGCATGGACCCCTTCGTACATTATTGCACCTTGTCCCATGCAAACGGACAACAAAACTAAATGACAACATGTTAATTGGAAGGACAATTACTGTAACTACAAAAAAGGACACTAGCTGCCCGAAAATATTGAATAATGGCTTACCACAGGGATCTATCCTGCTCCTCTCTTGTTTAATGTATATATGTATGTATGATATCCCTCCAACACAGTCCAGGAAGTTTGGCTATGCAGACCACTGCACTATAGTTACCCAACAAAAAACTATTGAAACAATTGAAGAAATCTTAACTTTCGATCTAGACATCTTAAACCACTATTTTCGTAAATGGAGGTTACAACCAAACTCAAATAAAACAGAAGTTTCATGTTTTCTTCTGTGCAATAGATTGTCAGTCAGAGCAATCGATGTCTATTTTGAAGGGGACAGACGCCATCATGATATGCATCCACAATACCTTGGGGTCACGTTAGATAGGACAGTTTCTTTTAAGGAGCACTTGACGCAAACATTTGCTAAGCTCAAAACCAGAAACAACTTTCTCCATAAACTCTGCGGCTCTCGCTGGGGATCGTCAGTAGACACTCTCTGGGTATCAGCACTCAGTTTGGTATGCTCAGCAACAGAGTACTGAGCGCCTACTGGCTTAATAGTCCCTACGCAAAAAAGATAGACCTACAACTTGGTTTTTCATCGTTTTGTTCAACCGTTTGACAATACTGGCTATCAAATGGGAGAATGCTGAGTAGCGATTTCTCCCATAAAGTTCCATTACCTATTTGAAATGCCTATTGTAAATTCCAGGGTCTGTCTGAAGTTTGTTGGGACAGTGATTTGTTCTAAGCTGCAACAGTTGCTCATAAACTTCCGAAACCTCCTTCCCAGTCATTACCTTCACTGCTAGGGCCCAAGCAAATTTGGAATACGTATCTATGACCATTAGAATGTACTTGAAACCATTGTTGGGTCATGAACACTCTCACATATCTACGAGATCAGCCACAAGTAAATTATCTAGTTCTCCTATTATCACATGTTTGCACAGAAATTGTCTGCGTGTGGGTCGGTGAAGCTCATGAACAACTGTCTCCATAATTACTCGATGATACATGTTGCTCAAAGCTCAGATATGATTGATAACATTTCGTTCGTGTGACCTGTATTCCCAGTGGCAGCTGACGCAGCAAGTATATATATATATATATATATATATATATATATATATATATATATATATATATATATATACTCTAGAGGTAGACTGTTCAGTCTTTTATACTGAACTTGAAGCCCTTTCCCCATGCTACATGTAGCTACTGATTTAATTATAATTCTGTTATTCGTCACTCTTTGAAGCTTTCATTCGACATTTTGATGTCCTATGTGCATTGGCCATGCATAATATTTGACCATATGCTTTTGTATGTTTTGGGGTATACTTTTTGATGTTCGACCTTTTTAAGAATATTAACTCCAATGAACCCAACTCTTATTCAATTCTCAGTTAAACGTATAGGGTGCTTACCTAACATACATAGTTTCATATTTTTGGCCCCGAATGTTGTATGAAACTCATCATTACAGCAGCGGTTAATGAAGTCAGTAATAGCACGTACCGCCCTATCATCATCATCATCATCATCTTATTATTATTATTATTATTATTATTATTATTATTATTATTATTATTACCTTAGTCTTCTTCTCTTCTGCCGCCATCCATTCTTATTATTATTATCTTAGTCTTCTTCTCTTCTGCCGCCATCCATGGTGCGTGGCAGCTCTTTCAAACTGGTGGTTACTGGCTTAAACGTGTCTGAGATATGTCGATCTTCTGCTACCTGCTTTAAGTGAACAGAATTGATGGCGAGAAAGAATAAGCTCCACACCTGCAAGATAACTTATTGTATCTACACCAAAGCACAAATGACAAACACGGCACGTTGTAGAAAAAAACATCGAAAGAGAGCACCAGAACAAAAGGAGAAAGATGTGCGTACATAATGATAAAACACACCGAAACATATCACTGCCGTTAATAACCTCTAATCGATATCACTTGCCGCTACACCAGTCCCCCTTTTTTAATTTCGGTGCACCAAGTATATCTGCGCACTGGTGGCGAACAGTTGTTCCGGCCCGCGTGATCAATGGAGCAATAAATGGAAGGTCTGTAGGCGGCACAGTGTTGTCTGTAGCCCTAGGTCTGTGTGGGCCCTGGAGATCGTGGTTTGTAGCGGGTGCATTCGAAGCCTGTTTGTCCTGTGCGACGAGATGAGCAGGTTTCAGCTGCTCTATAGAAACCGTTTCGTGCTTTCTGTTCCAGTCTATTACGATGTCGTTTGGCAATCTGCACAGCTCGCGGAACAGACCTGTACATGGTTGGTGGAGAGGGGGACATACAGTGTCATCTCATTGCCAGACTTGGACTGATGTGGCCAGATCCTTGTGTACGAAAACTGCTTTCTTACCATGATGTTGTGGAGGACTCGTGTTGATCCGTAACATTCTCTCTTTTAATCTTCTACCAAAATCGGACAAGTGTTCCTCAGATGGTAAGATTGTAGGTTTGTCAGTCAGTAAATCAGCAGGTAGGCGTACTTGCTCGCCAAACACCAATTCTGCCGGTAATAGCCTAGATCTTCCTTCACCGCTAATCAAAGGCCTAACAACACCAGAAGCAAAGCTTACGATCACTTACAGCTGTGCGACATTAAAGCAGCCTTCAGAGATCGGTGAAATCCTCCATGTAGCTCGTTCCTTGGTGTATGGTAAACAGTAGTTCTAATGTGACTGCAGCTGCATATCTGTAGCAGCTTTTGAAATACACAAGCTTCAAATTGTCCTCCGTGGTCAGACGTGGTCCCATGTCGTATGCCATAGTGAGAAAACCAACCTGCCAGTCGTGTCGTAGCCGCAGTGATGCTGAAATATTGGAAACAGGGAATGCTTCGAACTATCAGTTTAATAAGGCCCGGCTGCAAAATACTAACGCGAATTCTTTACAGACGAATGGGAAAAATGGTTGAAGCTGACCTCTGGGAAGATCAGTTTGGATTCCGTAGAAATGATGTAACACGCGAGGCAATACTGACCCTACGACTTACACTATGTGATCAAAAATTGGACACCCACAAAAACATACGTTTTTCATATTATGCGCATTGTGCTGCTACCTACTGCCAGTTGCTCCATATCAGCGACCTCGGTAGTCATTATACATCTTGAGAGAGCAGAATGGGGCGCTCCGCAGTAAGCACTGACTTCGAAACGTGGTGAGTTGACTGGGTGTCACTTGCGTCATACATTTGTACGCGAGATTTTCACACTTCTAAACATCCCTAGGTCCACTGTTTACGATGTGATAGTGAAGTGGAAACATCAATAGACACATACAGCACGAAAGCGTACAGGCCGACCTCGTTTGTTGACTGACAGAAACCTCCGACAGTTGATGACGGTCGTAATGTGTAATAGACAGACATCTATCCAGGCCATCACACAAGAATTTCAAACTGCATCAGGATCCACTGCAAGTACTACGACAGCTTGGCGGGAGGTGAGAAAACTTGGATTTCACGGTCGAGCTGCTGCTCATAAGCGACACATCACACCGGTAAATGCCAAACGACGCCTAGTTTGGTGTAAGGAGCGTGAACACTGGACAATCGAACAGTGGGAAAACGTTGTGTGGAGTGACGAATCACCGTACACAATGTGACGATCCGATGTCAGGTTGTGGGTATGGCGAATGCTCGGTGAACGTTATCTGCCAGTGGGCGTAGTGTCAACTGTGGTGTCACCGCCAGACACCACACTTGCTAGGTGCTTTAATTCGGCAGCGGTCCGTTAGTATACGTCGGACCCGCGTGTCGCCACTATCAATGATTGCAGACTGACCGCCGCCACACGGCAGGTCTAGTCTAGAGAGACTCCCTAGCACTCGCCCCAGTTGTACAGCCGACTTTGCTAGCGATGGTTCACTGACTACCTACGCTCTCATTTGCCGAGACGACAGTTTAGCATAGCCTTCAGGTACGTTATTTGCTACGGCCTAGCATATTCAGTTACTATTATGAACAGATAATATTGTGAATCACGTACCGTCAAGAGCGACGTTCATCATTAATGGATTAAAGTTAAGTATGAAACTAATTACGTCCGCTTTCTGAATTCTAATTCCTTGTCATGTTCCAGACCTCACGTCAGTATAGTTCTTCCCTCCTCACGCCAGCCTGCGTAAGCTAAAACGCGTGCATTTCGGCCTCCCCTAGTTACACGGTGTTGGCTCTTCAGCCAGATACACCAAAAATGAAATTTGATGGCGGTGGTGTTATTGTGTGGTCGTGTTTCTCATGGAGGGGTCTTGCACACCTTGTTGTTTTGTATGGTACTATCACAGCACAGGCCTACACTGATGTGTTAAGCACCTTCTTGCTTCCCTCTGTTGACTAGCAATTCGGGGATGGCAATTGCATCTTTCAACACTACCTAGCACCTGTTCATAATGCACTGCCTGTGGCGGAGTGGTTACACGACAATTAAATCCCTGTAATGGACTGTCCTGCACGGAGTCCTGACCTGAAACCTATAGGACACCTTTGGTATGTTTTGAAACGCCGACTCCGTGCCAGGCCTCACCGACCGACGTCGATATCTGTCCTCAGTGCAACACTCCGTGAAGAATAGACTGCTATTCCCCAAGAACCCTTGCAGCACCTGATTGAATGTATGCCTGCGAGAGTGGAAACTGTCATCAAGGCTAAGGGTGGGCCAGCACCGTATTGAATTCTTGCAGCATTACCAATGGAGGGCGCCACGGACTTGTAAGTCGTTTTCAGCAGGTGTCCGGATACTTTTGATCAGAAGATAGAGTAAGGAAAGGCAAAGCTGCGTTTCCAGCATTTGTAGACTTTGAGAAAGCTTTTGACAATGTTGACTGGAATACTCTCTTTCAAATTCTGAAGGTGGTATAGGTCAAATGCAGGGAGCGAAAGGCTATTTACAATTTTTAATGAAACCAGATGACAGTCGTAAGAGTCGAGGGGCATGAAAGGGCAGCAGTGGTTGGGAAGGGAGTGAGACAGGGTTGTAGACTATCTCCGATGTTATTCAATCTGTATATTGAACAAGCAATAAAGAAAACAAAAGAAAAATTCGCAGTATGAATTAAAATCCATGGTGAAGGAATAAAACCTTGAGGTTGGTCGATGACACTGTAATTTTGTCAGAGACAGCAAAGGACCTGGAATAGCAGTTGAACGGAATGGATAATGTCTTGAAAGGAGGATAGTCGAATTAAATCAGGTGATGCTAATGGAGTTAGATTAGGAAATGAGACATTTAAAGTAGTAAAGGAGTTTTGCTGTTTGGGGAGCAAAATACCTGATGATGGTCAAAGTAGAGTGGATATCAAATGTAGACCAGCAATATCAAGGAAAGCGTTTCTGAAGAAGAGAAATTTGTCAACATCGAGTATAGATTTAAGTGTCCGGAAGTCTTTTTCTGAAAGTATTTGTATGGGGTATCGCTATGTATGGACGATAAATAGTTTAGATAAGAAGAGATTAGAAGTTTTCAAAATGTGGTGCTACAGAAGAATGCTGAAGATTACATGAGTAGACCACGTAACTAATGAGGAGGTATTGAATCGGATTGGGGAGAAGAGAAGTTTGTGGCACAACTTGACTAGAAGAAGGGATCGGTTGGTAGGACATGTTCTGAGGCATCAAGGGATCACAAATTTAGCATTGGAGGGCAGCGTGGAGGGTAAAAATCGTAGAGGGAGACCAAGGGATGAATACACCACGCAGATTAAGAAGGATGTATGTTGCAGTGGTTACTTGGAGATGAAGAAGTTTGCTAGGATAGAGTAGCATGGAGAGCTGCATCAGACCAGTCCCTGGACTGAAGACCACAACAACAAAGTGAAGGCTTCTGGCCAACTGGTAAACCAGTTCACCATTGTTATCACGTAGCTATAAACACGGAAGATGTCCCACCAAATCAATATGTAGGTGCATAAAACGGGCTGTAGGTTCAGCGAACGTTCCCACAGACACGTTTCCTTGCCTGAGGAACCTTACTCTTCTGCCACAGTAAACAACAATTAGCGCAGCAGCTGGAATTCTTTCTAATTATTTTGTCGCATGACGTATTTTGACAGTAGCTTAGTTGAAGCCCTGACTCCCAGGTGTACTAAATTATGAAAGCCACAGAAAACTTCTTTCCTTTGTCTCAGTAGAATGTAAGGACGTAATCAGCTCTGTGGCATATCACACCATAAGTTAAGTCCCAGCTCTTTTACTTCTACTTTATCAAACACCAAACCATGAGATCCATTAGCCAACAACTGATCCAGGTCGGAGTCTTCTTTTTGATCAGCCGCTATTTTCTCCCAGTAGACTGTGTTGACGCTGGAGCAGCTACGTGGAAAATAATCAGCCGCAACATTATTCTTGCCGCTCATGTGTCTAACGTCTGTGGTGTATTGTGCTGTGAAGTCATCTGTGCGACAATGACGGGGCGCCGCCTTGGAAGAGAATGCTGTTAGCTGTGCGTGATCTGTATAAACTGCTAAGTGCTTCCCTTCCAGGTATTCTTTGAAGGATTTAACCGGTGCGTGAATGACTAGTGATTTGTAGTCTGTAGCGTTCCATTTGCGCTGTGCTTCCGTCAAGAGACGGGAAAACAGCGACAGGGGTTACCAGTCACCATTGATTCTCTGTCGCAATGTCACGTCGACTGCCACCTGGATGACGTCGACCATGATTGCCAGGGTGGTGTAAGAGCGCAGTTTCCTCCATAGCATCTTTAAAGACCTGTAGTAGATTCTGGTTGCGCGGTACTTTCCCTTTAGAAGTGCAGTCAAAGGAACCTGCTTCTTGGCTGCCTGTGGAAGTTAGCGTCGGCAGAAATTAATCGTTCCTAAGAATCTTCGTAAATCCTTGGAAGTCCTCGGAACCGGGAAGTCATGCATGAATTGTAAATTTTCAGTGTTTAGAGACAGACCTTTTGCGGAAACGATGAACCTGAGAAACTGTACTATCTCTTTCTCAAAAATGCACTTGTTTTTGTTGATTAACATTCCAAAGTCCTTGAGCCTCTGGGAAAGAGTTCCTAGGTCCTCCTTACGTTTTCCATACTGTCGGAGAAGAAGAGAACGTCCTCCATGCAACAAAACAGGAATGGAAGCCCTCTAAGAACCTGGTGAATAAACTTCTGTCATGATTGTGTGACATTTTTAAGACTAAAGGGCATAAAGCTGAACTGGAACAAAGCAAACACAGCAGTTATAGTAGTCTTCTTCCTGCCGTCATCTGCGACCAGAATCTGTGCATAAGCGTTGCGGCGGTCGATAACGCTAAAAACTTTCGCTCCTGCTACATCGTTGTTGCTCTCTGCCACCTGAGGTAACGGGTATTTATCGGGAATAGTATGGGAATTTAGGACTCTACAACCCCCACAAACGCGCCAATTTCAGTCCCTTTTTTGGCTAGGTGCAAAGGTGAGGTTAACTGACTATCTGATGGGGACACGATACCTTCATTAATCTGTATGCCTATGTCATTCTTAGCTGCGGTGAAGTTTTCTGGCGTTAGCCTGCATGGACAGGCCGTTACTGAAGTGCCGGGTGAAGTACGAATGTAAAACTGAATGTCATGCTTGCAAGTCGTTCCTGGTTTTCTGATCTCTGCAATCTTCGGAAATTCTTGCACTACAGCATCACATCCGCTGGAAACTTGTGCCAATCAAGCCACTTCTAGGAGCCGTTCAGCCGGTCGTTGTGGCCGAGCGGATCTAGGAGCTTCAGTCTGGGACCGCGATGCTGCTACGGGCCTGTCTCGGGCATAGATGTGTGTGATGTCCTTAAGGGTTTAAGTAGTTCTAAGTCTAGGAGGCTGATGACCCCAGATGTTAGGTCCCATAGTGCTTATAGCCATTTGAACCATTTAAATTTAGGAGCCGGTTAGAAGAACTGCAAAAAATAGGCTCCCAAAATAGCTTTCGTCACGTTTGTCACGAAGAATGGCCATGCAAATGTGTATTGCAGCCCAAGATGGAGTGTCAAGACTTTCCTTCCTGTGATCCCAATTCTGGTATTATTTGCTGCCCTTAGAGTTATCAGAACCATGGAACCGTCGCCTGTAAAACTTTCAGCCGGTAACACACCACAGTCAGAAAGCATATCTGCCATAATCGTTGTTCCAGATGTGTTGTCCCTGGCAGGGAACCGGCGATTCTGCTTCTCGGTTGAGTACGCAAGGCCAATCTGTTTTGTCACTTGCCTCCTATCCGCCAGCTGCCGCCACTCAAAACTATAGTTTTCGAATCCCTCTATAAATGTCAGGCACTATCTTCTAGAAGATCTCTGAGGTGCATAGCTGTGAATATTCAGCCACCGTCTAAGCCTTGTGGGCCAAGACTGTTTAAAGGTAATTAGATGTGTGCTGATCAGACAGTGCTGACTGTTGGTGGTAGCTGTCTAAGCCATAATAACATTATGGAAGCCTCAGGCTAAGGATTTCAGTTCTGCCAGCATTAGTTTCGGTGACATGTCATCAGTCGACGTCTCCTGTAACAGTTCATCCAATCTGCTCTCCATGGTTAAAGAATACTGTTTGATTAAACCTTCTTTTCGAATCTAACAACTCAGTTAATTTAAAAAGTCCTCTGCTTGCATAATTTGTGCATCATCGAAACGTGTTACCACAAAATGATACCTGTCGTGTGAAGTTAGGACGCCATGTTGCAAAAATTTGATCTCTGCTGTCTGAACCATAGGTGCGGTTGTTTGGCCCAGAAGATGGGAAGTTTAACATTTCCTAACTTCCTACCTGGAATTATACAGACTGCAGGTACATTCAAAGAGCTTGCCTTTCCTGTGGTGCCCTGTGCAGCCGCATTTTGAGATTGCTACTGTGGCTCCGACTTGATTGTAGAGCTGTTGGTATCGTTAATCATGATTCTAGTTCCTCGCCGGAGTCACCACTTTAGCTATTACCTTAAGCCTTTCAGACCTGATTTTTTTCTAGGGCAAAACATTTTTCTTTATGCTTTAAAGCTCTCAGGCGATTTTTAATGATTTTATTGGTAGGATTTATGTACATGTATGTACCCGTTTGAAAATATACACTCCTGGAAATGGAAAAAAGAACACATTGACACCGGTGTGTCAGACCCACCATACTTGCTCCGGAAACTGCGAGAGGGCTGTACAAGCAATGATCACACGCACGGCACAGCGGACACACCAGGAACCGCGGTGTTGGCCGTCGAATGGCGCTAGCTGCGCAGCATTTGTGCACCGCCGCCGTCAGTGTCAGCCAGTTTGCCGTGGCATATGGAGCCCCATCGCAGTCTTTAACACTGGTAGCATGCCGCGACAGCGTGGACGTGAACCGTATGTGCAGTTGACGGACTTTGAGCGAGGGCGTATAGTGGGCATGCGGGAGGCCGGGTGGACGTACCGCCGAATTGCTCAACACGTGGGGCGTGAGGTCTCCACAGTACATCGATGTTGTTTCCAGTGGTCGGTGGAAGGTGCACGTGCCCTTCGACCTGGGACCGGACCGCAGCGACGCACGGATGCACGTCAAGACCGTAGGATCCTACGCAGTGCCGTAGGGGACCGCACCGCCACTTCCCAGCAAATTAGGGACACTGTTGCTCCTGGGGTATCGGCGAGGACCATTCGCAACCGTCTCCATGAAGCTGGGCTACGGTCCCGCACACCGTTAGGCCGTCTTCCGCTCACGCCCCAACATCGTGCAGCCCGCCTCCAGTGGTGTCGCGACAGGCGTGAATGGAGGGACGAATGGAGACGTGTCGTCTTCAGCGATGAGAGTCACTTCTGCCTTGGTGCCAATGATGGTCGTATGCGTGTTTGGCGCCATGCAGGTGAGCGCCACAATCAGGACTGCATACGACCGAGGCACACAGGGCCAACACCCGGCATCATGGTGTGGGGAGCGATCTCCTACACTGGCTGTACACCTCTGGTGATCATCGAGGGGACATGAATAGTGCACGGCATATAAATTGACCATTAAATAATTACCATACAAAATAAAAATAATAATATTCAGTTATACACTGGAATGTAAGTAACCAAGCAACTCTGCATGATGTGGCTGCCATAAGCTGCTGGGTACTGCAGAATTCACTTATTGATATTTTTCTAGTTATGTCTAACAGATGGCAGTAGTAGTATATACATTTTGCCGTTTCTTGGTAACTAAGACAAACTTAAAATAAATTCTGTATAATACAAATAAAACAATTTTTTTAAAAAAATTCTGTATGTGTAATTAACTAAACCGATTATATTAAGTTAACTAAAATACCTATTATTTTCAATCAATCTGCTAATTAATATAAATAACCGATTTCTAACTTCATTTACTTCATCTACAACACGATTTAAACAAAATAATATGTATTATTTAACAATAGTAAGTTATCTTTAAAAAATTTTAAATGTAAACTAAGTATATTAATTAAAATGTTTAGTTAACAAAATACAGTATTTAAAAAAATCGTATAATGCAGATAAGTAAATTAATTAAAATGTATTAATTAGAAAAATTACATTATTTTTAAAAATCACATTGTGAAGGTAGGTAAATTAATTAAAATGTATTAGTTACAGCTAAAGTACATTATAAAAAATTTGCAATGTGATTGTAAGTCTATAAAATGTGTTAGTTACAACAAAACAACATTATTTTAAAAATTTTAGATTGTGAATTCAATATAATGAAATTCATTATTTCTGTTTTTAAGTTTCTTCATTCCTTTGTATTTCAATTTCATTTGTCCTGTTTTAATTATTTCAAAATCAACATCATCAATTAATTCCGTAAAATAACTCTAAACCATTATTTGGATCTGGACAAAGATATTCCCCATATCTAGTATTTAAATAGTCAAAGTTTATAATATTATATAAAACTATTGCTCATTTATTTTTTGATATGTTTAGAAATACTTAAATTGTTGAGCTTCTTGATTTAAGTAGCTTCCTTTTATAAAGAATAATTTTTTTATTAGTTTTACAAAAATTTGTAGTTTGTATTCAAAATATGTAAATAAAACTGTACTTTTGAACTTATAAACAAATGATTCATTAAAAATTGTTCTTTTCTATTTTTTATAAATCTAATAAAAATTATTTCATAGAAATGGAGAAGAAATAAGAAACACAAGCTAAAGAAAAAGATTCTTATGAACTAACTGAGCAATCTGAGAAAGATACTGATTTGCTCTAGTGATGAAAACAGTTATCAATTTGTTAAAACAAACTGCAATTATACTTTTCATAAAAAATTTCTTGATGAATGGTTAAAGGAAAAAGTAAATTGTCGACTTTGTAAAGCTATTATTAAAAATAAAGAACCAGAAAACTTGAAATAATTGATATTCATGCTGTAATTGGTAATCAATATGAAGAAGCTTATTATGGTGAAGCAGCATATCATGGTGAAGTAGCATATTATGGGTAAGCAGCATATTATTATGATTTTGATAAATTAAATTTTTAAATTATAAAAATTACAAAACTTTTAAAAATTTACTTTATCACAAATCTTATAAAATGTTTTATATACGAATAGAACAAGTTGAAGAAAAGTCTTCTGTGAATTCTCAATTTTGTAAATATTGTAATACAGGAAAATCAATTAATAATTTTAATTTACAGAAATATACAAAAGATGGTTAAAAACTATACGTAGACCATGAATAAATACAGATCATGACAAAATCGAATTCCTTGTATATGTCGAAAAAGTGTTGCTAAGTATTATTTTAAGAAATATTTACATCGAAATCCAATTGAAGAACATTCAAAAATATTATTAAGAATGAATAATGAAGAAAAAGCTGTATCTACAATGAATAATGTAGAAGCTGAAGTTAAAGAAAATTCTATATCCCTACAAATAAATGTAAAAGTTCTCAAGAAATTAATGATTAAACTTGATTTTATGTAAATCCTATACATAAAGATAAACATACTAATAAATGTAAGATTTGTACTTTAGAATATATTAAGAGTAAGAAAGCTTTAACTTAATAATTTATTATTTATTAAATAATAAACCTTCATGACTAATTAAATATACTATTAAAAATAAATGATTGTTAAACTAAATAGTAAATTAAATGTTTGATAAATTGAATAGTAAATTAAACCTTTTAAATAAACAATTTTTTAAAAATTTAATTGATTGTTAAACTAACTAAAAAAATAATTCTCTTTCTGACGAATTGTCTATTAATCCTTATCTATCTTTTAAATAAATATAATTTTGTTAAAAAAATATTTTTACAAATCTAATGAATTTTTTGTAGTAATTAAAAAGATCAAAATGGAAACATAGATTGCTACTCAATTACAACTAAAACAATTTGAAGTTAAAACTCTCAGGGAATTTTGTAGAACAATAAATTTAAAAGGATGTTCAAATTTACGAAAAGTTGATTTAATTAGATTTCTTATTCGGAATCGTCAAATTATGGTTAGAAATCCTCAAATTATTAGTGGAAATTATACACCTTAAGACAGTTCTAATACTGCTACAGCTGTCAATGAAGTAAGTGAAAATCAAACAAATATTATTTAATATTATACATCTGAAGTAGGTGAAAATAATAAAAAGTAATGTTAAAAATAATATACCTGAACGCAGTTCTAGGTCTGCTACAGCTGTCAATGAACTAATTGAAAGTCATGAAAAATGATATTACTGAAGTATGAAAAATTAAACAAATATTGTTAAATTTTATATACCTGAAGTAAGTGAAAATCAAACAAATATTTTAAAAATTTGACATCTGTCCCTTAAATAAGAGATAATTTTTGGGAAAAGTTACCATTTGTAATTCTTATGAGGTTTTTCTGATTAAAGAAGATATACCATTAAAAATATTTCTCATTTTCTACAAACACATTTGAAAAACAGAAACAAAGAAATAGAATAACAAATAAAAATTAGTGAGTTGAAAAAACATTAAAAAATAAATTATAAACTATTAATTTTGAAAATAGTATAGATACACTTAATCCTAATCTTTTCTTAACTGCAGTCAAAAGAAAATTTTTTAAACTTGTTGATGACTGTTATGAAGGACTACAAGCTTTGCAGAAAAATTTTAATTTTTATTTGTGAATATAAGCTACAAATAAATTAAGTAAATGAAAAAGTTCAAGAATTTGGACAACAAACACGAAATTAAACTATTATGAGAGAAAAAGGTTTTTGAGAAAAATTTAAGATAAACGATATATTACAGAAAAAATATCTACTTTTCAAGCACAAGCATCAGGAAGGTAATTAAATAGAATTATTTGTTTGCAACGAGTGATTAATAAATATATTCCACCAAAAAGATTATCTTATGTTGGGTTACCATATTCAATTAAAATAAAATCTTTTATTAATGTTAAAAATAATGAAGAAAAAAGTTTTCTCTGGTCTATAAAAGCAGCTTTATTTCCAGTGGATGAATATCTGAAAGAATAAGAAAATATAAATATGTTTGACTTGTTAAAAACTTGAAAATATTGAATTTCCTGTATTAGTTGATCATATTCCAAAAATAGAAAATTTGCTTAATGTGTCTATTAACGTTTATCCACTTAATGATGACGATGAAAAATGTTAAGTATATCCATTAAGAATTACAAAATTAAAAAAAAACATATGAAACTTCATTCAAGAAAGATAATAACTCACACTATTGTTATATAAAAATATATCTAGACTTATATCAAGTCAAATGAAAAAGTGAAACTTATTTGTGATTTATGTTTACTAGATTTTAGAAGTAAGGAAAAATTACATAATAATACACTAAATTGCTTAACTAAAAAACTATTAAAAGTTGAAAAGCGAAGAGAAGGAGAATAGGTTTATTTTAAAAATTATCGATATACACAAGAAGCTCCATTTGTTACTTGTCTAACTTTGAAAGTTTACTTTTAAAAATGATATCTGTGAACCAAATCCAGAAACATCATTAAAATGAAATATCAAAAACATGAGCCAAGTAGATTTACTTTTTCTATTAAATATATAAATGGAAGTTATAAATATCCTGTTGTTTATAGATGGCCAAATTGTCATACAAAATTTATTAAATATATAAAACAAGAGTTTGAAGAGATTGGAAAGTTATCCAGAAATTGAAGCACTGAAACCACTTACATTTAAAGAAAACTGAATACATAATAATTCTAAATTTCGTAAATGGTGAAATAATATTTAAAAAATAATAAAAAAGTTCGTCATCATGATCATCCTACTGGAAAAATATTGCACAACTATGTAATAATTGTAATGTAAAGCTACAACAGTGTGATTCTGTATCTATTTATTTACATAATTTATCTGGTTCAGATTCACATCTTTTTGTAAAAGAACTTTGCCGTGATAAAGAACAAATAGAACTAATACCAAACAATGAAAAAGATATTAGTTTTAGTAAATAAACAAAAACATGAATTTGATATATGTTGATACATTTAGATTTATGGCATCTTCACTTCATAAACTTTCATCAAATTCAAAGAAAAATTAATTAGAAAAATATTAAAAGTGTTTTTCTCAACAATTATTTAATTTAGTATTTAGAAAAGGTGTTTATACAATTCATTGTATGGTTTCATGGAAAAAATTTAAAAATCACAAATAACAATAAAATAAATATTTTATAGTAATTTAAATCATTGTAATATAAGTAATGAAGATTATGAGCATAAAAATTAGTCAGGGAAAAATTTAATACACAAAATCTTGGCGATTCTCAAGATTTGTATTTTAAAAAGTAATGTATTATTATATTCTGATGCTTTTGAAAATGTTAGAAAAACATGTGGAAATACTTATAATCTAGATCTTTCTTGGTTTTTGCAGCACCAGGTTTCTCTTGGTATCCAATGTTAACAATTACTGAACAAAAATTTGAATTATTATGTGATTACGATATGTTTTCATGGTTGAGAAAGGAATAAGAGAAGGAATACCACACTGTTGTAAAATATATGTAAAAGCAAATAATAAATACTTAAAAGATTTTATAAATAAAGAAATATCAAATTATATAACGTATTTAGAAGCAAATTATTTATATGGTTATGGTATGAACCAATGTTTACGATATGATGGATTTAATGGGATGCACCAAATAATTATAATGCTACAAAGAGAAAAGGAATTTCAAACAATTGTGAAAATGGTTATACATTTGAAGTAGTTTTGAAATATCCAAAAAATAAAAGATTTGCATAAAGGTTTGAAATCACCCACTGAACCAACAACTGCTCCAGGTAAAAATGAAAGTAAATTAATAACTACTCTAGATATAAAGTATAATTATGTAGTACATTATGGAAATCTTAACTAATATTTTTCTTTAGGAATGCAAGTTACAAAATACATAAAATTTTAAAATTTATACAAACTAGTTGGTTAAGAAATATATAGATTAAACACACAGTTGAGATCTAAAGCTACAAATGATTTTGAAAAACATTTCTATAAACTATGAATACTTCTGCATTTGGTAAAACAATGGATAATGTAACAAATAGACACTATAAAAAATTAGTATCAAATAGGTAAATATGTGTCGAAACTTGTAGCCAAATCAAACTTTAAATCTGCAACTATATTTAATGAAAATCTTGATGGTATTCATTTGTACAAAGCGAAAATAATATTTGATAAATATATTTATGTTGGATTAAGTATACTTAATTTATCTACAAAATTAATGTATGAATTTAACTATAGAGTAATGAAACCTAAATATGGATGGAAAATTGAATTATGTTATCAAGAACACATATATTTTATATTAAAACTGAACATAGAACAAAAAAATTATGATCAATGATTTTGATACAAGTGATTATGTAACAGATAATGTATGTAATATTCCGAAATAAACGTAAAAGTTGATGGAAAACTGAAAGATAAATGCAGTGAAAATGTAATTGAAAAATTTTGTATTTTAAGAGCAAAAACATATGCTTATAACTTGTTGTTAATATACAAAAAAAATCAAAATGAATTAGAAAAATTTGTTGTTAAAAATAATATATGTTTAGAAAATTACAAATTATAGAACACTACAGAAAAAATAATTTAATTTAAGGTGAAAAACATGAAATATATACAATTCAAGCAAACAAAAAACATTAAGACCTCATAGTAATAAAAGATATTAATTGGGTAATAAAATATATACATCATATGATCATTATAGTATTAAAATGTACTAAAATATAAGAAATTTTTCTATATTCAAATAATGAAATTATCTTATATAAAATTTTTCTATATAAAGAAAAACTTTTTACAAAAGAACAAATAAAATACAAATATTTTTCTATAAAACACAAAGATTTGTTTATACAACAAATATTGAATAAAATAAACAATGAAGTAATTAAAATAAAGAGTGAAATAGTAAAAATAAAAATGACTGTATTCTCATATAATATGAAAGAATGAAAGTAAATGATGAAGTAATTTAAATAAAAGATAAAATAATCTAACTAAAAGATGTGTAAATTGAATATTTGATGAAAATTTTTATACTTCATAAAAACTAATTGATTTTTAAACTAAATAGTAAGCTAATTCTTTTATTAACATTTTTTTAAAAAACTAATTGATTGTTAAACTAAATAGTAATCTAATTCTTTATAAAATTAGTGTCAGCTTACCCTGCGATTACTTTATCTTTATATATCCCACTGTTATGTGAATTAGCATATCCTAAAACATAACTAAAACTTGATGGCATTTCTTTCTTAAAACTTTTTCATCTAACTATACATCTGGATATTTAGTTTTCTGTAGTTCTTGTATTTAAAAACTTCCCTTTATAACTTTTAATTTATATGCAATAGGATTAGAAAATATAGCATCTTCAACTAGAAATATTTCTTTCGACTAATTACCCTTATATCCTGTTTAAAAAAGATTTTAAAGTTTACTAATTACATCTTTATCACCTTTTTTAGATTTGCATCTTCATTCGATATTATTTTTAAAATTTTTTCATTAACTTCTATTTGTTTCATTTTTAATGTAGTATGTTTTGTATTATTGTATTCATCAATTAGATTGTTAACTTAACTCAACCATTTGTAATTTTTTTGCTAGGAAAATTTTTCCCACATTTTCTCCTTAAGTGTTCTAATAAATCTTTCAATAATAGATGCTTTTAATTCTGATATGATTAATGTTATATTTTTTCATTAATTTTGAAACTCTTTGCTATAAATTGCTTTACCATCACCTGTTTGTCAATTATTTCGTTCTCTAACTGTTGTGGTCTTCAGTCCTGAGACTGGTTTAATGCAGCTCTCCATGCTACTCTATCCTGTGCAAGCCTCTTCATCTCCCAGAACCTACTGCAGCCTACAACCTTCTGAATCTACTTAGTGTATTCATCTCTTGGTCTTCCTCTACGATTTTTACCCTCCACGCTGCCCTCCAGTGCTAAATTGGTGATCCCTTGATGCCTCACAACATTTCCTACCAACCGATCCCTTCTTCTTGTCACACTGTGCCACAAAGTCATCCTCTCCCCAATTCTATTCAGTACCTCGTTATTTGTTATGTGATCTACCCATTTCATCTTTAGCATTCTTCTGTAGCACCACATTTCGAAAACTTCTATTCTCTTCTTGTCTAAACTATTTATCGTCCATGTTTCACTTGCCTACATAGCTACACTCCATACAAATACTTTCAGAAATGACTTCCTGGCACATAAATCTACACTTAGTGTTAACAAATTTCTCTTCTTCAGAAACACTTTCCTTGCCATTGCCATTGTACATTTTATATCCTCTCTAGTTCGACCATCATCAGTTATTTTGCTCCCCAAATAGCAAAACTCCTTTACTATTTAAAAAGCCTCATTTCCTAATCAAATTCCCACAGCATCACCCGACTTAATTTGACTATCCTCGTTTTGGTTTTGTTGATGTTCATCTTATATGCTCCTTTCAAGACACTGTCCATTCTGTTCGGCTTTTCCACCAAGTCCTTTGTTGACTCTAATAGAATTACCATGTAATCTTCAAACCTCATGGTTTTTATTCTTCTCCCTGGATTTTAATACCAACTTTGAACTTTTCTATCGTTTCCCTTACTGTTTGCTCAATATACAGATTGAATAGCGTCAGGGAGGTGCTACATCCCTGTCTCACACCCTTCCCAACCACTGCTTCCCTTTCATGTCCCTCGACTCTTATAACTACCATCTGGTTTCTGTACAAATTGTAAATAGCCTTTCGCTCCCTCTATTTTACCCCTGCCACCTTCAGAATTTGAAATAGAGTATTCCAGTCAACATTGTCAAAAGCTTTCTATAAGTCTACAAATGCTAGAAACGTAGGTTTGCCTTTACTTAATCATTCTTCTAAGATATGTCGTAGGGTCAGTATTGCCTCACATGTTCCAACATTTATACAGAATCGAAAGTGATCTTCCCCGAGGTTGGCTTCCAAAAGTTTTTCCATTCGTGTGTAAAGCATTTGTGTTAGTATTTTGCAGCTGTGACTTATTAAACTGATAGTTCGCTAATTTTCACATCTGTCAACACCTGCTTTCTTTAGGATTGGAATAATTAAAAGTTTTTCAAAATTATCAAATTTATTTTTAGATTTTTTCTGTAACAGGAACAACAAATGAATATTTTGAACAAACATCAATTATTGTTAAGAATTATTTATAACCTTTATTTATTCTTGACATTCCTTTTAAATTACCTGAATCTATTTCAACTAAATTAGATTGCCACAAATCATCTATATTAATAGAAACAAAATATCTTCTTATAAAATACTTTCTAATTCGTTTATGTAGTTCATTAATTATTTCTTCACTAATATAGTTTAAACTATCACCATTTCTAATTTTTAATGACTTTGCTTTTTTATTTACAAATTGTGCAAGTACATCCAAATTTTTCTTCCTTTTTTAGTTGTTATTCTATGCCGATTATGTGTTTCAGTAATTTTCTCCAATTTAAACAATAAATGTGAACATCTTTAAGAACTAAATGTGAAATATGATTTTTCATCTTTATAGATAAACAATTTATTACATTTTGAATTATTTCACCAAATACAATCATTTTTACACCTACAAGAACTGTTTTTAAGAATCTTTCAATTTCAGAGTTATAAAATGTGATTTGTGTACCATTATTTATTGATTAATGTTATTTATTTGATGTAATTTATCAGCTACACTTACTGTTCTATCAAAATCATCAAAGTTTGCATCTTATTTTTTTATTTTTACCAACAATAATAATCCTCTTAAGTATAAAATCATATTAAAATTTAAAATTTTTGTCCACTACCTGTGATAAAAGTAAATTCAATTATTTGTTTATCATATAGTTCTTATTTAACAACAATTATATCTTTAAAGTTTTTAACTGTATCATTGCGTTTTCTGTAAAATATGTTTCTAACTCTTTGTTAGTACATGTACTAGAAAATTGTGTCATAGCACTTGTTAAACTTGGTTCATACTTTCATTATTATGTTTTATTTATTGATCGAAGTATTTTGTAGTAACATTATTACTTAATTGTGAAGTATATTCTGGTTTTGTAACACATTCTTTTCCTAAGTATCGTTTGTTAACTTCCTCTTTTGCATCAATTGGACTACTTTGAATACCAATGTAACAATAAGATTTTTAAATAGTAGTATTTAATTCTTTTTGGTATTGTTTAATTGCATTAGTTATCTGACGATCTATTGATGATAGATGTTGTTTAATATTGTTTTCACATTTTTCGATTTTTCTGAATTGAATCTATGTGTATTAAGTACTTGTTCAGTTTGTTTATTTAGATCTATCTTATTTCCAAAATTTCCATTTATCAAATCTAAAATATCACTATAGTCTTAATTTTTGTAAAGGAATATTAAAACTAATAAACATTAATGTTCCTATATTACTTCATCAAAATTTTGTATTGTTATATATAATTCACTTTTTCCTAAATAGTTAACTTATTGCTTTTGTATATTACCACCAAAGGAATCAAAAACAAATTTTTATCACTCATTTGATAATAATAAAAATGTAGTAGTAATAATAACATAATAATAAAAATGTTACCTTTAGCTTTTCTTTCTCCTAATTTTGAACCTGGACAACAAAATATAAAATCTGGAAGATGCATTTCAAATGGCAATTTGTTAATTAGAGTATTAACAAATCCTACTCCATATTTGTCACTTTTCCAAAATGTTTGTGGAAGATTATTTAAAAATATAATTTAATATAGAATTCCTTTTGGTTTATCAGTTATATAATCACTAAATTTATTTTTTAATATTTGTGCTATTTTAACTTTTTCATCTCATTATTTTTCCAGCTAATTCTTTGCCATGAATAACTGAAAATCTATCAGTTAATTGTCTAACTTGGTTTAACCAAACATATTCAACTGATTTATCTGTATATTTCTATAACTAAACCTTTACCTATTTTTCAGGAGAACTGATGGCTAAATCATCTATAGTTCTTCTTAAATTTTGAAAATAGTTTTGATCTACTGGTTTTATTATATATTTATATTTATTACCTCTATTTTGTCAAATTTTATTTGGACTATTATCAGAATAGAATGCTCCTGAATTTAATTATATATCACCATAATTTGATAAATCTTCATCACTAACCTTGTTATTTCAATTGCCAATAGCAATTTGTTTCTCAGTTAAAAGTCTCATTAACCCATTTATACATTCATATGTTTTTTTACCAATTGTTAAATTATCACCAATAAATTCTACAGGTAAAGTACCAACATATTTAAACATACCAAAACGTCTTAAAGCAAAAGCTATGACTAATTATATTTTATCATTCTTTCACTAAAATGTATATTTTAGTTTCATTTATCTATTTACTTTCTTTATATTCTTGAAATATATTAAATGCATCTTTAATTTCTGTTTCACTTAATGTACAATCGTATTTTCCAGGAATTTTTATCAGATCAATCTGTTAATTTTTTAATTGTTGAAAATCTTCAAATTCTTCTGTGTGATGATATGGAATCATTTGTTTTTCAACTCGTCTATTTTTTTCAGTTGCTTTTAAAACATTAGCACCTCAACCTCCAATACCTTGTTTTACTTTTTCAATGGCATCAATAACAAGTTTATCTTCCTTTCTATATGTTTCATATTCTGTTCTTAGCTTGATTTTTCCCAAGTTTAAATTTCTGTTTTAGTTCTTCAACTTTTTTTGTATTTTGTTAAGCTTGTTTAACAACTTTTTCATCATACTTTGCAGAGATTTATAAATGAAGAATAAACATTAATTATGTTTATGTTTGTGTTTATGTCTATGTTTATGTTAATATTAATGTTTAATATCTAATTTTTCTGCTTAATGGTTATTTATAATGTTTATGTTGTTAAGAAAAGTTGTATTTTTTCTATACTTACCTTCATTTGGTTTTATAGACATATCTAACGTTAAAAAACCAAATTCATCATTCCAACATTCACTACACAGTTCTCTAAAATTACCAAACTTTAAATCTCAACCAAAAAATTCCTGATAAATATGATTTAAATTTGTATCATCTTGTCTAAAACTATTTCAAAAATTTAAATTGTCGCTAACTAAGTGTTTTGATTTTTTGAATTTGATTGAGCTAAATAAAAGCAATCTATACCTTTTTGTCTACCTCAGGTAAAATAAATTTCTAACAATATCTTGATTTTCTAGAATAAAATCATCAAATACAAAAACTGAATTACCTTCATATTCACGTAATGGCATAATTTCTTCACTATTTTCGATAAAACTAACAATTTGTTTTTAATATTTCTTCAATTTTTTTATTGTTTAATAATTCTTGGTATTTTGGTTGGTGTAAACTGTTGAATAAACATACAAATGTTTAATTTTATTCCAATTTAAGAATCCTGAAGCTAAAATATAATTGCTTTTGTTGTATTTCAAACAATTCTTAAAAATTAAGAATTAGTTGATGCATCAATATTTCATCATGTTAAACTACAGAATATATATTTAAAAATAGTAAAAATGAAATTTTTCTTGAAGAAATTTAGAATATTATCCGCCAAATAATTTTCTAAAAGTATATGATGCATTTTTAGATTTTTAAAGAATTACTTTACGAAAATCAGATATTGATATTAATCAGTTTAGTTTTACAACTAATTATCCAATTTATGTAATAATATGACACATAGAAAAATGTTATAACTACATAAAAATACGATATGAAATTTGTGTAATTTTTAATGATAAAGTTCCAAATGATACACTTGCTTATAAAATTATGTAGGGTAAGAAAAATCTTACATATGATTACAGCATAAGTTACTTGTTGCAAATTTTTATTTATTAACATTTGCTTCTATATGAATGAATGATAAATTAAAAAAAAATTTAAAAGTGTTAACTCTCTGCTTATATACATTTATGAAACATTTTAAGAATGATAGAAAAAATAAAAACTGAAAATTTTAATATAATGTACTTTTCTTAACTAATACGTTTTGATTATTTTACTAATCTCCCAATATGATTTTTTAAAGTGATGTTGTTAACACATTTTAATTAATATACTGTTTCCACATTTTTAAATTTTTAAAAATAACTTACTTTTTTAAATAATAGTTGTTGATTTGTTTAAATTTTGTTGTAAATGAAGTAAATGAAGTTAGAAATAAGTTGTTTATTTTAATTAGTTGATTTATTGTAAAAAATAGGTATGTTAGTTAACTTAACAAAAATGGTTTAGTTAATTTAAATACTGAATTTCTAAGAAAATATGTTGTTTTATTTATAAAGTACAGAAATTATTTGAAGTCTGTCCTAGAGCCAGCAAAATGTATCTACTGGCATTCTTGTGGATGGTGAGAAATCTGAACATTCTAAAATGTGTACACAAGTTTTCCACTTTTGAAAAACATTTATGTTGCAGCTAATGTACACCAAATGTACAGCAATTTTAGCTAGAGGCACTAAAAGAATTAAGTGCATAGAATTGATGGCGAGAAAGAATAAGCTCCATGCTTGCAAGATAACCTAATATATTTACACTGAAGTACAAATTACAAACACGGCGAGTTAGCGCCAAAGCATATCGAGAGCGACCACCGAACAAACGAAACAAGAGGTACATGAATAAAAATGAAACACATTGAAACATATCATTTCCGTTTATGCCCATTGATCGATATCACTTAGCGCTACAAACTCATTGCAACTGCCATAACTTTAACAGTCGCAACTCCCGTCGTATAGCTTTGTGCGCGTCATTTACTTAACACTTTGTCAATGACAGTCTGTTGTATACTAAGCCGTTTTTCATACAGTTTGCAACTTGTATATACTTTGGTACCATTGGTGATGATGGGTGTGAAGTACCTTAGCTATCACCATGACATACCCGCGTACGGTACATCTGTTAGTTTTGCGTCGATTTCTTCACTTTTCTCATTGACATACAGTTCACATTGCTATATTCTAGCATTTAACACATCAACAATTATATCTCCCACCTCAATAAAACATTCCAGTTCCATTAATTTATAGTTATTTACCTCGATTTTTCCATCAAACAAACGCTTGTGCTTTGCACCATTTGAACAAGTGTGCGACACATATGCAAATTTGTCTGTAGTCTACAGTACGCCAATACAGTTACGTTTTGACACACTGTCTTTTATGTAAAAACTCACTGAAGTTTCGTCTATATCGTTCCATATTCATTTTCCTAGTTTTATCTCTAACCAGAAAGCCAAACTGCGAGCTATTTCAGCAATCACAGCGTATGGTAATAAAATTCATTGAATAACATGTCTGTTCCCAAATGTGCTAGATAAAGACGCTTTAAATTCAGATTGCCTTGTTTGAAAGAGAGACCAATTGCTTTGGGTCCTTGAGTATGTCTGGCTCAAATAAAATATATTAACTGTCATATGGCGACCACCCTGATTTTCTACTGCGATGTCATGCAGTATGAATATGCTGTTTAGCTTTATTTTTTCAGGGGATGAAATATTAGTGCTTTCGCTGAATGTCTGGTAGGAAGAGTAGGGTGGTGCTGATCAAGTTGTTAATGTCAGTACAGTCTGCTCTAGCGGAGTCTGGTGAGAGCTCTGGTCTACCTGGTTGAGCTCTGAACTAACTACAGTCAGCCACTAACCAAGTTTGGCATTGTTTTGCATTGAAGTACACAAGTGCTTTTCAGACAAGTTTCTTCTTATTTTTTCACATCTCTAAAACAGCGTAAGTAGCATTTGGACATGTATTTTAATGAGTTAATCGTACAAATGTATTGTCAATGTTTCCAACATGAGTTGATTGAAGGTTTACATTTTTAAACTATCTTATTTTAGCTGGTTGCTCTTCTCCTCTCCAACCCCGGCCCTCTGCTGCACCTTCACTGTTGTGCCCCCTCCCCTACCCTCCACCTTCTGAGGTCATTTAGAACTACTTAAACCTAATTAACCTAAGGACATCACACACATCCAAGCCCGAGGCAGGTTTCGAACCTGCGACCGTAGTGGTCGCGCGGTTCCAGACTGTAGTGCCTAGAACCGCTCGGCCACACCGGCCGTCTCCTTCGTCAAAGATAAGACAGAAAGCACTGATGACAAAGGCGTCTACTCGTCGGGAAGCGTTAAGTAGTGTGAGCTCGACTCTGCTCTAGAACGTTCACTGCCGACTTTCTTCCGGAAGATGAACAATTGTCAGTCTCCCACTCGGTTGCATCCCTAGCGACCAACTTTTTAGAGGCATTCAATGGGGCCTCCTGTGATGGATGAGATGAGGACTGACGAAGATCAGCATCTGAATTCTCCTCCACTAATCCCTCCTCGTTTGCAATGTCTTCATCTTCAATTGTAGAAACTCCTCATCTTCATCAGTGAAGTCAGTCTCCGATTCAGCATCGGAAATCTATTAAAGACGTATCATTCATTTATCAGCTGACGAGACATGTTGGGAAACTTCTTTCGTGGGCAAAGAATATTACGTAAATGACATGATATCAACTGTTTCACAGTGGAATGAGCACGTGCCAAGACACATCAATTGGTAGCAACAACTATGTATGATTACTGATTGTTGCTGCTTCACTGTTGGGTTATCTACATATAATGGAAACTCAAATAAAAACGAGACAGATGTGAAAAAGTAAGTGAACTGTTTATTATTTAAAACGTAATCGCCATGACTGTTAATACATTTATCCCGCTGTGAGACAAGACTTTCAATGCCTCCATAGGAAAATGTTTGCCGCTGCCTATGGAACGATGACTGTACCCTGGATAGCTTCTCTTCATGAAAATCAAACCGACGGCCACGACCATCTTTCTTCAGGGCGCTAACAATATAGAAATCGCATGCAGTCTGGATCTCTCCCAATGCGACTTACATGTTGCCGGCGTCCTGAAGAAAGAAGCTCATGGCTGTCGATTTGTTTCGGACGAGGAGGAACACGACTAGGTAAAATCATGCTTTCGTAGGCAATGGCAAACATTTTTCCATGGAGGCGTTGACCGTTTTGCCTCACAGTGGGATAAACGTATTAACAGTTATGGCGATTACTATTGAAATAATCAACAGGTTACTTACTTTTTTTCTATCTGCCTCGCTTTCATTGGACTGCCCCTTATATATTAAGAAGAGGAATTACAGTGGTATCAAATTGACCCCAGCGTGTGTAGTGCCAACAGTAAAATTCGGAGGTGGCTGTGTTATTGTGTGGTCGTGTATTTCACGGAGCTCGCTCGCACTCTTTGTTGTTTTGTATGGTTCTATCACAGCACAGGCATACATTGATGTTTTAAGCACCTTATTGCTTCCCACTGTTGACTAGCAATTCGGGGATGGCAATTGCATATTTCAACACGATCTAGAACATGTTCATAATGCACTGCCTGCGGCGGAGTGGTTACACGACAATAACATCCCTGTAATGGACTGTCCTGCACGGAGTACTGACCTGAATCCTATAGAAGACCTTTGAGATGTTTTGGAACGCCGACTTCGTGCCAGGCTTCACCTACCGATATCGATACTTGTCCTCAGTGCAGCACACAGTGAAGAATGGGCTGTCATTCCCCAAGAATCCTTCCAGCATCTGACTGAACGCATGCTGCGAGAGTGGAAGCTGTCATCAAGGTGGGCCTACACAATATTGAATTCCAGCATTAGCGATGAAGGGCGCGCCGGCCGTGGTGGCCGAGCGGTTCTAGGCGCTTCAGTCTTGAGCCGCGCGACCACTACGGCCGCAGGTTTGCATCCTGCCTCGGGAATGGATGTGTGTGATGTCCTTAGGTTAGTTAGGTTTAAGTAGTTGTCAGGTCTAGGGGACTGATGACCTCAGATGTTAAGTCACATAGGGACTGATGACCTTAGCAGTCAAGTCCCAAAACATTTCACACACATTTGACATTTTTGTAAGTTCCATAGTGGTCAGAGCCGTTAGAACAATTTTTTTTTATGTAGAGCGCCACGAATTTGTATGGCAGGTGTTCTGATACTTTTGATCACATAGTTTATGCATGTGACATTAGATGACAGCGCAGAAATCATGTTATTCCCGTAAATAATGGGACGCTGATTTGTACACGCGGTGATGGCGCGAGATTGCGACCAACATAGTTTCCATAGGACTTACATCAGGCGAATTTTGTCGCCAAGACATCAACGTGAGTTGATGCTCCACAAACCACGGTAGCATGTTTTTGGCTCTAAGATACGGACAATTATACTGCTGAAACATGACACTGCCATTGGGGAAGATTTCAAGCATGAATGGATGCAGGTGGTTCACAGCTGTCAGCATGTTTTAGATTACCGTCACAGGTCCCATGGAAAGACAGGAGAATGTCTACAACAGCGTAAAAAGATCCCACCAGCCTGCGTCCGTCGCGCGATGCACGTTTCGAGCCGCTGATCGTCTGGATGGCGGCATTTGTGGAGACGACCATCAACCTGGCGTAGCAAGAAACGTGATTCATTCGTACAGGTGACAAGTTTTCATTACCCACGGTTCATTACCGCTGATTCCGTGCCCACTGCAAATTTAATTGACGATGTCGTTGGGTCTAGATAAGAACACGTAGGGTATACCGCGGTGGCCAATTTTCAACAATGTGCCCTGAGTGGAGTGTTCCGAAACAATTATGCGTGCACCATTGTTGTGTTCTTTCGCCAGAGGTGACACAGATCATCATCTATCCTACTTCCAGAGCAGACAAGCCTCCGAACTCCACGTTCTACAAAGAGTCTAGGACGTACAACCATTTAAGAGCCTAGTGGTAGCTTCACTGCCCTTCTTCCACTTCCCGTATACGCTCATGACAGCAGTACGTGAAAATTAAACCAGCTTCGCCGTTTTCGAGATACTTGTTCACAGGCTCTACGTAATAATAACCCATCCTTTGTCAATGTCGCCTACGTCAGTGGATTTCGCCGTTTTTGACCTGTGTCGTCGCTAGAATGATTCCGCAGCCGTCTTTGTTGCGCTTACATACACTAAAGGGCCAAAACTGGTACACCTGCCTAATATCGTGTAAAGGCCCCCGCGATCACGAAGAAGTGCCGGTACACGACTTGGCGTGGACTCAACTAATATGTGTAGTAGTGCTGGAGGGAAGTGACACCATGAATCCTGCAGGGCTGTTCATAAATCCGTAAGAGTACGATAGGGTGGAGATCTCTTCTGAACAGCGCGTTGCGAGGTATCCCAGATATGCTCAATAATGTTCATATCTGGGGAGTTTGGGGGGCTGCGGAAGTGTTTAAACTCAGATAAGTGTTCCTGGAGCTACTCCGTAGCAGTTCTGTACGTGTGGGGCGTCACATTGTCTCTCAGGAATTGCTCACGTCCGTCGGAATGCACAAAGTACATCAATGGATGCAGGCGACAAGACAGGGTGCTTACGTATGTGTTACCTATCAGAGTTGTATCTAGATGTTTCTAGACACCATTACATAGCCTCCACCAGCTTGAACAGTCCCCTGCTGACATGCAGGGTCGGTGGATTTATGAGGTTGTGTCCATATCATTACACGTCCATCTGCTCGATACAATTTGAAGCGAGACTCGTCCGACCAGGCAACATGTTTCCAGTCACCAACAGTCCAATGTCGGTGTTAACGGGCCCAGGCTTTGTGTCACGCAGTCATCAAGGGTACATGAGTGGGCCTTCGGGTCCGAAAGCCCATATCAATGATGTGCCGTTGAATGGTTCAAACGCTGGCAATGCATTGAAATCTGCAATAATTTGCGGAAGCATTGCACTTCTGTCACGTTGAACGATTCTCTTAAGTCGTCGTTGGTCCCTTTCTTGCAGGATCTTCTTCCGGCAGCAGCGATGTCGGAGATTTGATATTTTACTGGATTCCTGATATTCACGGCACATTCGTGATATGGTCGTACGGAAAAATCCTCACTTCATCGCTACCTCGGAGATGCTGTGTCTCATTGGTCGTGTGTTGACTATAACACCACCCTCAAACTCATTTAAATCTTGATTACCTGCCGTAGTAGCAGCAGTAACCGTTATAACAACTGCACCAAACACTTGTTGTCTCGATACAAGGTGGTCAGAAACTGTCTGAAAAGGTTGAACGTGTGTTACAGGGTAGGTTGTGCTGATAAATAATTGTTAAGAAAAAAAATACGACACGTTGCGCCTTTTCCGAGTTAATTAGCATTGAAGTTGGTCAGTTAGGCCGTTGTTCGTCAGAGACGATGTCACCAAACATGTGCTTCGTTTGGTTTCGTAAAACCGAACAAGAGAGCGATAAAAAAATTGGACATAGGATGGTAGGAGGAATCGAACGCTAACCAGAGGATGAGAAGTCTCGTGCGCTATCATCTACATTATGAGAACAACTTCATCTAGCAGGCCACTTGAATTTGTGCGTTCTGACAACCCTGTATAAACGACCTAGGAGACAATATGAGCAGCCCTCTTACGTTGCTTGTGACGATGCTTTCATTTATCACCTACTAAGGCCGTAAGAAGATCAAAATCAATTACAAAATTATTTAAACAGGTTACCTGTGTGGTGCAAACAACGGAAGTTGACTCTAAAAGAGGAGAAGTGAGATCATCTACATGAATACTACAAGACATCCGTTAAATTTCGGTTACACGATAAATCGCACAAATCTGAAGGCTTTCAGTACAACTATACACTTAGGGATTAGAATTATGAATGACTTAAACGAGAACTATCACATAGATAAAGTTGTGGGGAAAACGAACCAAAGACTGCATTTTGTTGGCAGAACACCTAGAAGATGCAACGTCTACTAAACTGAATGCCTACACTACGCTTGTCCGTCTTCCTCTGGAGTATTGCTGCAAATAATGGGATCCGTATCAGATAAGAGTGACGCAGGGCAGGTCGTTTGTATTATCGCGAAATAAAGGACAGTGTGTCACGGATATGATAAGCGAGTTAGGGTGGCCATCATTAAAACGAAAGTTTATCGTCTGAAAGAGATCTTTTCACGAAATTTCATTCACCAACTTTCTCCTTTGAATGCAAAAATATTTTATTGACGCCGTTCTACATAGAGAGAAATGATCATCGCAATAAAATAAGAGAAATCAGAGATCGTACGAGAGGATTTATGTGTTAATTTTTCCCACACACTCTTACAGAGTAGAACGGTAGAGAATAGTCTGAACGTTGTTCGATGAACATTCTGCCAGGCTATTAAGTGTGAACTGTAGAGTAGTCACGTAGATGTAGAAGTAGATATTGTCATTCTATCCAGGTTCAGATCGCTTAGTAGGGCCTCAAGCACAGCACCATTTCGCTTATTGTTCTTGCAGTCAGCATCACCGAAATCGCACAAATATCTGTGTACAACATAGATATCCTAGAATAGAACAATTTCATCCGTTCCCCACATCATATTTGAGCTTTTAGGAGTATACACTTTGCTAATACCACACCTAACCTGAAACTCCTCGCAGCTGGTATCGCCGAAGCTGGAAGAAGCCGAGACTATTTAATTTCACGAGGAGAACACGGCAAGCGGAAGAGGAGTCAAAATAAGCAAATACGTGTCTCGGCTTATCCGTCGACGTTTTAGGGGTACTGCATGTGCATTTCAGTGAGTAAATAGTTGAACCGAAGCGGTGGCAGTGCGGCTAGCATCGCAGTTTAACACTTTTGAGTCCATTGGTGAAACCCGACTATTATTATTGTTTCTTTCCTTTATCAGACGTTATGTCTGGTTAAAAATGGAAAGTGACGCTAACCTTGATCAAGCGTGACTTCCTTTTAACTGTACGGTATATGTTACATTGGATTTAGGAACTTTCGGGTAATTGAACATGTATCAATAATTACAGATTTCTGTAGTTGTATATAAACGTTTGGATGTACCTGTATTGCGTTGATGTACTGGTGGATATTGTGTGGTATGACTCCTTTAGTTGATAGTATAATTGGTATAATGTCAACTTTATCCTGATGCCACATGTCCTTGACTTCCTCAGCCAGCTGGATGTATTTTTCAATTTTTTCTCCTGTTATCTTCTGTATATTTGTTGTATTGGGTATGGATATTTCGATTAGTTGTGTTAATTTCTTCTTTTTATTGGTGAGTATGATATCAGGTTTGCTATGTGGCGTTGTTTTATCTTTTATAATGGTTCTGTTCCAGTATATTCATCATTCTCCAGTACATTTAGTGGTGAATACTTGTATGTGGGAACGTGTTGTTTTATTAGTTTATGTTGTATGGCAAGTTGTTGATGTATTATTTTTGCTACATTGTCATGTCTTCTGGTGTATTGTGTATTTTCTAGTATTGTACATCCGCTTGTGATGTGATCTACTGTTTCTATTTGTTGTTTGCAAAGCCTGCATTTACCTGTTATGGTATTGGGATCTTTTTATTATTGTTATTGTTTTATTATTATTATTATTATTATTATTTATTTTCATTCATCTACTCATGCCCGTAAAAGATACTTACATGAGTGTTTTCCACTGTATATTGAAATAACAATTTCCTTATTCGTCTGCTAATTTTATGTCTGGTGATTGAATTAAAAAAAATAATAAAATATAAATGAGTGGTTAATTTATTTGAAATTGTTTTCGGTGAAATTCCTGTAGCCATCTTGATTCATGGTCAACTGCAAGCGTCAGTTTTCGATAAAGTGATCCGTTATACGTGGTTCGAAGTTAAATTATTGCCAACACGTGTTATCTTCAGCAATGTTAACGACGTTTATTTCGCGAAAGACATTCGTACGAAAAACTACCACTGTGGCAAACCTGCATTTCTCGCGATGCTTGTTGTGTTCGGAAAATGGAAAATGAGCGTGCGCCATTGTGGGCCGCAAGTCCCCTATTCGGGGAAGTTCGGCCGCCGAGAGCAAGTACTTATTGCATTCGACGCCCCATTGGTCGACTTGCCCGTCGGAGATAGGGATGAAATGATGATTAGGCCGTGCGACTGCTACGGTCGCAGGTTCGAATCCTGCCTCGGGTATGGATGTGTGTGATGTCCTTAGATTAGTTAGGTTTAAGTAGTTCTAAGTTCTAGGGGACTGATGACCACAGCAGTTGAGTCCCATAGTGCTCAGAGCCATTTGAACCATTTTGATGATTAGGACAACACAACACCCAGTCCCTGAGCGGAGCAAATCTCCTGTCCCAGCCGGGAATCGAACCCGGGCTCCTTGGCGTGGCAGTCCGCTGCGCTGACCACTTTTTTTTTGGATACAAAATTAGGCAGTTCACAAACACTAAATAAAATGCATCTTCTGCACACAAAAAAAGAAAAAAAATAATTTTAAAACAAATCACAAATTTAAAGGAACAGGGATGTTGTTTTTATTTATTTAATTTATCTATTTTCAATAAAGGTCACTCTGTTAAAAGGAAAATGTAGATCATTTCATCGTATAGTATGTGAATTACATATTGAGTGGTGAGAGAAGCGTGAGGTTCATTATCAGCTGTCAAATGTGCACACCGACTGCACCCGGCACATCCCAACTGCGTGGGGGGGGGGGGGGTCAAGGAAGACTGCCTGAAGATAGTTGGCAAAGGTTTTCCGATAGTGTGACCATCTATGAACCTCATTGTGGGCTTGCTACAAGAAATACCAAAAGTCAAGTCGCGACTTGCCAGCATCCCCATAGAGGTACGCGATCGTCCAACCTTTGACGCAGATGATCGACTGTGATTTAGTCGCCGGAAAGTAGTCACTCTCCGGATGTAAGAAGGAAGCAGGTGTAATATGTTGCGGGGTCACACGGAGGTAGCAAGCCACCATCTGTCGTCCTAGGAGCCATACGTGCTCCACCGCGATACAAGTTAAGCGGTGATGGTCGTCATCCACTTGGCGACATTTCGGGTACAGTGGAGTGTCCACTAGTCCAATTGCATGCAGCCGTTGGTTGGTGTTGAACTTGCCACAGGCGACAGAGAACCACAGTGCCCGAACGAAGGTAGAAAGGAATTTTTGGTGCACATGTCTCCAAATCTTCGGCCAATGCAACCTGGGGTGTTTGAGTTCAATGACATTACGACTTATCCGTCGTAGCAGCCAAACATAAAAATCCTTCGCGCATGGCAGTCTCGTGCGCGGAAGATCGTCTCTGACATAACGAAGTTCCACGATAAATGTTGAGATATGCGCAAAATGTGGCGTAATGTTGCCCACCGGCACCGGAGGTGTGAGGGACGCTGGAACCAGGAGATCCAGTAGGAGGGATGTAAGGGAATCACGTCCGCTACGCCATTGCTTGTACATCGTGGCTAGAAGAAGCGCCGTCGCTCGGCAGTGAACATTCTTAAGTCCGAGTCCCCCCTTGTCCGTAGGGAGTGTGAGCGTTTCGTAGCGCACCTTGAGGGGCGATCCAATCATCACAAAATAGCCTAGTGCTGATTGAAGTCGACGTCCGAGCGCGAGTAGTAGGGGCAGGATCTGCGAAATATGCACCATTTGAGAAACCACATAAGTGTTCAGATACTCGACTCGCTGCAAAGGATCAAGGCGCCGTAGGAGAACTTGTCGGACCATGGTACATGTTTGTAAAATACGTCGGTAGGTAACTGCCGCAGTAAGTTTTACAGTTGGGGTAAAGTCTATGCCGAGATAGCGGAATCGTTGCACACAAGGAAACGGACTGATTTCTTCCGGCGTAAGGCCCCTTCCAACCGGCACTGCTGTCGATTTGTTCATGTTCACTGCACTACCCGCCGTTACACTGTGGTCCAACAACAGTTGAAGGAGCGTCTTCACCTCTTCCTCAGAACGAACGAGCAGCAGGGGTCGTCCGCATAGGCACGACATTCGAAGGTGTAGCCCCGTAGTTCTATCCCAGAAAGAGAATTGGTTAGCCTCCCAATTAATGGTTCCAACGCTATCGCGAACAGCAGCATCGAAAGAGGGCAGCCCTGGCGAATGGATCGTCGAATTTGAATGGGCCGTGCTATACGCCCATTAACCTGTACCAAGGATTGTGCGCCCCCATAAAACCTTCTAATCAGACCACTAAAACGGTCTGGAAATCCCATTTGTTCCAGTACAGCGTACAGATAGTTGTGGCGCACCTTATCAAAAGCACTGTCAAAATCAACCGCCACCATCGCTGCTTTAAGCCGGCACTCCTTCGCCAGCGCTATCACATCACGGCATTCGCCAGTAGCTGTTTGCAAATTCACCGATCCACCCGGTGTCTGTTCTGCAGAGAGAACGCTACGAATTAACATACGACATCGGGACGCTAACAACCGTGCAAAGATCTTATAGTCGGCATTAAGCAGGGTGATGGGACGATAATGTCTGACCGTAATTCCTGGCTTCGGTTTATGCACTGGCACCAGGAGGCCTTCCATAAAAGCCGGTGGAATAGGCGCATCGGAATTTAACATCTCGTTGTACATTTCCGTCCATCGCGGTGCCATTTCGTTGCGAAATTCTCGATAAAATTCAGCAGGAAGCCCATCAATGCCTGGGGACCGATTCAACGCACCTTGTGCGATCGCATCATGTACTTCCTCACAGCTAATGGCTCCCAGTAAGGTTTCCGCGGCTTCCACCGTCAGTGTACGGGAGACATGCGTGGCTATACGGTCGAGGTCATCGACAGGGGCTGCTTCTTCCCGATAGATGTGTTGGTAATGGTCGACGAATGCAGAGACAATTTCCGCTTGACGCGTCACTCTTCGGTCTTCGCGAGTAATTAATTCCCATACCAAAACGCGTCGTCGGTGTTTTCGTTCATTCAGGACGTGGTGCATGGAAGGAATCTCGTGCATTATCGTATCGTGACATCCGGCGCGCACCATGGTTCCCTGAAGATGTTTCCGAGCTAAAGCCACTAGTTTAGCTTTTATCCTTTTGTGTTCGATCCAGATGTCCTGTCCCGGCGGACCATCATCCAGGTCGCGCAGTGGTGCAAAATAAAAGTCGGTCGTACGGCGGCGCCATTCTGCCATCTCCCTGCTACATGAGATGAACGTGCGGCGAAGCGCCGGTTTAGCACAAGTCAGCCACCAATCAAGCTTCGTCGCATACCTTTCAACCCTTCGCTCACACATCGTCCATGTCTCAAGGATCCGTTGACGGCATTCAGGAGCATGTAGATGTTGAATGTTTAGTTTCCACGGGGCATTACTGTTCCACACCTCTCTACGGGGAAGAAGCACCGTACAGATGTAAGCGCTGTGATCGGAAAATGCCAATGGTCAGCGTTCCGCGTCCTGGGCATCATTTGCATGAGCCCGTGAGATATAAATGCGATCTAATCTGCTCGCCGAATGGCTTGTCACATAGGTGTATCGCGGTGCATCTCCATGTCGTAATTCCCACGTGTCACTAAGTACAAAGCCGTTGACAACGATTCGCAACTCCTGGCTGATGTTTGCTTGCGGCCATTGGTCTTTCTGGCTGAGAACACAGTTGAAATATCCACCAATTATTACACATTCATAACGTCCATGGAATAGTGGAGCAATGTCTTCTGCATAAAATCGCGCCCTTTCCCGCCGCCGATTATTGCCCGACGGTGCATAAAGATTGATGATTCGTGTCCCAAACGTCGTGAAAGCCATTCCCCTGGCCGACGGAAGATAAGACACGTTTTCCACTGGGAAGCCATCTCGCACGTAAGCTGCCACCCCACTCCCATTGTGATCTCCATGTGACGAATAGGATTGGTAGCCTGCGATGTATGGGAGTGCAGCTATGTGGACTTCCTGCAGCAAAGCAATATTCACATCAGATGCCCAAATCGTTTCCTTCAGTAGGTGTATTTTGGCCGGTGAACGCACGTCATTTATATTTAACGTCGCAATACGGTTCGCATGGCGTTGAATCCCACTCTGTCGAGGCGCAACAACATCTCCCTGCATCGGCTCTCCCTTCACCTTCAGCAATTATTAGGCCGTCTTTGTGAGTGCTGGCTGCCTCTGTATGACGTCCGGCGCCTCCTCAATATCGTCATACCACATCTTTTCAGGCTGTGATATATTCGTGTCCATAGCCATAATATCTGCGTCTGGAGAACCAACTGGCTGTGATTTCTCTTCAGCATCACCACGTCCAGGTACCGTCAAGGCGACAGACCGCTGTGGGTCTGATCGAACAGTTCCCATTGCCTCATCCCGTTTCGTAGAAGCTGTTGTGTCGTCTTGGTCCACGGGCACATCATGGTCGGGGCAAGGGGAGTCATCCCTAGGAGATGTCGTGCGACGCCGCCGTTTCCTCCTTTTCGGGGAACGTTGTTTGCGTGATCTTCCTTCCGTGTCCTCAGATTGTAGGGAATCACGGCCGCCCGACAGAAAAGCATCCGTAGGAACTGGAAATGTTTCGAGTCCCATCGTTGTACTTGGCGGGAGTTCGGTCGAAACTAATGTTGTCGTCTCAGAGTGCGTTCCAGACGGAACAGCATCCGTAGTGGTTGGAACTGCATCGTGTACTATCGGTGTACTTGATGGGAGTTCGGTCTCATCTGATGTTGTCGCTGTAGATTGTATGCTCGATGGAGCAGCATCCTCTGTCATACCGATGTCTGCGACAAGGTTTCGGAGAGTACCATCTTGATCTTCCACCGGGGCTGTGTCCTTTCGGTCATCAGCGGACGCAGTGAGGGTAGTACTGTCATCGCCAGCGATGGCTCCCGCACATCTGAAAGCAGTTGCGTAAGCCGCGGTTGCATACAGTTCGACCTGAGGTGTCCCTTCTGGCCACAGCCAGAACATGTACGTGGTTGCCCATCGTAAATCACCACCGCCCGACAACCAGCAACTGTCAGATAGGACGGTACATGCTTCTGAAGATCAATAGTGATCTGTTGTACTCCGTTAAGAACGGGGTACGTGGCGAATTGTGTCCAGCGTTCTGCCGTGTGACCATGTACCGTGCCGTATGGCTTAAAAGCCTCGATAACTACTTCAGCCGGGAGCTCAAATGGCAGCTCAAAAACTCGTATTGTCCGTATACCCAGACCAGCATGTTCCACAGTTACCGTGCCGACATTCCCGTCACTATGGCAAAATCGGAGACCTGCTTTTGTCGCCTGTAGAATTCTCTCACACGCCGCGTCATTTACCATCTTAACATGCACCGTGGGACTAATGATGGGCAAGTGAATTCCGACAATATCGTTTGTCGGTATCTTGACTTCCTCTCGAATGAATCGTTCCACTGCTAATGCCTTTGGTCGTTCGTAGTCTTTGAATCGTAAAGTAGTTTTCCTGTACTTGTTCGCCATGATCGTTGATACTAGCCCGCGCGCAGACTAAGTCCACAAGTAAACAAACACTCGCGCACGCCGCACAGGCGGGAGTATCGGACCTCCGCTTCGCACGGCCGCTAGCGCCAAAGTACCACTCAGCTAACGGGAGCGGACGGTGTGTTCCGAATTTCTGTGTTTCAAATGTTTGTATGATCAGTATCATCCAAGGAAATGCACCAAACCTTCCCGAAGAATAAACATAAGAATAAAATATAAGAATTAATGTAAGAATTGGTTTAAGAATGAAATATAAGAATATGACAATTTAAAAAGATAGCAATCACTGAAATACGATACACATGTGTGTTATATAATAAATGTGTTGCATTTATTGTGAAACCCAGTTGTAATTTTACACTTATATAACGCCCTTGTATTCAGTAATTCGATAAGAAATGTTCATGAAGTAACTTTCTATAGACATGTGTACATAAATAAAAAATAATAAAATAAATGAAAACAATAATCTGGTTTCGAACACGGGTCACAAAACAGAGCCCGCAACGCTAGACACTGTGCACCGCTGCAGTGGACAGCTTTGTGCTCTAAAAGGCCTCGATAACTTTGACCGTCAGTTTCCCAGAACGATTGAGTATCTACGGATAAGGCGACACACGTGTTCGCTTATTTTGACCCCTCTTGCGCCGAGCGAAGTTTACTGGATGACGGGTAATGGTACTTGCCGTGCTCTCCTCGTCAGCAACGAGTTGCGCAAATGGGCACTGCGCATGCGCAATGTCTTGTAGCGCAGTTGCACGCAACCTAGCGTCACCGAGTTAAAAAAAACAAAACAAAAAAAAACACGAATATAAAAAATATGTATAAGAAATCCACTTCATGACAGCAAATTCAAACAAAAATTCGAACAACATTAATAAGAAACTCCCTCAGTATGTTCTCATTTCATTTACAGTTGTTCAGTAGGACTACTCGGTGAGTGGCAAAATGAAGAGACTGAACAAAATATTACAGTATTTGTTTGGAGAGAGGCAGTGCACAGTGAAAGAGCAGAAATCCGCCAACGAAGTTGGCAGCCTGACAAAAGAAAGCAGGCGGCCCAGCACATAAAGGCAGCCGCGGGAAGTGCACTCCTCCATTGAGCCCGCGGCTCAGCCGGCGCGTGCGCGCAGTCGCCATCACATTTCTGCCGCCATATACCGGCCTAACACGGTTCTCGCATCACAGCACGAGCGGGGTCCACGAGCACATTCACCCAAACCATTGAAATTAGATTATCTTCGCTTCACGCACTGAATCAGATTTACAAGTAAGAAAGTTACTGCTACAATATTTCAGGAAATGCGAAAGTATTTCAGTCGCGAATAAAAGCTACCCAGTGTATCTGGGACAGGTGCCTAGAGAAGATCTAACGGCTGTGTGACACAGAAATTATGGGGAACAATTGCTACTATTTTCATCTGCTGTCGCGGCTTGCTGCTTACACGTGTCTTGAGAAATACCGATAGTTAAGATAGGGACTTGCTGGACTTCGTGAGCAAGACGTACTAAAAAATATTACAGTGCCTTTTTTCTGATAACTCAGAGACGTAGTCAGTAGTCTCTTATTTTTCATTGCATTAGAAGATCGGTAAAGTGTAAGGCAAAGACAAGATTGCACCAGTAATTACACACATTGCTCAGTCACGACCGTTTTGTAAAAAATCGTGAGCTGAGAACAGTTGCTACAGCCCTAGAAGTTTTTCAGTAAAAGATAGAGATATGAAGTTTTTAAATGAGAGGGCAGCATTCAGTGATATTACATACTCGGTAAGCTGCTACATGTAGATTCCTTCACATCTCGATAAGTAGACTATTAATTTTGTCAGCTGACAATCGCAGCAGCTGGGGGGGGGGGGGCATTGGGGTATGGTATAACGCTGAGAACCAAGCTTATGATCGTGTTACAACTCTCCGAAAAACAAAAGTAAATGGCTGGCTACAAATATTAGTGTAAATCGAGATACAAGTAATACTCAAATATTATCCAAGCAGTGATGCACAAAAGTAGTTTTTTATTTGAGTAACTGTGAGATTTGACAGCCTGGCCATAAATAGTATCATTACCACGATCAGCCAAACATACCCAACTATGGAAGAATTTCGGTAACATTGCGGTACGTCATCCAGGCTTACTTAAAGTTGAAGGGAGCCTTTTCCGTGGCCGTGATCCGCGAAAATCACAGGAAATTTAAATCATATTGGGCAGTCGTAGTTTGAACATTGTCTCCTTTTGAGTCTGACCCTAGTGCGCAAAATGGTGAGGCACTCCGATCGTTAGTAAACCGCAAAACAAAATATACATAAAATAAAGAAGAGAGGAAATTATATCCGCTTTTAAAAATTTCCTGGCTTCGTAAGACTGTGGAGTCGGGTTAGACATCAATTATGTTAGAATACTCCATCGCAATAAGCATTCTATGCTCAATATAAGTTATATCAAACTCAAAGCTAAAATCAGAAGATCTTAAATTTGTTTCCACTGCTACTGAGCAGACCAAAAAGGTTGTATGCCATAGTACGTTGCACATTTAGTAATATCATGCACAAAACCACAAGAATAACATGAAAAACCAGAAATTATGTTTGGGGAACCTTTTTCTAATTTATTATTAGAGTTCACGAAACTATCACGCAGCCACCACATATCACGTGGTATATCTGGGATTTAAAAATAATTTTCCTCAGGACATACGGATCTCATGCTAAAGAGACTCCTAGTAGAAATAAATTCATTTATATAACCTGCAGGTTACAATCATGTAAAAATGTATGTTTAATTTTTATAAACGAATAATGAAACTATGCTTATAAGTTGAACTGAAACTTTATTTTTTCGTACTATCTGAAGAAGGGAAGTAACTGAATATTCCCTCTGAAGCCATGCATGTGGAATTGGCCAAAAAAAGAGCAAAGTTGATCATTTCAGTAATCAATCTCAATTCCGTTCCTACAGAAAATTCAGTAAACAGTGCACTGGAAACAGGAGACGAGGGAGGCTGCTGAACGCACTGCAAGTGATCTATTGTACACTATGCTCCATGTGGCAGAAGGCGATTTTTTAAATTTTACACTGCCTGGCACAAAAAGTAAAACACCCTGATGCGAAGGAGGAAAGTAAATGAAACTTCACGGCTTTAACCGGTGTGTGATGTTATTCTAGTGATGACAAAATCGGATGAAATTTACAAAGAACTATGAAGAAGTATGAGCAGTAACGTAGCTCGGTAGTTTGGCACACGGTCCGGAGATGTAGCTCGTCATCCATCCACCATCCACACCCCCTCCCCCCAATCCCACAAAAATATCAGTTTTTGTCAGGGAGCCAGTGCTCTAATACACGTAAGCTTAGTGTAACGTTTGCTATTTAGTAAACAGTGTTTGTGACTGGAAACAGATAAGTAAAACCCATTTCTATAAGTAGCGCAGTTTAATTGACTATTGATGAAGCAATACAAATAACCAAAGATCTTCTTGGTAATATGTGACATTAACATGAAGCTTAGGATCTCTTCCTTCTAACTTTTTTTGCTGCGAATTTTAAAATTGCGTCATCAAGTCAATACTTTCAGCGACACTATTTTATATCCACAAAACTCCGAAGCTAGAGAGTCGCACTTGACTCGTAGTGGACCAAAGGTAAAATTTAATTAGTTTTATTTCAACCATGAACTGTAAGGAAGAAGAGATTCTTCTTTCGGAGTTTGGGGCAGCTTGCAGAAGTCTTCTTAGGCGCGGAATTCGGGCAAGAATATCCTCTTCAAGCTTCTCATTATAACTGCCAACTAAACTTCTTACAATCTGTGCTGGGGTAAGCTGTCGCCATCACACTGGTCGGCAAAGATGTAGCAAGAATATCGATAGTAGGGGCTGGATCAAGCACGCCTGTCAGGAGAGAGGCCAAAGACAGACTCGCAAGCAACATTCCGCCAACGCCCTCTCGACCGCAAGTATTTAAAACACCACCACTAACCAGAGGGCCTCATTCCTGTCACTAGCTCAGTCTCAGCCACTCAGTCACTGGCGCACTAACTCGCACTCCAAGTTGTCAGTACATTGCGACCAGATTACTGTACATAGCAGGACTTGAACTTCACCAGCAGTGAGGCTAACGTGGACTAATACTGACGAGCTTGTACCACAACACATATACTGTCTTAAGGATAAGTAGCTTCTTGTTTATGCAAATAAAGAAGCCTGTAAATATATGTATCAGTTGTGTTGTAGAAAGAGGACACCAGCCACCAAACTACATCCTCTCCCTTGATTTCTGTGGTACAAGACTACGCATTCGCCGTATGTTCCGTTTCTGAGGTTTTGATTGAACCTGACATATGCCCGAGGTTTTGCCACATGTATTGATCCCATGCAGAAACCATGTGATGCACTCTGACATTGACATTCTGAGATCCTGGTGCAAAATAAGCGTTTCGTCTGCAGCCTTCTATCCACACACCATTTTCTTCTGTCTGATAGTACCACTTTTTTCCACATGGATGGCCATCTCATCACATGTGTCCTTCGTATATCGAAGTGCCTCGTCAACAAGGTAGTTTCTTCGAGCGCTTCAGTTTCTTCGCTAAAGTCCTATCTAACTGGTTCTTTTGCTTTTGTTGCTACTGTCAACACTACGGTCGCAGGTTCGAATCCTGCCTCGGGCATGGATGTGTGTGATGTCCTTACGTTAGTTAGGTTTAAGTAGTTCTAAGTTCTAGGGGACTGATGACCTCAGAAGTTAAGTCCCATAGTGCTCCGAGCCATTCGAACCATTTGAACTGCTGTCAGTTTTTTAGTTATGTGCAAATTCACTCTCGAATTGAGATAATTTTATAATATCTGCTTCCAAGTTATTTTCGTTTGGTGCTTTTCGAATACTTGATGTTGACGTAGAAGGTTTAATAAATTTCAGCACTGATATGGCCAGCGACTGGTCTTTCAGAATTTCGGTCCATTGGCTTTTCTTTACTGTGCTTCACTTCGCCGATGCCGTTTTATGTTCGTGTCTATATTTTAAATAATATTTCGGCAAACAGAAGTAAACTTTTTCAAAAAATGATTTATTGTAATCAATAAAAACATCTGCTCATTGGTAAAAACGATGTAATTAAAAAACTCTTAATTCCTTAAGTGCAAACAGAATTTACTTGTCAGCACATAATGACACTGAAATTATTAAGTGCGATTAAAGCAAATCTAACATACAAGTATGAAGACAATGATGCAGAACTATCGCAAGTAACATTTTGCAATATTAAAATACTTCAGTTCGCTAAACATTTCGTGCCTACAGTGTTGGAAAGGATTTTCCACACAATTCCCTTTCAAATAGCACACCATGCGTTACGCCAGATGCGACGTCTTTTCATTTTATGCGATGTTGGCCCAGTTCTTATCTCCTCTGTTCTAGTTGCTCCTCTTATTGCTGCTAAGTTGACGCTTCTATTCCTCTATCCATCAGAAACAACTTCATTCTATCTAATAATAAGGCGTAAATGGTTATCATTAACTTCCTGACAATTTTTCCAAGATACGTTAGTTTTAAGAGCTTTGAGAAATCTTATCTTAGTATTGTGACTACCTTTGCGCGCGGGATAGCCGTGCGGTCTCACGCGTCTTGTCACGGTTCGCGCGGCTCCCCCCATAGGAGGTTCAAGTCCTCCCTCACGCATGGGTGTGTGTGTTGTCCTTAGCGTAAGTTAGCTTAAGTTACATTAAGTAGTGCGCAAGCCTAAGGACCCATGACCTCAGCAGTTTGCTCCCATAGCCCTTACCACAAATTTCCAAATTTTCCATAACTAACTTTCACAATGGTTTTAGCGACAATAATAAGAGTAAATATGCATTTTGTAGTTTAGTGAATCATCATATTCTTACAAAATGAATATATTACGTTTATTGGCAGTTATATGAAACATCGATTTCCACTTATATTTTTGATTGCTTCAGGGGTTCAGGGGATAAAATTGATTTATCAAAGCTTTTCTTTGTAAATGACTGAGCACTGTTTGCTGTTGCTTATTTATTTCGCCGTTTCCTTGAATGCAAACACAATCCTTGTCATACTATTCACCACACAGTAATTCTTTCATTCACGGAGCTTTTCTGATTAGATTTGTATCTTTACCAGCCATAACAGACAAAGTACGAGTTACATAAACAATACCTAACTGAGCCGAGCCACAACCACAACAACTACTTCACACAGACTGCACCATGTGGCATCAACTTACGATCAAAGACTATAATGCAGTAGAGATCATTTTCAAACACGTTACACTGATCTGCACTGAGGTGACAAAAGACATGGCAATACATCCTAATGACGTGGCGGACCTCCTTTTGTCCGGCGCAGTGCAGCAACTCGAAGTGGCATCGACTTAATAAGCTGTTCGAAGTCCCCTGCAGAAATATTGACATATTCTGCCTCTGCAGCCATTCATAACTGCGTAAGTGTTGCCGGTGTAGGATTTTGTACACGAACTGGCCCGTCGATATGTCCCATAAATTTTTGATGGGATTCATGTCGTACGTTCTAATAGTCTAGAATCTTCACGAAACCGGTCGCGAACAATTGTGGCCCAGTGACATAGTGCATTGTCATCCATAAAAATTCAGTCGTCGTTTGGTACTGCAGATGATCTCCAAGTAGCCGTACAGAATTATCGTTTAAGTTGACACGAGGAACCAGTCCATTCCAGGTAAACGCAGCCCACACTATTTTGAGTCACCACCAGCTTGCGCAATGCTTTGATGATAACTTGGGTCCATGGCTTCGTGGGGTCTGGGAGACACTCTAATCCTACCATCAGCTCAAACTGGGTCTCACTGACCAGTCCCCAGTTTTCCTGTCTTCGAGGGTGCAACCGATATGGCCATGAACCCAGGAGAGGTGCTGCAGGCGATGCCGAGCTGTTAGGAACGGCACTCTTGTCGATGGTCTGCTGTCATACACCATTAACACCAGATTCCCCCTCACTGTCCTCAACGGATACGTTCGTCGCATTTCCTGCATCGATTTCTGCTGTTATTTCACGCAGTGCTACTTGTCTGTTAGCACTGGCAATTCTACACAAACGCCACTGCCCTCGAACGTTAAGTGAAGGCTGACGGGTTGCCCATGGTGAGAGGTAATGTCTGAAAAGTGGTATTTTCAGCACTCTCTTGACGCTAAGGATCTCGGGATATTGAATTCCCTAACGATTTCCGAAATGGAATGTCACATGTGTCTAGCTCCAACTACCATTGTGCGTTCAGAGTCTGTTAATTCCCGTCGTGCGGCTATAATCGCTTTGGAAACCATTTCTCATGAATCACCTGAGTACAAATGACAGCTCCGCCAATGGACTGCCCTTTTATGGTTTTTGTACGCGATACTACCGCCATCTATGCACATCGCTTTCCCATTACTTCTGTCACCTCAGTGTATAGTGCGAGTTTCATTTTATACATTAGAAAAGTAGAAATTAGTGTGTTATTGTAGAGCATAATTTTTATTAACATTAATAATTATTTTTTCCGATTTTTTTAAATTAAATGTAAAATACTCAGTGTACATATTTTTGCATAAAAAACATATCGAATAGTTTCATAGCAGTCCACAAGGATAAAGAAATAGAAATAATGGATAAATACAATAAGAAGCAAGCTCCCTAGTAAAAGTCGAGAATTACGCAAATATCGGTTCAAATGGTATCAGTTGATTCATTAACAGGGAGCCTGGTAAAGATAGAATCAACCTGTAAAAGAGAAAATCACCCTTAGGTTTGCTATAAAATGACATTGGAGTTTAATGAGCAGGCGTTTAAAAATCAAAACACAATAAGAGGTCATGTGTTCGTTTTGCGCCCAGCACTGCATTTGTTTCATGAATGTCGCACGTGTCCAATCCTCCATTAGTGCATTTGTAGAAGTCAAATTTTTTACAAGCACGTCGCAATACTTTACATTACTTATATAGGAACTAAACAGTGAGTCTTCCTGGAACATAAAATACCAGTCACACTCGTCTCGTTAAACCAAGCAAACTCAAGCTCAACATTTCTGTGTCTACTGGCCAGGAACTCAGCATGAATGTCACGTTTATTCTTCAGTAATATTGCCACTAATGTCAGGTTCAAATCGATTAAGCTTCTGGCAAGTGGCTATGCCAGTTGTGTTTCTTGCCGAGTCTTTTATATGAAAACAAGATGTTTAAGAACACTGGTGGACGATTAGACTGCCTGATCTAAACATCAGACTGCAGTCCTGCATAACCCTCAAATACGTTACAATAGGAAGGCCTATATCTACTATAGCAAGCAACAATGTGGCCCGTACAAGAACGTTGTATCGCAGTTACAGGATTTAACAAACGTAACAGTGGTGTCCAGAATGAAATTTTCACTCTGCAGCGGAGTGTGCGCAGACATAGAAACACACCTCGGGGTGTGGCTAAGCTATGTCTCCGCAGTATCCTTTCTTCCAAGAGTGTTAGTCTTGCAAGTTTCGCAGGAGAACTTCTGTGAAGTTTGGGAGATGGCAGAAGAGATAGTGGCGGGAGTAAAGCTGTGAAGACGAGTGGTGAGTCGAGCCTGGTGAGCTAAGTCGCTACAGTAGTGCCCGTGAAAGGCAAAGGTTCCAAGTCCGAGTCTGGGTCCGGCACACGGTTTTCATGTGACTGCTAGTTTCGTAACAGTGGTGTGTTTGCTTTAAACGCATACACCCGACGGAACTTATCTCGAAGGAAACTAAGATAATGTTCTTACATCGGTAGATGTATTCGGTTACACATAACTTGAGGATGACCTTTTTTTCATAGTGGTTTGTATCATGATTGTGATGTAGACGGGTAAGTTGAAAATCCTCGCTGTCTTTGACTAAAATATTCCACCCTGACGCCTAACGTTGTTCGCTGAAGCACGGCCAGAGCTTACAGTAACAGTGAACCGGCGCCGCTGATCGGCCCTTGGGTTCACCAGGCCCGTATTGTGGCTGAGTCGCTTGAGATGCTGGTCATTTAGCAAGAATGAAGAGGCACGTGTAAGTTATTGAATGGTACGGATGAGTTTTGTAGAGGCGAATGAACTTACATTAGTGCCTCACATACAGTGTACTCCGGATTATTAGTGCGGATTATTCGTATACCGTAATACGTGCAAGCGCCGCGAACACGGGGACCTGCAGCACGGGTTGCCGGCCGCTAGGGGCAGACCGGCAGTGGGAGACGGCTACGGCGAGCGGAGCGTGCGCGCGCAGAGCCAGCACCCCAGAGGCCGCAGGCGCTGCCGCCACTACACGTCCAGTAGACATCGTCCTCAATATGTGTTCCACAATATCCCTGTTATTCCTGTTTTTCCATTATTCGTGCATCTTCTCCCCCACGTTACCCCGAATAATCGGGTGTACTTAAGTAACACGCTTCAACTCTCAACGCGAGTCAACAGTTTTAAGGAACTTCGAGGGATGACAAGGATGTGACTTGTCAAATATTTCATATATGATCATCATAATGATTGATGAATTGATGTTTGTCGTGTTCATACAGTGGAGAATCTCTTGGCTTATTACAGAAAACTACAGTCTCTAACACCAGACTCACCTGAAAACAGTTTCTTACACACGGATTCAAGAATGTTTAGTGTCTATAATTCAGAGATGGAGCCTGGTGTCTTTGGATTTTCAAACATGTTTTCGTCCACTTGAGTCTTGTATTCATCTTCGTAGGCCAGAAATTTAACTCGACTATCCGTACTTGTTACTGCTTGTGCATCGTTTTGTGTAGCTCAAGTGAAATCAGTGTAAAAGATATTGTCTCCGTACCGTACCGTCTCTAGTAATCCTTAGAAAAACCTCCAAGAATCGCCTGTGAGCACAACACATCATTAGACTTCTTTTACAGTTTATCGTTATTCAGAATATGACCCCTTCTAATCTACGTTTGTTTGTATAGATGCCTTTTAAATTAAGTAAGCCTGTCAAAAAAGCAAAGTATCCAGAATGGGAAAATGAAACGAAATCAAATTTCACGGGTTTGGAGGATATGTGATGTTGTTTAGGTGATTACAAAATCGAGTGAAATTTACGAAGAACTCGAATGTGTGCCCCCATTTGTCATTATGACATTGGAACCCAATCTCGCCTGGATGAATGCACTAATTCGGTTGGGAAGGATGTCTTATGAGAGAATCTGGCCCAGAACTGTGGTAACGGGATGTTATTACTCTGGATACTGGAAGAATAACGTAGTCGACGTCTGAGCTGATTCCATATATCGTTTACCGGGGACTGATGTGGGGTTGTTGCTGGCCAGTATCACGCAGACATTTGAAGACGACAATAGCCATTTGTGAACGGGCACTGTCCTGCTGAAAAATGGCGTCAGGATACTGTAGCGTAAGAGGTAACACATGAGGACGGAGTGCCTTCAGAGAGCTCCTTCAACCACCACTAGCCGTGATATAAAATCATCGTCGACGGTTCTCCACATCATGAGGCCAGGAGTAGCACCGGGGTGTCTCTCCAAAACATTTAAAGAATTGGATTTCTCCTCAAGTTGCCGCCATATTCGCAGTCGATAGTCGTCTGTGGCAATGCAGAACAGTTATTCTTCGCTCACCACCATGTGACGCCATTCATCAACACTCCGTGCTTCCCTCTCACGGGGCCACTCTAGACGTAGCCGTTTGTATTGTGGTGCTAACGACGGTCTGCACAATGAATGGTAATCCCACAGACCGGCTGCTGTCAGTCTGCGTCATCACACAGAATGTTTCAGAGAGTCCACTGCTGCCTCTCGGATAGCAGGCGCAGATGTGAAGGGGTTATGATGGGCTCGGTGCACACTATGGCGATCCTCCATTGTAGTCGCCGGACGTGGCTGACTGGAACCTGGACGACGAGTATGCCTACTTTTACGCTCCCAGGCAATCTAACATCGGGCCACTGTCACATCCAAACGCCCCACAAATACGGATTTTCTACTCATAGCGCTGCCTCACACGAGTACGCGGTATCTCCGTGTCCTTCACAGTGATCATTTAACATCTGATGGTGTTTACGCTCTTCACATACCCTACCAGGCCTGATAACAACATTAAAAACGAACAACATTAAAGCACGCTTGTGGCCGTTTTGTCTGTGCCATAGAATTGCAACTCTCATTATTTACATATTGTATATACCGATGATTGTACGCGGATGAAGCTATAGAAGCTATATTGAGATCCTACCGTGTCTTTCGAGTGCTACACTTTTTTGTCAAGGAGTGTATGTAAGGAAAATTCGTGTGTCCCATTCTACAAAGAATATTTTTTACCTTCTTTAATTACTATGAAATCCCTTAACGTTGAATGAAAGTTACCTGGAAGCCTCGTATTACGTTTGACTTCAGATTGAGTGAAATCTCTTACCTTTATGTGTACAGATGAAATGTCACATTCAGTAATCACGGTCAGAACGAAATGAATAATCTCCTTGTTGTCATGTCAGTATTCTTCGTGTTTTTATTTATTGGAAAAGATTAAAACCGATAGCTCTCGATCTTATTAATTCACGTAGCAATTTGGTGTTACTTTTCCTCTAAAATTATATCGTCATTTGCTTCACCAATGTTAATAAGAATCCCATTTCAGTTTAGAGCATTCTCCGAAAATACGCTGGACGGTGTCACGAATTTTTTCAAACTGTGAAGAAGCCGGTTCATAGTTGATGAGACCATGAAAGTCAACAATGAATTCGAATCAAGGGATTTCGTTTGTCTCTCTGTTCAAATGTTCGCAGTTTTAATAAATGTACGATCAGTCAATTTAAAAATGACATTAATACTGTAGTTTCAAAATGTCTGATGTGGAGGACATTGTCGATATTTATTTTCAACGTCATTTCTGGGAAACAGTAAGATACTTTTTACACTTTTTTGATTTCTTTTAATCTCTATAATAATCGTATTAAAATTTGTTGTCCACATATTCTTTGTTAGGATACATTTATGTAAACTTTTTAAGCCAGACTCACCTACAATGATTGCAGTGGTCTCAGCCTGATAGTGTAAATGCTTACGGCTTTCAATTATCTCAGCGGTTTGGCTACACCGTAGCTGAGCGTTTAGCCAAGAGGAAGAGAGCTGCGTCCAGTTCACACTATTGCTAGGAAATTTTGTCTCGTGAGAGGCTGCAGTAGGATCACTCATCCCCATTACTTCCAGCTGAAAAGCTACGTCAACGAGAAGCAGCGGCCCCAAAGTGTGGAAAGAGCCATGACAAGCGTGTGCTGGCTATACGCCTCTCCATACCGAATCCAGTTGGCGCCGTTGGCAAAGGGCATGACGGGTGCCGGTCGGTGTCACAAGGCACTCAAAGCCTCAACGTGGATTTTGTAATGACAGGTGCTATAAATGTGGTGTAAACACCAAAAAACGTATTTTCCTCAAATCCTATCTCAGTTAGAGTCTACAAAATTATAACAGAGTGTCCGTGGTAAGTTGAGACGCGTTCAAGAGAGTCAGCAGTGACTGTGGTGGTAAGGAGAACGCACACACAGTTTCATTGTGCGACGTGCAGCACACTTGGCGTAACGTTACGCAGGTGTGTCACCAGGTGGTGAAGACCAGATGGTGGTGGCGCTGGCCTACATTGGCGAGACCACGGAGGCCCATAGCACGTGCGTAACATGAAACTACCCACTTGTAACTTCGTACGTAGCTTCTGGAAGACGCTCAACAGGAATAGCAAGTGGTCAGTCGTAAGTCACGCCACATTTGAGTTTTAAAATTTTTGCTTTATTCAGGGTGTTACAAAAAGGTACGGCCAAACTTTCAGGAAACATTCCTCACACACAAAGAAAGAACATATGTTATGTGGGAGTGTGTCCGGAAACGCTTACTTTCCATGTTAGAGCTCATTTTATTACTTCTCTTCAAATCACATTAATCATGGAATGGAAACACACAGCAACAGAACGTAACAGCGTGACGTCAAACACTTTGTTACAGGAAATGTTCAAAATGTCCTCCGTTAGCGAGGATACATGCATCCACTCTCCATCGCATGGAATCCCTGATGCGCTGATGCAGCCCTGGAGAATGGCGTATTGTATCACAGCCGCCCACAACACGGGCACGAAGAGTCTCTACATTTGGTACCGGGGTTGCGTAGACAAGAGCTTTCAAACGCCCCCATAAATGAAAGTCAAGAAGGTTCAGATCAGGAGAGCGTGGAGGCAATGGAATTGATGCGCCTCTACCAATCCATCGGTCACCGAATCTGTTGTTGAGAAGGTTGAGAAGCGTACGAACACTTCGACTGAAATGTGCAGGAGCTCCATCGTGCATGAACCACATGTTGTGTCGTACTTGTAAAGGCACATTTTCTAGCGGCACCGGTAGAGTATCCCGTATGAAATCATGATAACGTGCTCCATTGAGCGTAGGTGGAAGAAACTAAAATGAGCTCTAACATGGAAATTAAGCGTTTCCAGACACATGTCCACATAACATATTTTCTTTATTAGTGTGCGAGGGATGTTTCCTGAAATTTTGGCCGTACCTTTTTGTAAAACCCTGTATTTATCGCCATGAAATGACTGACAACGAAAATGCAACTATGTAAGACGAATAAGTCACCTCCTACAGTAGAGATGATACTGGAACGTGATATGGGACCGTAGGTTAGACGAAGAGTGGAGCGGCTGATTGAGTTCGGTGACAGTTATACAATTCACTTTTAACACACAACATTTCATATGACAACACATTCCGAAGCGTTGCCATACAGATAACAAACTACTAGAAAACGAGCATTTTATGGCCGGCCGCTGTGACCGAGCGGTTCTAGGCGCTTCAGTCTGGAACCGCGCTGCTGCTACGATTGCAGGTTCGAATCCTGCCTCGGGCATGGATGTGTGTGATGTCTTAGGTTAGTTAGGTTTAAGTAGTTCTAAGTATAGGGGACTGATGACCACAGGTGTTAAGTCCCATAGTGCTTATAGCCATTTGAACCATTTGATCGTTTTATGGAAAACTATGACGCACAATTACAGACGAGCACAATAGCAAAACTAACTTTAATTTCAGTAACGCATGACTTTTATCTCATTCATTATACTGAGGTAAGAAGTGGGTACCAGACTTTCGAAGTCTGATACCCTTCGAAATACCTTAAACAACCAATACAAGAATGACCACTGAGGTTGAGAGGTTCCAAGCCGTTTTTGCATGTTGCCTCTCATTTTCATCAGTTTTATTAATATTTTATATCATTTCATGGTGGGAGCGGGCCGAATAAGGTTATTCTGATGAGAATATTTGTAATGAGAGCTCGAAATACTTTTCACTTCATTGCTATGCATGCTGGGAACTGTATGTGGTCTTGCTTTTAGGTTTCTCTGTTACTTCCCAGGGTGGCCTGTTGCGAGGCGAGCACCGGAGACCGCGCCACTCTGCGTTTTTGTGGGAGGCGAGGGGGGGGGGGGGGGGCTGCACTTCCGCGAATAGGGAGAGCGTCGTACATCAATGGGCTTGAGCACCTGGCGGGGCGACTGACGTCGGTCGAGTTTCACGTATTGTATGGAGGGCGAAACGACCAGCGAGCCGTCTTGAGTGTTGCCGCAGTTTATGCGTTTACCGTTCCGGCGCGTCTGGAACGAAGACTGCTGGCATCGACTGACTGTATTGTCCTCAGGATTCTGAGAATATTTGTCGACCGTGCCCTGCTGGGCGCGACTGTCTGGCGCCGGATGGCCGGTGGTGTTGGCATGCTGTGTTTTTCGCCGGTCGAACGGCAAGTTCAGTGCCCCCAGATAAATAGCAGAGGCATTATTGGTCAACTTAAACTGAGGCCAGTTAACGTCATAAAGCCCTGCACAAAACTGGAGGGAACGATCGCTATTGGCGTGGATGATGTTCCGAGATAGTGTGGGGGAATTTTGGAATCAGCACTGAATGCGGATTCGCTGTTTTCCGAGGGGAGTGGGGAGCTGAGTAACGTTGGCTTTGTTTTTTCGTTGCGCAGGCACATGGAACTTGGGGTCTGATCTTCGTCGGATTCGGATGGTCTTGCGACTGAGTCGTTGAGGAGCAAGACTTCGGTCATACACCAGTTTCATTCTGCTACTTAAGACCCACATTCTTACTCTGCGTTTTCGCACCTATACCGATAGGGCGAGTATGGGTGGTTTTGACGTGTCTCTTCCTAGAGATACATCCTCGTGTATCCAGGAGTTTCCCTGCTTTGGCCACACAAGCAGAACTTAGAATTCTCAGACAGCATCCGAGGCTATGGGTTGAAGCAGAGTCGGCGCCTACATCATCAGACCGCTGCCTATTGACGACGCGCTGCAGGTTTCAGGACTGGTAAAGTATTTTGTGGCTCCGGCATTCTAGCACCTATAATTTTTATACTGAAGTCTTTAGCAGCACGCTCGCTCGCTTTGGTAGAAATCCACCTTGCTTGTTTATCCATGTGTTCCCATTTGAGCTTTCATTATTAATCGCGATACTGCATCATAGACGCGGGAGTAATATTCGAGTCATTAGGACCTCCAGTCATTTTCGTCAATCTATGAAATCACCGAGAGTAGGAGCCTTTTGTTCTCTAGCCAACTCTTATTCTCATAATAGTTCAGTATATCCTATTCTTTAGCCTAATGTTTGTATCGACAATGAAATACCTTTATTTTTTGACTTATAATGAATCTAATTGTCATATTTAATAAAAAAAATGGTTTAAATGGCTCTCAGCACTATGGGACTTAACATCTGAGGACATCAGTCCCATAGAACCTAGAACTACTTAAACCTAACTAACCTATGGACATCACACACATCCACGCCAGAGGCAGGATTCGAACCTGCGACTGTAGCGGTCGCCCAGTTACAGACTGAAGCGCCTAGAGCCGCTCGGCCACACCGTGCGGCAATATTTAATCCGCATATCAGATGCAGAATCCATTTCCTGTCATTTATTGTAATAAAATTCCCTCTTTTGTACTCAGTAGATTATGATTTTTATTAAATTATTGTGAGTGTGCCCTCCTTATTTTACCAACTAGCAGGGCCCACCATCAATTACTTTCGTTACCGTTGTGCGCATAATTAATTATGTGGTATGTAAGGAGGCGGTAGAGTGCCTGTCTAGCTCTCATGCAAAATTCGCCTGAATTAAAGAGGTACAAACTCTTCTCGACTCCGGCACCTCACAAGATTAAATTTGAATACCAAAACCCAAGACATGCTACCTCTTAGCAAAATTTTATCTTCAGTTTATTATCTTGAAAATTCCGAAATCTGCTTAATACTGGTCAATCGAAAAATTTACTAAATTTTAAAAAAAATTGATAACCTAAATGTAAGCATTTTGTCTTTCTTTCCACACAATCACATAGATCTAAAAATAAAAACAGACAAGCCATGACATCTAAAAAATGTGCAAATTATTACATTTAACCAGACCAGGACCACGTGCAGGGGATTAATCTCGACCTGCAATTTTAGGCTAACAGGTACTCAACGTTCAACAGGCAATATTTGCCAGGGAAACTACAACCATTGCCTCAATACATATTATCAAATATCAAAGACTACAAGAAGCGGTCCTTTCCATTATTTGTCAGTCGGTTTGGATCCCTGGCGGTGTGTTTTTACATCCAGTCCTTTGCATCCCCCTCAGAACTCTGTTCAAAGTAACAACATCTTAGATAGCACCTGAAACACGCCAGCGTAAGATATAAGCAACACATAGTATACTGACACAGGCTCTTCCAAGAACAAATAACGAGCCTCAAAAGCAAGATAGTCATCACAGCGTAAATCAACGTCAAAATGCAACGTCGCCATAACAGAGGCGTAAGGAAACCAGGATCACATTAATCAAACAAGCACATTTTGCCCAAGAGTGAGGCCACAGAACCGTTTTTTTCTGTTTTGAGTTTTGATTCCCCCCGTAGGGGGTGGGCTGGCAGCATGCCGCTCTTCATCCTACAGAATTTGTTTTAAAAGGGGAAGATAATAAACAATAAAAACAGGCGATAAAATCGAAGACTTAAAGAGTAACATGGCGGAAAAAATCGTGGTTCTTAAAACATAGAAACAAAGGGATGATGACGCTAATAAAATACACGTGAAGCAGACAGGTAAAATAATAGACAGACAATTGAAAAACACGGTGACCGTCTGGTTTCTGTTCGCAAGAGACATAAAATTCACACCCAGTGACAGCATGATTTCTGTTCGCAACACTTTGGAAAGGCGAACAACACTGAACATTCACTTGAACACTGCTCTAAAAGTGTGTAAATATGACATACCACCACTGAGGGCAGGTGGGGGGAACCTGGACAGATGATGGGAAAATAAGAAAGGGGGGGGGGGAAGGAGAGGAAAAAACGAAGGGGGGGGAAGTGGGAGAAAGGAGCCGATGGAGGACGAGGACCCATAAGAGGGAGGGGGTGCTGGGCAGACGCGACAGGAAGTGGGGAAGGCAGAGGATGGGAATACAAAAGGACTCGGGTGGGGGGGAGAAGGGAGATAGGGAGAGGGTAGGCGGGGAGAAAACAGGATGGAACAGGGGGGGGGGGGAGAGGGAGCCCAGGGAAAGGATGGAGGAAAGGAGGGGGGTGAGGATCAGAGTTGATAGGAGGGATAAATGGAGGGAGAGAGGGCACCATCTGGGAGGGGGAGTTGATGGAAGCCACCTTGGGAAAGAAGGTGAAGGATGTAGAGATGGAGGGTAGCAGGGACGCAACAGTGAAGACGTGGCAGGGGGTGGGGACAAGAGAGGAGAGGAGCAACCAAAGGGTGAGGGGGATCAAGGCGGCGGGAGGTGTAGAGTATGCGGATATGTTCAAGGAATAGGAGCAGATGGGGGAAAGGAATGATGTCATAGAGGATCCGCGTGGGGGACGAAAGACACATACAGAAGGCAAAACAGAGTGTATGACGCTCAAGGATCTGGAGGGACTTATAGAATTGGGGGGGGGGGGGGCAGATATCCAGGTGGGACTGGCATAACAGACGATGGGACGACAGAACCGGAGTACACACACGGAATTTGTATTATATGAAACCACAAAACAGGTCAGTCATCAGTTAACACTACAGGTGAACGAAAAACAGATATCGTGGTGATGTGGCTACCCCTATAAAGTACCTGAATAATACTGCCAATCCAGATGCAATCACGATGCCGGATTACCTATCCGGCAGGATATTTCACGTGCGGTATACCAGGTGTAGAAGTGATTTTGACGTGAGAAATGACGAGCGCGGGAAACCACCGTAAAGTTAGAAGACATCGAATTATAGGCCTTATTGGATGAAGATGATACTCATACTCAACAGGAACTCGTGGAACAATTGAATGTGACGCAGACAGCCGTTTCTCTTCGGTTGAAAGCAATGGGAGAGGTGCAGCAAGTAGGAAAATGGGTTCCACATGAACTGAATGAAAGACAGCTAGCAAATCGATAGACCAATTGTGAAAAGCTGCTGGCCAGACACAAAAGAAAGTCGTTTCTCCATAGAATAATGAAAGGTAATGGAAAATGGATATATTTTGAGAATCCTAAACCATGGGTGAATCCAAGCTAACCATCGGCATCCACTGCAGGACCAAATCGCTTTGGAAAGAAGACAATGCTCTGTGTTTGGTGGGATCAGAAGGGTGTCATCTATTATGATCTGCTAAAACCTGGTTAAACCGTTAACAGTGATCTCTACCAACAGCAACTAATCGATTTAAATCGAGCATTACGTAGAAAACGACCGGAATGTGGAAAACAGAAACACAAATTCATATTGCTCCATGATGACGTTTCGTCACACAGCACGACGGGTCAGGGAAACGATCGAGGAGGTTGGGAAATACTAGGGCATGCGGCATATTCTCCAGATATGGCTCCATCCGATTATCGTCTATTTGCATCACTGGGACACGCTCTCGCTGAACAACTCTTCAATTCGTATTAAAATGTATGAAAATGGCTCGCTGACTGGTTCGCTTCAAAAGAAGAACTGCTTTTTGGCGTGGCATTCATAGCCTGTCAGAGAGGTGGGAGAAATGTATAAATAGCAATGGAGATTATTTTGAATAAAATATTGTTTATCCGTTTCAAACGACAGACGTGTATTTATTGCAGCCAAATTCCGGTTTCATACTTCTCTTCATGTACCAACTGTCCACCGCCGGGATTTTCTCTGCCTCGTGATGACTGGGTGTTGTGTGCTGTCCTTAGGTTAGTTAGGTTTAAGTATTTCTAAGTTCTAGGGGACGGATGACCATAGATGTTAAGTCCGATAGTGCTCAGAGCCATTTGAGACATTTTTTTGTCCACCGCCATGCATTGTGTGGCAGTTTACCTTGTCTTCGCACGGGCACCACAGAAAAACAGACTGCCAATTCGGCACGGCGGACAACATCCCGACGGCCAGTAACAAACAAGCAACAAACAACTTCCTCCTCGTAGCACACGCGGCTGGTTTCACTTTCCGAGCCCTGCGAAAGGATGCATGGCCAACCTAGGGGGATAGTGCCAACCTAGGCTCGTAGTGCCGTACACAGCACAGTATAGATCTTCAAAAGCTCGAAATTCTACTCAGCTGTGATTCGGTTCCATCATCAAATTGCTCTGAGCACTACGGGACTTAACATCTTAGGTCATCAGTCCCCTAGAACTTAGAACTACTTAAACCTAACTAACCTAAGGACAACACACACATCCATCCCCGAGGCAGAATTCGAACCTGCGGCCGTAGTGGTCAAGTGGTTCCAGACTGAAGCGTTTAGAACCGCTCGGCCACGGTTCCATCATCGAGAAAATTTTATGCGAAGACGCCGCTGCGAAAAACTTCGGAGCTATCTCCAATCTTTATCTTCCACAGAGCGATTCTCGAGTGGGTAAGTGAACCAAATAGTTACAGGAAGTTCGCAGACTTTGTCGCTCTCTCCGCTGTCGGATGCACGCCCGAAAGTTCGCGGCAAATTGCTCAAGTACGTCCAGGTCTCAGAGCCTGCGCGTTGTGAAGTTCGCTTCCCAGCGAGTATTGGGCTGAGAGAAAACAGTCATGGCACCCATTAAGCGCACCAGGAATTCTCATCAAGAAACAAAATACGCGTTGCCACTAACAACATCGTGGTTTTGCCGTGGTTCCTCCTACTGCCGAGCCCAGAATCATCGTCCATCGAGTGTTCTTAAAACAAGTCTGAAAACTACACGACTTACACACTGAGGTGACAAAAACCATGGGATACCTCCTAATATTGTGTCGGAACTCCTTTTTCCCCGCGTAGTACAGCAACTCGACGTGGCATGGACTCATCAAGTCGTCTTAACTCCCACGTATAAATATTGGGCCATGCTTCCTCTATAGTAGTAGTAGTAGTAGTAATAGTAGTAGTAGTAGCTTTATTATCCGTAGATCTCTTTTTACAAGGATATAGGACATGTCAAGATATTTACAAGTTTAGATCAATTTAAAATAAGCTAATTAGTATACACATGTATTTACAGACTTCTAGTTAGAGACAATCATTAGATTTACTCCTGGTATACAATTTTTTTTTTTTTACAGATAACTTATTAAATAATGTAATGCCACACTGTTCACTCATATCTCACTATCAGTCACTGCACACACTATAAACACATTGTTTCGTAATACTTCACTCACTGCACACACACACACACACACACACACACACACACACACACACACACACTGGTGATCTCTGGGCCATTTTATGTACTGCAACTTCCCATTTTGCTATCCTGAAAAACTGAGCCAGCATCCCTTCATGATGAGTGAGATGTTGAGCTCAGAAAATCAAAAAGGTGTTACTATTGTACTGTGCATAGCTTGGGGGTAAGTGTTTCTAGAAAGAAAAAAAGAAGGAAAAATTAAAGTGAAGGTGTGATGTGGAATGTTGGACGTTTTATAATCATTATTATTATTATTTGTATAATATTTTTTGTCAAACCCCTACTCTGTTTTATCTAAGTAAATCTTCAATGTATAAAATGTATTGCATGACAGGTACTTTTTAGCTGCCTTTTTAAATAAGTGTATTTTTGCAATTTCTTTAATCTCTTTTGGTAATTTATTGTACAGTTTCATTCCTTGGTAGAAAATGCTGTTTTGAGTTTTATGTTCATTTTTTTCTTGGTAAATGGAAGTTGAGTCTATCTCTTGTTGCATGATCATGGACAGAGCTGTTTGTGAAGTAATTACCAATGTTACTTTTGCTGTGTACTACCGACTGGTGAATGTATTCACATGGAGCAATTAAAATTCCTAGTGTTTTGAACAGAACTTTACAGTGAGTTCGACTAGTATTTTTTGGTTATTATTCTTATGGCTCTTTTCTAGAGTTGGAAAATTGTGTTCATATTTTGCGCGTTTGTTCTCAAATATGACTGCCATAGCTGAGAACTGAGTGTACATATGAATAATATGTAACTAAAAGACACTGCATCTTACACACTGATGATAGGATTCTAAGGGCATAACATGCTGATGCCATTCTGTCTGCAAGTACCTTTGTGTGTTCACACCACTTTAACTGAGAATCAATATTCATTCCTAGAAATTTTGCTAATGTTACACAGTCTGCAGACGTGCCATCTACATTTAATTTAACATTGTCGTTTTTCCTATTCAAACTGAAATTCATGGCATTAGTTTTCTTTATGTTCAGTGTCACTTTATTGTTTATTGACCAGTCATAAACTTCCTTGAGAGTTTCATTTGCTTTCTCAGCAAAGAGTTCTCTTGTTTTCTCGGTAACTATAATATTGCTGTCATCATCAAAGAAGAGAATTTTTTCACCATGAGTAACACTACTGGGAAAGTCATTGATGTACATCAGCAATAGTATTGGTCCTAATATGTTACCTTGCGGAACCACTATATTAATGTATTTTGGTTCTGAGAAGTGTTTTACTAAATGTTCGGATCTATTTGAAGTATGTGTTATCTCTGCTCTTTGTACCCTATCTGCTAGGTATGATCGAAATCATTCAGTAGCTACCCCTCTTATTCCGAATGCTTCTAATTTATTTAATAGATTCTTGTGGTCAACTGTATCAAAGGGCATAGAAAGATCCAAAAATATGCCTGTGACTCACTCATCTTTATCAAGAGCATCAAGTACAGCTTTTGTGAATTCTACTATGGCTTCTGCATTACCTTTATTGCCTGTTTTAATTGCTGTGCATATGTCCCTGATGTGAAGGATTCATTTATTATATTTGTTAAGGGGCCTTGTATAATTCCTACACATTGTTTCAGTACACATATTGGCACTACATCTAAGCCTACTGACTTTTTAATTTTTAGTTTTTGAACAGTTTTATTGACTTCATTCTCTGTGGTTGGAAGTAACATCATTATATTTAGTGCTAAATTATTTACAGATGTTATATTTGTTTTGGGGAATTTTAGCTGTGACTTCTCTCCAATACTTCAAAAATGCTCGTTTACATAGTTTGCTAAGAGTTGTGGATCATTTATTACATTATCCCCCTCCCTTAGCAGTATGTTATTCTGCGTTTGTTTGCCTCTCCCCATTTCCTTTTTTGTATTATCCCAGACTGCTTTCCTTTTATTCTCTGCGTTATATATTATTTTGTCATTAAATGACTTTTTGCAGCAGCTGGCACCTTCCTATAGATCTTTGTGTATTTAAAATAGAAATTTAAGGTTTCTGGATCACTGCGAATCTTTTTCATGGAAGTGAGGTGTTTAAGTGTTTGGGGGGACTTCTTAATACCTGCTGTTATCCATCTGTTTTTGTGAAACGTTGATACAGACACGCATACTTTTGAAAATGTCTTTTCAAAGTTCACTTTCAACAATGTGGAAAATTTAGAGAATTTCAAATTCACATTGGTTTCCTTATACGCTTCATCCTAGCTTTGTTTTTCTAGTTCTTTTGAAAAATCTTTTATTTTCATTTCTGATAGATGTCGTTTGAAGACTTATAGTTTAGTGAATGATTCGAGCCTCATTTTACTGTTGTTATTAGACAGAGATGGTCTGATAGTCCGAGATCATTTACAGCTTTTACAGCTTTTTCCCTGTCCATATTTGTGGCCACATGATCAATTACTGATGCAGTCATTGTAGTTAGCCCTAAACTTTCCTGTAACTGAGGGCCTACACCTCGCCAATGGCTACTACCTAGCACCAGCACTTTCTCCTTACTAACACTTTGCACATTCCTAAGATTCTTGGCCTGGGTTGAAGTGTGCTGCACATTTCCTGCTCCTCTTTCTACCTGAGGCTCTTCTCCACTTAACTCTGGCAGTGGTAGATATCTGTTTTTGGTGTTGATGATAAAACTGTCAGATCGCATTCTCTTTCTTCCTATCCTCCTACCAGCTGCCAGTTCCCAACCACCCTCCTACCCCCTATCTCGCTTGATCCTTATGAGTTCCTTCCTTACTTCCTCCAACTGTGCCTGAAGGGCACAGATTTTCCTTTCCTGTTCCCCAATCAAAATGTTCCTACTGCATACTCTGCAGTTCCAGGAGAGAGCCTCTTCTGTTCTCCCAATATTCTCCCCACTCCATCCCCCCCCCCCCCCCGCTCCCAGTGAAAATATTTCCTACAAGATTGGCAACAAATCCATATACTCACTACCCTTTAACAGCCATCCATAACTGCAAAAGTGTTGTCGGTGCATTCGTTTGTGGACGAACTGACCTCTCGATTATGTCCCATAAATGTTTGATGGGATTTATGTCGCTAGATCTGGGTGGCCAAATCATTGGCTCGAACTGTTCAGAATGTTCTTCATACCAATCGCGAACAGTTGTGGCTCAGTGACACGGCACGACGTCATCCATAAAAATTCCATGCTGCTACGGTCGCAGGTTCGAGTCCTGCCTCGGGCTTGGATGTGTGTGATGTCCTTAGGTTAGTTAGGTTCAAGTAGTTCTGAGTTCTAGGGGGCTGATGACCTCAGCAGTTAAGTCCCATAGTGCTCAGAGCCATTTGGACCATTTTTTGTGACTTTGTTACTGATTTGTTGGAGTGTTGTAGAAGCATCGTTGTCCTATTCTGTTACCTGACCCTGGGGCATACTGGGTAATAGTGGCAAGGAGAAATTGTCTTAACGGTGTACTGCACCAGAAGCCGTTTCATGAACTCACTAACTCGGCGTACCGTAACAACAGTGGCAACTCGGCCTCCCCAGCAGTTGCCGGCACGATAGCTCAGCGTGTTCGGTGTGAGGGCTGGCTCCCCTCGGTACTAAAAACAAAGCTGAGTGAAAGGACAAATGATGAACTTGAACGGGTGTCTTGCGGTTTCCGCCCCGAGCAAATGCAACGAACGACAACGAACAAAATGATCAATTAAAAAAAAAAAAACGCTGTGACGAGGCCTGTACCAAACTGGCGACGAGGGTTTACAAAACCTTGCAAGCGGGCGACAGCAATTTCGTTTCGCGCCTGGCGGGCGCGCGACTTGACGAGCAGCCGAGCTATACGGGCGGCCAGGCGAACTCTGGTTGTGGCGGGCCGCCGCATTGCCCGGCGCGCCCCGGTTCGGCTCGACCAGCTGACAGGAGCAGACACAGATGGCGCTGTCATAGCTCAGCCACTACATATGTGTTGGCGGACGACGCTGAGACCACTATCAGAAAATCTACTATCCCCAGGATCAAAATCGACGCCGTCTTTCTAGGTGTACTAATTTTTTCCGGCAGTGAGTTTCAGTTGCCTCACTGTACCCTTCATCAGATCCATCTTCTTAATCCGACCAGTCGGGATCACTATTTAGTTCTTTTCTCAGATGTGTGTTAAATTCTTCATCTGATTTTTTATCATAATTTGAACATTTAGGGTCACGGTCTTCTCCTAACGCTAACAATTATTTCTCTATCACACAAGTTTCTTCATCTGAGCTGACATCTTCATCGGCTCTAAAAACGTCTACCTTCACTTTATAGTATGTGTATTCATAATCAACTTCGATGACTCGAAGCAATGGCCTGTGCCGCTTTCTTTTTGTTTACTTTCAACAATTCGCTTTACTGGCGTTCGTTGGCAATGCTAATGATTTCCTCTTCTTCCAATCTCCTCAATCACCTATTAAACATTAGCTGCACGTGAGCTCTGTACAGCGCATTCATTACTTCAACATTCTTCCTTCTGTCAGGCAACGCCCCTTTTCTCCCCTGTCTTCCATTTGACTTTCTGGTCCCATAATCCTTCTCGAAATCTTCCCATTCACATTGTTTTAGTCCCTCATACAGATCATCGATATGTTCACACTACCCACTTACTACTGATACTTCGTTTTCACAAGAATATAGGGATTTAAACTGTTGTCAGCACTCCTTTTCTTGTCTAAGAATATATTCAACATTCTCTTTTGATACTGTGTCGTTACCTATCGAAGCGAGTTCATTGCTCTCTACTGTGGTGAAACTAATATGTCCTTCTGCCAGCACTACTGCTTTCACGCGGACAGCTGATTTATTTGTTGCTAACGCACGCTCGACCCGAAGGCTTTATGTTCGTTTAAGTGCCCGTGTGCAGTGATTCGTCCTCGTGCGTATCTGTTGTGCTCGGAATTCACATTGTTTATTCTGGTGCTGTTTCCTATTTTGAGCCGTGAGAATCTACCCCCCCTTAGTTTAGTCTGCAACATAGATGCTCCTTGGTTTTCAGCGCCGCGAATGGCTGAACTAAATTGCCTGCTATCTCTCTTCCTGTTCATCTTACTAACTCGATATCCTTGATTGTCATTCTGGTCACTAGTATTGTGATTGTGTGTGTATTGTGTATTGAACTGGGGACCTAGAAACTACGGAGAGGCTTCGCCCCACCATAGCCCTCAGTGGTTCACGACCCCACAACAGGCCACAGCAGTCCACCCACCCAACCGCCGCCCCACACCGGACCCAGGGATGTTGTGCGGTTCGGCCTCCAGACCCCCCCCCCCCTCCCCCTTTTGGAAACGTCTCATTCCAGATGAATAGACCAAATGTTTGCGTGGTAGAGTAATTATGGTGTACTCGTACGTGGAGACAGTGTTTGCACAGCAATCGCCAACATAGTGTAACTGAGGCGGAGTAAGTAGAACCAGCCCGCATTCACCGAGGTAGATGGAAAACCTCCTTAAAAACCATCCACAGGCTGGCTGGCCCACCGGATCTCGACTCTAATCCACCGGGCGGATTCATGCTGGGGACTGGCACCCCATCCCTCTTGGGAAGCAGCGCGTTAGACCGCCGGCTAGCCGGGTGGGCAGTATTGTGATTACTTCTGTTCTTATTTGCCTGGTGGTAATCATGGTTTCCTCCCAGTAGTCAGTGATCTTCGTTCTCTACTCTTCCCAAAAATGTCGGAAAGCATTTGTGGTTACTCCCTACATACCTTTTAGAATTCTTTGGAAGATTTTATCACAGATCCCGTATGATTTTGGATTCGGACCGCATTCTTCTCAAATGAGCTAATTTCCTATACCAGGATTCAGAAATCTTTCATAGAATTCCTGCCCTATTGTCATACATTCTGGCCATTATGAACTCATGCCACAATCTTGTATCTGTGACGACCAGTATCCTGCAGTAAATTTTTGCTCAAAATCCGTACAACTAATATTCCGAATTTAGACCTCACCTTTTGGCATCCATTGCTAATGGACTGATTACTATGTTATTCTTTTCTTGGCCTGCCAAGTATTGAGGAAAAATTCTTTCAGTTTTTCAGGAAACCGAACGGGTGCCAAGCATTACACCTTTTGGCTGGATAAGATCGTTCGTCATCATCTAACAGTTTGTTTTTAGATATTCGATTAGTCACATAACTAGGTTTGTCGCCGATTTTCCTTTGAAGGTAGTAAATTTTGCCTTGAATAAGAGAACCGTTTTGATCACACTCCTGTTCTCAATTTGTTACTTGTTTACTTAACTCCTTTTCTGTATCGATCACAGTTTTTCTCAAATGTGAGATTTCTGATTTGCACTCATCAACAATTTTAGTTTTTAAACTGAAAACCTTTTTGTCTATTTCTATCTTTACTATAGGTTCCATACTTTCCTGGATGTATCCGATTCCCGACTCGAACATTGCACTGATGTCATTAATCTGTCCTTGCTTATTGGCAACATTGATGTTTATGTTACCTATTTCCACTTTCATGTACTGTTTGTTACTGTTCAATATGCCTACTTTTCTGTCTACTTTGTCAATTTGTTGGCTAATTTTAATACCACGGGTCTTAATTACATCAGTTTGTTTCTTATGCTGATTATGAAGACCACTTGTGTAACAAGCCTGTGCCATGCGTTAATTAAAAAGACCACTAGCAATATTAATCAGCTGATTACTTGGTACTTTGATTTGATTATTAAGGTGACTACTCTCTGATTTAATTAGTGTAATCAAAATTTTTAATAAGTCATTCGTGCTCAATGGGTTTTAACTATTCTGTTCTAATATATCCTCGAGATTTGATTCTACATCATGTTTCTCTATCGGTTCTTTCTTTATTTGCGAATGGATTTAACATTTAAACAGATTCTTTCATGTATTTATCGTCTTCCCCCATAATCTTCGTCATTTGTCTCGTCTATTGGCTCTTGTTTTATTTGTAATGGGCTCAACATCTGAATTTCACGCACTATTCATACACTCACGTTACTCTGCATAAGCTTGTTGCCGTACTGTGACGTCACCTGTGCATTCATCTCAGTAACTACCAACTATAGCTATTAAATTTATCTGTAGGTCATATACTCTTCCTTTCCGCTCACTATGATCTGCTACTCTTCTCGTATCCATTCTCTTACTAAATATGGACCACGATTTACTCTTGAAAACTCCCATTATATTTACTATTGCTTTCTCCATCTAAGTTACTGTACGTTCGTGCCAATGGACACTCAAAACGTGCAGTATGTTTGTTTCGCAGTTGCTACTTAATCTCCCTTACGTGTATTACTGTTTTACAATGGACTAAAACCACTAACAGGCTGAACTTGGGAACTTATCCAAACCATGATGTACAAATGTTGTATAGACCTCCGCCCAACCAAATTTCTATAATTTTCTCGATATCCTCGAACGCCGTGCACTTCGTCACGCTTTACGCATCCCTGTACCTTCCCCCAGATGGAGCCTCTACCTCCTCATTAAGTCCCCAAATGGTCTCATAGGACTGTCGCGAGTGTGTCTCGGCTGTAGCGGTCGCTATTGGTCTCGCGCTTGCAAAGGTCTAGTGCCGAACTTGTGAAGAGCGGTGTTAGACACAGGAAGTAAAATTTCATGAATTCAAAGAAATTGTGCAAACGAATTTTTACTTGCTCTGTGGTGCAAAGCAAGTTCATCTCTGATCTTACCATGGATGTAGTATTACATACATGGGCGGGCAGGGGGACAAGCGAAAACGTTGGACGCCACCCTTAAGTTGGCCGAATCCTAGCAACGTTGGAACCAGCGCAGCGCTGCGCTACAGCCAGATAAAAGTGGGAAGTACACATTATCGCTTCCGGTGTTTTTGTAAGACTGGTGCTCTCTTAAGGCTCTGCTCCTCATTAAGGAAAGTGTGAGCTCACGTTGATGTCTCGGCGACCAAATTCGCCTGGTCAACGTCGCTATCGGGTGCAAATCGGCTGCCCGTTATTTACCCGAATTGCGTGACCTGCGCGTAGACATCTAATGCCACATGCGTCCACAAACCTACCAACTGTCAGATGCCTGATACGCAAAATTAGTGATGTATTTCGTTCCAAGGACAGACAAACAATCTATTAAGTAGGTGGTCATGATGTTTAAGCTCGTCATTGTAGATGTGGTTGTGTTTGAGGTACAACCACTAACATTGGATATTCGGATTGGCAATAACACTGAATGAGCAAAAAAAGTCGTGTGTAATTTAGAAAGATAATACTGCCTGTAACTTGTTTCCAAGAATTATAGACACTGCTAAATGACAAACATATCATGGACGTGCATGCAATGAGTTGAAGGAACGAGAAGCGAAAATAAAAAGCAAGAATTCACAGTAGTAGCCCATCTGGGGTACAGAAGTGGAGAATTCTAATGAGGTACGAAGTTTTACTAATGACTAGCTGAGAAATCTGACATTGCACAGATATCTATTTATCGCTGTAGCTGAGACTTCGTATGTGTAGAATTTATTTTTGACTTACAGAACCTGATTGTAAAAAATGTTTGAAGCAGTATGACTGTATACATGAACGTGGAGCTTCGTTGGTTCACCAACACTCGAGAGAACCACGTAGAGCTGATCACGCAAAAATCAGCTGGCACTGAGGACCATTCCCACACCACGCAATGTCTGGGCTTGTGCTTTGTTTAAAGTCATGGCACAATGTAAGCTCACCAGAACCTGTACACGTTTCAAACAAGTGGGAAACTATTAGAAATAGGCAGGATTTCGGCTATGAAAAATCGCTTGTCTGAGCCATTTCCAGTCAAAATTTACTCTTCTATTACATTAAGTTGGAAAGAAGTATCTTTAAACCTGCCCAAGTGAAAGGTTATGAGGAACGACATAATGCGTGACGTTCTAGATCAGAGCTACGTCACCCCTCGCTTTCGGAAGGAGTTTGCAAAGAGAGAGTTAAAGCCTGATGATCTCGAGCAGCAGAAAGTCTCTCCTCACAGTCTTTATTCGATTCTTGGGTGAGTAGGCACCAAAATCACAAAGCAGACCTGATAAATTCGTTTTCTTTTTTTCTTTATTGAATTTCAGTTCCCCATCCATTGCGGGCTGGCAGAAGCATAGGCACTGCTCTTCAGCCGAGAGTCAGTAAGTACATAACAGGAAGACATTTAAAACAACTTGAAGAAGAAAATATGGCGAAACAGATATATAAAAAGGGGGAGCATTATGGAAATGGGTGACCGTAAAAATGGAGATAAAAATCTAAAAATGTATATCATACAATAAAACCAAACACTGTAACGATTAAAAGAACACAAGGCGAAGTACGGCCAGAGAATAAAGTCAAGCACACGATTAAAACCAAAGCACTTGACATCACTGTAAATTGGCATCGAACACAACACTGGCGTAGCACACTGAAGATGAAGAAACAAACTGGGAGGATCTGCCAGGGGTAGAGATACTCCAGGGAAGGGAAGAAAGGGGTGAGGGGCTGTGCTAGAGGGTGGAGAGAGAAGGGGAGCGCGCCAAAGGGGGCTGGGGAGGGAAGGATGGGAGAGGAAAACAGCTGAGGGGAGAGTGCAGAGACTCAGGAGGGGGGAAGGAGGGGAACCACTCTGGGGGAAAGAGGTGAGAGGAAGTAGGGTGGCCTTGGGAAGGGGGGAGGACAAGGCCGAGCTGCAGTTGGTAGGAAGGGTAGACATGGCAAAGTTCATCATCTGGGAGGGGGAGGTGCTGGAAATTGCCCTGATGAAGGATATGGAGGGTGTGGAGGTGGAGAGAGGGGGGATACAGTGATAGAAGAGCAGGAACGGGAGGGGGTGGAGAGGAAGGAGGACATTAAGGGGTGTGGGGATCAAGCCTGCAGACATTGTAAAGGATGCAGATATGTTGGAGGAAAAGGAGGCTGTAGGGGAAGGGGATGGGGTCATACAGGGGCCGTGTGGGGAATGAAAGGCAAATGCGGAAGGCAAGGTGGAGCATGTGGTGTTCAAGGAATTGGATGGCCTTATAAAAGCAGGGGTGAGGGGCGGAAGTCTAGGCAATGCTGGCATAACAGATTATAGGATAGATGAGTTATTTGTAGGTATGGGGGTGGCAGAAGGATGCAATCCTTGGCTGGACAAGAGTTTCAGGAGGTGAAGGTGGGTGTGGGCTTTTTGCTTGATGGTCAGGAGATGAGGGGCCCAGATGAGGTGGCAGTCGAGGGTGAGGCCAAGGTATCTCAGGGTGGGGGTGAATGGGATGGGACAACCATAAATGGTTAGGTAGAAATCATGGAGACAGAATGGGCAGGTGGTGCAGCCTATGATGATTGCCTGGGTCTTGGAGGGGTTGATACAAAGGAACCACTGGTTGCACCAAGTGGTGAACTGGCCAAGGTGGGTTTGGAGGGTGCATTGGGACCATTGAAGGGTAGGATAGAGAGTCAGAAAGGCACTGCCATCAGCATATTGGAGGAGATGTACAGGTGGGGGTGGCTTGGGCATATCAGTGGTGTACAAGAGATAGAGGAGAGGGGAGTGAGAGGAAGGAAGCATCTAGATGGACAAAACTGATAGGCAGGGCGTAGGTTTGGAGTTTAAAGATAAGACAAGGATGCCATATGTGGTTATAAGCATTCTGGAGGTCGAGGGAAACAAAAATGGCGGAGTGACAGGAGTTGAGTTTGAGGGACAGAAGGGGGGCAAGTTTAAGGTGTTGGTCTTTGGCAGAGAAGGAGGGTCAGAAGGCACATTGAGTAAGGGGGAGGAAGTGGTGTTGATTAACGTGGCGATGGATTCGATGGGAGAGGATGGATTCGAAGACCTTACTGAAGATGGAGGAGAGGCAGATGGGACGATAGGAAGAGGTGGCGGAAGGGGGCTTGTTGGGTTTGAGGAACAGGAGGACGCAGGAAGTCTTCCACAGGTTGGGGTAAAAGCCAGTGGAACGGATGACATTGTATAAAGTGGCAAGGACAGTCAAGAAGGAGAAGGGGCATTCTTTGACTTGGCGGTAGGTGACACAGTCGTGACCAGCAGTCATGATGCGTTTTGACCAGAGGATAAGTTTAATGTCATGTGCTGCAATTGCGGTGTTGATGTCAGAGGGGGTAACTGCCCCAAGTACAGAAGACTGGGAGTGGGTGGAGCGACTGAAGTATTGGCACGTTCTATGGGGGAATCATCAGGGATGGAGAAGACCTCGGAAAGGTGGAAAGTGAAATGGTTGGCCTTACTGAGGTCAGGAAGGGTGCAGGCGTTATGGAGAAGGGAACAACCAGCAAGATGATCGAAGACAGACCTGTACTTGGAAGAGTTTATAGGGATGGTAGCGTTGAGTCACATACAGGTCTGGGCGAATTCCGGCATTTCTTTGCTGTATTCAGGTTCCAAACGTGTCGCTAGAGTTGCTGGTGACTGTGGAGTATGTCCCTGTTACGAGTTCGCAGGAAGGGTCTATAGAGGTGCTGGGATTTGCGGAGGAGGAGGACAGCCCATGGAGGAAGAGTGGGACGGTGGGGATGGATGGTTGTAGTAGGAACATGGGCCTCCACGGCATCAGTAATGGCCTTTTGAAGGAAGGATGTGGTGTGTGTGATGTCGTTGGTATGGTTATAGGTAAGAGGGTGACTTTCGACCTAGGTGGCGATGGATTCGCAGTAGGCATCCCAGTTTGCACGACAGTAGTCATATACTACCTTGGGAGGGGCAGGAAGCCAGAGATGGGATGTGATCAGACATTATGGTGAGAAGGATGGGGGAGGTGATCACTACCTGTGGGGTCAAGGATGTCCACAGCAATATTCCCAAGGAGGCTGCAGAGACAATGACAACATTGGGGGTGGTGTTGCTTATGGGACTGGTGTACTGAGGAGCAAGGTCACCATTGATCATGGGGAGGAACTGATGCCACTGCCAAAGAGCAGCAAGCGAGTGGCTGTGGGTATTCACCTTGGTGGCAATCACATAGATGGAAAGATGCGATCAATGTGGGAGATGAAGTTATGGGGAATAGGAGCAGTGGGTGGTGAGGGAGGGGAAAAACATGTTGAGGAAGAGGTGTTCAGTGGGGTCATTGAGGAGGGGTTGTGGCCAGATGGGGATGTGCTTAAGGTGGCCAATGGCAACTCCGCCCTGCGCTTGGGGACCAGGAGCATCTGTTTGGTGGAGGATATAGGGAGAGGTGCAGACAGTATGGCGGGGCTGGCGAATGGTTTCATTCAGAAAGAACATGTAGACCTGATGCTGGGAGAGGGTGTTCATGAGGAGGTGTTTGTTGGTGTGGAAGAAGCTGATGTTCTGGAAGAGAATGCAACACTTTGAAAGGTTCCCGACAAACCTCCTTACCTAGGAATGCCAGTAGGAAGTTGATATCATCAAGCCCTGAATGAAAATTGCGCAACGGATAGCTGGGGAGAGGAGCTTGAGGGCGCTACCTAGAGAGCGTGCCCTTTCTGTATGATACTAGGCAAGGGGCTGGAGGGCTCACACCCTGTTGTGTGTTTTCCTGCATTCTATATCTGTTATCTTAAATGAATTCCTTTAACTTGACTTCTTTGTGATTTTTAAGTTATGTTAAAGATTGATGACAATTGATTACCTATTTATTTTAAATATTATCACTCGATTTTACACCGATTGCAGCAATTGTTCCGGTTTACAGATATTACAATTTTACAACTTATAGCTTGGGTATATTATATACTAATCTGCACGCACATTTCTACGGGCAAGACGGAATTGCGTTGGCCAAATGTATACCACCAAAGTCTCCCAATATTTTACATAGTACATCCACTATGTGAGGAGGATAATGGGCAAACTGGGGACCAGTTACGTTAACACAGGGGCTCAAATTTCCGAAGTTAAACGAGAACATTAATTTCCTTACAGAATACAAAGCTGGAAATAAAAGAATTAGTACAAATATTCAAATACCTCTCTTCCATGCGTGAACATTGCGACAGACGCACTGAGGGCACGTGGGCATGTCTGCTCACTTACCTGTCTTCTGTAACACTCCACGAATATGGCGGGCACCAGGAGGTCTTCCTGGACCCCGGTGGAGGGGATGGTCGAACCACTTGTCCGTGACCAACCTCTCTTCCCCAAATCTTGTGACACTGGAACGTCTTTGAGTTTTACCTGCCTGTGATGTCTCTCTGATCCCCTATCCAGGAGTGAGGTTGGCACTACTATACTACAGTACTACTTCCCAACTAAGATTTGGCCACACTTTACGGAAAGGTGTGAGGAGGATTAGGAAAGTCCATGTGCAGATACACATTCACATACAAGAAACGCATAATACACATCACATATAAATACGTATTATGAAGCCTGACATATTTCTTTCCATCCGTCCACATGGGTTCTGTTGCACCCGCGGCCGGCCGCGTTGTGCAATAAAATTGGCAGCAGAGCCGCCTCTGTTTGTATTTCTCGGTGTGAGCGAGCAGCGAAAACTGCTGCTTATAGAGCGGAAACTACTGGACCGTTTCAACTTGTGCCACGACATGACAGACAGAGAGAGGGGGGTGAAGGGAAGGGAGAGGAGAGGCTTAAACTAGGGTGTTGAGGCAGGTGAAGTGTGCTTGGTTGTGGGAGTAAGTGGTGAAGGTGTTGAGGTGAAAGACAGAGTGGGTGGTGAGGGAGATCTGTTGGAGGATGTGGGGGTGTTGGAAAGGGTAGATGTTTGGGAGGACTATGGCGAAGAAACAGATGATGTCTCCAGTTGTGGGAGGTGGACAGAGGGAATTGTTGGGGTGGATGGAGGGGGTCGATGGGATGGACAGAGATGGTAACCTCGGAGGTGGCGTGAGGGGGTTTGGCCTTACATTTATGGGAATAAGTGGGATGCAGTCCATTGCAGGTGTTACAGGACGAGGAATGGCGAAGTTGGGACAGTTTTTGAGAAAATTGGAGGCCTTGCAATGGGGAAAGGTGGGGGAGCTTTTACAGTTGGGGGTCAGGTGATCATTATACATTAGGCATGGCAGGTAATGGCAACATTGGGGAGGCGATTTGGAGGATTCAAATGGGTTGTGGTGGTAAAAAATCAGGGCACCCTGTGTGAGGAGTTGGTTGATGGAGGGGGCAGACTCTGAAAAGACCTAATGAGGTAAATGGGACTGGAGGCATATGGGATATGGTGGGCAGAGTGGATTTCAAGATTAGGATGAGAGTTTGGTTCAGCCAGCACCTCATCCTCTGTGACCACCAGACTGAGCTTGGTGATCATGGTGGTGTAGGTTGGGGGTGACAGGGAGGCTGCGGCTGGTGAGGAGAGGAAGAGGAGAGGAAGGGTGTCAGGGATGCATGGGGACCAAATGTGATGTGTGGGAGTTTACTGAGTTTGTCCATATGAAAAGACGGAGAGGGGGACTTGATGAAGAATGAGTTCCTGTGGAGAATCAGTTGGGAGATTGGAGCACCTGGGAGATACTTTCACATCTCTGTAGTGAGGGTACCACGGAGACATATGGCGGGAAAGAGCAGTGATTTTTTGTTGGAAGTGGTGAGACCAGAGTCAGCATTGATGCGCTTCTGGGGCTTTTTGTGAGGGTAGCCTGGGAGGAGGGGAGAGGGACAGGGAGGAGAGGGAGATGGTGGACAGCAGATCCTGTAGGTGTGGTGGAGGTGCTGGGAGGTGTCGTTGGTTCTGTGGTGGAAATTGTGGCCAGGTGTGACGTGATGGAGGAGGGGGATGCAGACGATGAAGTGATGAGGGATGAGAGGGAGGAAGCTGACCAACTGAGGGATTGCAGTGGAGGTGGCAGCCGAGTCATATGTGAGGGTGGGGGCAGAAGTGGGAACTGTTGGCATTGTGGAGGCTGGGGGAAGGGAGTAGAGGTGGGGATAGACGGAAGGGGAGGAGGTGGGGAATTGGGTGAGTGGGGGGAGGGGAGACGAGGTGTGAGGGAGGAGGCCAGGGGTGGCACTCCAGAAAGTGTAGTGGAAGTGGGGGATGGGGAGATTTAGATGACAGTGGAGGGGGAGGGGGGGCTCATGGCGAAGGCGGCGACGGACGGACGGACGGACAGTGACGGACCGACTAGCACCAGGCGGCGGCGAGAACCTACGACGCCAGACGGCAGCGGAAGTGAGGGGGAGGGTCTTCCAACAACCTCGATTGCACCCTGAGAGTAGACCAGGCGACATAATCCTCCGATTTGGAAGCTGAGGGGATCCAACACCCGAGATAAATAAATTCGTTTTACCAAGCAAAGAATATAAGTAAAACCTGTCATAAGAAACAAACAACGGCATTAATTTTTAAAACAGAAAACAATTTACATAAATCCTTATATCCTAGCCAAGTAAATTAAAAGTTAATTTGTGTTAGAAAAGATAGAATGGATTTGCTTAATTCTATCACTGATGTAAATTCCAGAAAATTCACCTGACACAAGCTAAAATCATCATCTAGTGGTTCTTTGGTGTGCTGAAAACTAACAACGCCATCTACAGCATTACCTATTGGTTCTTTGGTGTACTATGCACAGATAATTAAATCTTCGAAATACTAAGGTCAGCAGACGATTTTAAATAAACTTTAAATTACGACATCTTTTTATTTACGTATTCCCATTTTGATTACATGAGACCTATATGTTGCCCCAAGCTACGCTCAAGTTACCTAAGAAACATCCATGAAAATTCGGTCAAGAAGTTTTGGAAATTAGCGTGTTCAGCCAGACAAACTGACAGACAGGACGGTTTTACGGTTTTATTATTAGCACAGATGAATGCTTAGAGATATTGTAGCAAGCCATCTGAGATCAATTTAGCTTCGAAAGGGAAGCAGCATCTTTATGTATTCGTGATTTGTTGTGACAAAAAAAAAAAAAAAAAACTGTGTAATAGGAGCAACAATGTGCAGACGGATTCCACTGAGCTACCTGCAGACAAAAATACTTTCAACAAGTATCCTTGAGACTTGACAGCCGCTTAGGAATGAGAGACGATAAACGTCCACTCTCAACGAGAACATGGCATTTTGTTATGCTGTAATGGGAACACAGCATGCTTGGGTGGCCACGAGAGAAATTCAGTAAAACAGTGTAAGTGGGGCCTAACAAGATCACTAACAAACCCAATCTTTGAACATTTCCAGAATTCAACGCTATGTATGTGTCCTCGAACTGCAACGCCTGAACTGAGAAGCTCCAGATACCAACATGGATCCGTTGTTATTGAGCATTCGATTACCACATGCGAGAACAAGGCCTCTTTTTTCACCCTGTGGATAGCCTCGCATCTACTGCAATTTTAATCAGTTGGTTGTAGTTCTCGAAAATTTTCTCGATTGTCTGGTCTGTTCCGTTTGTTTCCAGCTGCCTAGTACCACATATATTGGAGCAAAGGCTTTCACTAGTTATACAGATAAGAATGTCGCAGTGAAAGATGTATTTTAAAAACCTACACTACGCAACAGAATTAAAGGATCACTTTTTCGAAACCCTGTAATTGCCTCCCATAGCGACCCATATCAAATATGCATACAACCTTCCTCTGTAATTGTACAAAAGGGTCGCTCCCCGCGACTTCACTCTTGGACTGGACGACGCTTCAAACTGTAAGATGTCGACCCATGTGAAAAAAAGGCCACTGCTCAGAAGTTCTTGAGGTGTGTAAGGCGGGTTAGTGATGTCACATTGGCACTGGGCGTGTCACACTAAGAATGTCGTCACACCTCGTCTTACCCACATTTCACACATTCTTTTGACGCCTCAGCGATGGAAGTCAGAACCGCGGGTCTCAACGTTGCAGTCACACGAGTTTCATATGGATCTACATCTACATCCATACACCGCAAGCCACCTGACGATGTGTGACGGAGGGTACCTTGAATACCTCTATCGGTTCTCCCTTCTATTCCAGTCTCATATTGTTCGTGGAAAGAGAGATTGTCGGTATGCCTTTGTGTGGACTCTAATTTCTCTGATTTTATCCTCATGGTCTCTTCGCGAGATATACATAGGATGGAGCAATATACTGCTTGACTTCTCGGTGAAGGTACGTTCTCGAAACTTCAACAAAAGCCCGTACCGAGCTACTGAGCGTCTCTCTTGCAGAGTCTTCCACTGGAGTTTATATATCATCTCCCTAACGTTTTCGCGATTTTTAAATAATTATGTAACGAAGCACGCTGCTCTGCGTTGGATCTTCTCTATCTCTTCTGTCAACTGTATCTGGTACGGATCCCACACCGGTGAGCAGTATTCAAGCAGTGGGCGAAGAAGTGTTTTCGGACTGCATTTTCTTAGGATTCTTCCAATGAATGGCAGTCTGGCATCTGCGTTACCGAACTATTAATTTTATATGGTTATTCCATTTTAAATCACTCCTAATGCCTACTCCCAGATAATTTATGGAATTAACTGCTTCCAGTTGCTGACCTGCTATATTGCAGCTAAATGATAAAGGATCTTTCTTTCTATGTATTCGCAGCACATTACACTTGTCTACATTGAGATTCAGTTGCCTTTATCTGCACCATGCGTCAATTCGTTGCAGATCCTCCTGCATTTCAGTACAATTTTTCATTGTTACAACCTCTCGATATACTACAGCATCATCCGCAAAAAGACTCAGTGAACTCCCGATGTTATCCACAAGGTCATTTATATATATTGTAAATAGCAACAGTCCTACGACACCCCCCTGCGGCACATCTGAAATCACTATTACTTCAGAAGACTTATCTCCATTGAGAATCACATGCTGCGTTCTGTTATCTGGGAACTCTTCAATTCAATCACACAATTGGTCTGATAGTCCATATGCTCTTACTTTGTTCATTAAACGACTGCGGAGAACTGTATCAAACGCCTTGCGGAAGTGAAGAAACACGGCATCTATCTGAGAACCCGTGTCTATGGCCCTCTGAGTCTCGTGGACGAATAGCGCGAGCTGGGTATTACACGATCGGCTTTTTCGAAATCCATGCTAATTCCTATAGAGTAGATTTCTAGTTTCCAGAAAAGTCATTATACTCGAACATAATACGTGTTCCAAAATTCTACAACTGATCGATGTTAGAGATATAGGTCTATAGTTCTGCACATCTGTTCGACGTCCCTTCTTGAAAACGGGGATGACCTGTGCGCTTTCCCAATCTTTTGGAACGCTACGCTCTTCTAGAGACCTACGGTAGACCGCTGCAAGAAGGGGGGCAAGGTCCTTCACGCACTCTGTGTACAATAGAACTGGTATCCTATCAGGTCCAGCGGCCTTTTTCTTTTGAGAGATTTTAATTGTTTCTCCATCCCTCTGTCATGTATTTCGATATGTACCATGTTGTCATCTGTGCGACAATCTAGAGAAGGAACTACAGTGCAGTCTTCCTCTGTGAAACAGCTTTGGAAAAAGACATTTAGTATTTCAGCCTTTAGTCTCTCATCCTCTGTTTCAGTACAATTTTGCTCACAGAGTGTCTGGACATTTTGTTTTCATCCACCTACCGCTTCTTAGGATTTTCTGCCAAGTCAGTACATAGAACTTTACTTTCGAATTCGTTGAACGCGTCTCGCATAGCCCTTCTCACACTGTTTTGTTTGTCTGCAAGGCTTTGGCTGTGCTTATGTATGCTGTGAAGTTGCCTTTGCTTCCGTACCAGTTTTCTACTGTATCACGGTGGCTCTTTTCCATCTCTTACGCTCTCGCTTGGCACATACTCATCTAATGCATATCGTACGATGGTTTAGAACTTTGTCCACTGATCCTCAACACCATCTGTACGTGAGATAAAACTTTTGTGTTGAGCCGTCAAGTACTGTGAAATCTGCTTTTTGTCGGCCGGCCGGTGTGGCCGAGCGGTTCTAGGCGCTTCAATCCGGAACCGCCCGACCGCTACGGTCGCAGGTTCGAATCCTGGCTCGGGCATGGATGTGTGTGACGTCCTTAGGTTAGTTAGGTTTAAGTAGTTCTAAGTTCTATGGGACTGATGACCTAAGATGTTAAGTTGAAACGTTCCCTTAGAAAAATTATACAAGACTGTGGTTAAACTCACACACAATATTTTTAGCGCAACGCAATCTGACTTCCAAAAATCCCTATGAAAGAATGGCCTTGACTAACATTAACCTATACGTTTCACAAAAAACTTACACTACAAACATCTTCGTTACTCAAGCTACTGCAATACAGCGAGCGCCACTACTACCAGCTAAATAAAAGATTCAAACTACTGAAGGCACTAACTACTGATAGGCATAGTTAGCAAATGAAAGATTTTAATACAGAACAAACAATGTATTTACCTTAATAGTCATAATATATATAGCAGTTCATGACATCCAGTTTTACAAATTTCAAAACTCCGCCATTTCTCTCCCCACGTCCACCACTGCTGGCGGCTCACCTCCAACTGCGCAACGCTACGCGCTGTTAACATCCAGCTGCCGCTGTCCAACACTACAATGGCAGACAACAATGCAAACCAGCCGCAGACTGCACACGGCACAGCCAGTGATTTTCATACAGAGCGCTACGTGGCGGCGGCGTTACCAATAAAAAAATCTAAACAGCCTACTTACATAGCCCCCATGCTCCCCACAAAAAATTTTACGAATTGTTTTGAGCACTGGCCAATAATGATTTGATAAAATTTTTCATAATTAAAATAACAAAGATATCAAATGCACACACTTATTGATACAATGTTGGTCAAAAGCTAAAATTTTCTCACAGTCCATAAAGACAGTTCTGATCGTTCATCACAGTAAAATTGCAGTGTTTTTCTCAAAGTCTGAGCAATAAAAGAAATTGCACTTGGAAGCAGTCTTGAAGAAGTAGTGTTGTCCTTCCAACGGAAAGACAGTGCTGACTCTTGACATGCAGACAGGTAATGGGCCACAGCAGAGTCAGTCGACGTTGAAGACTATCGGTAGGTAGGTCATCACAGAGCAGACCCACTGTAGTCCTGGTAGAGATTACTATTGGTGGGCCACAAGAGGTGCAGACCCACTGCAGTCCTTGTAGAAATAATGGTATTGGTGGGTCATCAAAGGTGCTGACCCACTGTAGTCCTTGTAGAGACGGCCAGCAGCCATCTGTTGCAACTGTGCAGGTGCACAATCACCATTGAAGAGTCTTGCAGAGAATACAGCAAGTCCATAAACCACCACTTGTCCACTCACAAAGAATTTGTTTGAAATGTCCTTAGAACCAGCAATGCTGTTATCCAGTCCCTTTCTGAATTATTAACACATGTGCAAACACTATCAGTCCCTACTTCTCACAAATTGTCCATATACTATGACCAATAGAAATGTGTGCAGTGAAATGTAACTTACAAGTTACTTAATTTCATGACCTGGTGTCAATTGCAATTTTATAAAATAAGAATACAATAACAAAGGTACAAAATACTTAATTAAAAACATAATAATACAGATAACATTTGTAGTAAAACAGGCTTTACAAAAGAATAGAAATAAACATGCACATCAGTGTTACAAAAAATTATGACATAAGTACATACATAAAGATCAGAATAACTTTTGAAACATCAACTTCACATATGAGCAACAAAACAGAACAGATAAATAATGTCTAAACATGTTTACAAAGTAAATAACATATTATCAGAAAAATTCTACAATGTAACTCGTATCAGCTAAACAGACAAAGACAGGAAAAAAAACAAATTCACATAGGGTAATAACACAAAATACAGGTTAGTGTTTGTTTTCAGTGTGACATTTGGTACTGCAGTCCAACCCAAAACTTCATTCTGTAGATCTTTCGTCGTATCTCAACATTTGTTTTCACCAAAAATATCCTATCCAAGCATGCTTTCTGTATTTTGTTCACATCCTCTTTCAAAAATAGTTTTTCTCCACTGTACACTACTTTTTTGACCAAATCATTTTCTTATAACTTCTCAATGCATTTCTTCCAATTCCTCATAGTTAGTTTCTTATATAGTATACCCCCTCTTAAGCTAACTTAAACCTACTGAGCTCAGATGCTAAACTAAGGGACGAGGCAATGCAGCAGCACAAAACAATTGATACAAACAGCAATGACCAAAAAAATGGAAATTGGCAAAGCAAGCTACAGTAAATCTAAATTACCAAGCAATTCAACATTACAACTAATATGAACCAATATGCAGCAAAAAGAAAAATAAATCAGTAGTAAAACTAGCTTAACAGAGTAATACAAAGTGAAATTCAGTAGCACTATGCCTGGCACACAGCAGCAGCAAATGCAATAGCTTATAACTAAACATGACAAAGCTCAAGCAGAAAACATATTACAGTAAAGACAACAATGCAGAAAAGGGAAATGTCTATTCACATATTAATATCTATGTCATTAAAGTGGTGCACCACAAGAAGTTATTCTACCATAAAAATTACCAAGTAATTGAAAAGAAAATTATGTATGCATATGAAACGTCCCCTTAGAAAAATTATACAAGACTGTGCTTAAACTGACACACAATATTTTTAGCGCAACGCAATCTGACTTCCAAAAATCCATACGAAAGAATGGCCCTGACTAACATTAACCTATACGTTTCACAAATCACTTACCCCACAAAAATTTCGTTACTCAAGCTACTGCAATACCGCGAGCGCCACTACTACCAGCTAACTAAAAGATTCAAACTACTGAAGGCACTAACTACTGATAGGCATAGTTAGCAAATGAAAGATTTTAATACAGAACAAACAATGTATTTACCTTAATAGTCATAATATATATAGCAGTTCATGACATCCAGTCTTACAAGTTTCAAAACTCCGCCATCTCTCCCTCCACGTCCACCACTGCTGGCGGCTCACCTTCAACTGCGCAACGCTACGCGCTATTAGCATCCAGCTGCCGCTGCCCAACACTACAATGGCAGACAACAATGCAAACCAGCCACGGACTGCACACGGCACAGCCAGTGATTTTCATACAGAGCGCTATGTGGCGGCGGCGTTAACAATAAAAAAGCCTAAACAGCCTACTTACAAAGTCCCATAGTGCTCAGAGCCATTTGAGCCATTTTGCTTTTTGTCGCTTTTTCTAAACAGAAAAATCTCCCTACCTTTTTTAATATTTCTATTAACGGCTGAAATCACCGATGCTGTAACCGCTTTATGATCACTGATACTCTGTTCTGCGTTAACTGTTTCAAATAGTTCGGGTCTGTTTGTTACCAGAAGGTCTAATATGTTACCGCCACGAGTCGTTTCTCTGTTTAACTGCTCACGGTAGTTTTCAGATAATGCACTTAAAAAAAATTTCGCTAGATTCTTTGTCCCTGCCACCCGTTATAAACGTTTGAGTCTCCCATTGTATATCTGGTTGGCCGAGGAAAACATATCAGACACGCTACCGCTCAGAAACGACGCGATAGAGCCTCTGGGGGCGGCATAAAGGACGCCAATGAAACCGCCACATTCCTTGTGGCGTTGACTCCCGCATATTTCCGGGTCGAAACTAACAGTTCGCAGTGTGATGAGCAGCAGGAAGACTCTCTTGACAACTCTCGAAACTGCCGCCACCACTCGGGCAATTCAACACTACTTAAGGACATTGGTGGCCGCATCCCACTAAACGTTGTCGCACCCCTCTGGAGTGCAGCCCAACCGCAGCTTTTACTCTCGTGTGCAGACTGCAACCACTAGGCACCGTTCAAAACCATTCGTCGAAATTTTAACGTGATCCGAAGCAGCAAACCGTCCTTTCGCTTTTTCACAACTACTATTTCAAGTTGTCCCGTGTCGTGATCACGTCGAGGTGCGAAATTGACACATGTGTGAAAAAAATGGCAGAGGATGCCTGTAAGAATCCCCCCTGTTAAGAAAAATCCCTTGGTGGCACCCAACCACCTTTACTGAGTGTTTTAAAAAGGAATGTGTACAGAGATAACTTGTAAAGTAGTTCGAGGCACCAACAGACAGGCAACAGGAATCTCAGGGGCTTCAAGGGGGACTACTTTACGGATAGTCTCTGTACCAGTTCGTTTTTAAAATTCTCAGTAAATGTTACCCACTACAAGAGGATGTTGCCGAACTGGGGAGACTTAGAGGGACCTTCCGCTGTTTCACTGACGCATGTGTCAATGACGCACCGCCATGTGAACACGCGACAGTAGATGCGAAATAGGAATTCTGAAAAAGCATAAACACCCCTTTGCTGCTTCGGATCACGTTCCAATTAAGACGAATGGTTGTGAATTGTCCCTAATGGTTACAGTCAGTACTCGAGTGTACAATCACGTTCAAAGGGGATGCAGTCCAACATTAACCTTAGAGAGGGCTGCAACGTACGACAGTGTCAGCAGTGTGTTTCCTGTTACTCATCCCATTGCGAACGGTCGTTTTCCATCGTGAAATATGTGGGGACCAACGCCCTAAGCAAAGGGGTGATTTCGTTGACGTCCCCTAGAGGCATCATCTTGTCGATTTTGAGCGGCAGTGTGTCTGAAATGTTTTCCTATGCCACCCATAAGAAAATCGTGTGATTGGAACGCTGAGAGTCACGATTCTGACCTCAATCGCCGAGGAGTCAAAAGAAGGGATGAAATGTGGGTAGGAGGAGGAGTGTGACGACACGTCCACGGTGGCGTTGGGCGGAATTGGGCTGAAATTTGGTGCCAGTGTGACGTCACTGACACACCTTACAAGCCACGTGACTTCCTGAGCAGTGGAATGTGTCTACAGATTGCCGTTTGAAGCATCGACGAGTTCGGGGGCGACGTCGCAGGGTGTCACCATTACGGAGGAAAATTGTAGGCACCTCTGAGACAAATTTTAAACTCGTGAGTCGCAATGGGAGACAATTACAGAGTTTCGAAAAAGTGATACTTTAATTCTGTGCGCATTGTATGTTGGACTATGCACATCTTATAATTGCGATAACATAGCCCATAGAGTTTACTTCTTTTTATTAATTTTTCCTAAAAATGATTTTGAAAATGCAAGAGGATAAAATATTTTGAAAACAGGTTCTAATCAAAATGATGAAGTTGTTTAATTTTCAGGTTAATTCTACAGTTAAGTTTTCAATAATTCCTTTGCTTAACTGACAAATTATAAAACTCTTTTCTTTAGAAACGCAACAGACGCCATTTAACCAAACATTATTACCGCGGGCACGCTAGATACTGATCCGAGAACAATGCGATTTGAGCCTGCTGCATGGCAGATCCGCGCGGTATCGCCAGCAGCTAGGCTTTACTAGTGGGACTCTCAGCTGTCCAGTTGGTAGTCGAATCCTACTGAAGGTCTCGATTCTTCCCATTTGTACCCCAACCTGGATGAGAATCTCACAAACGAGGGGACAGCACTCACTCGTCATCACAGATTTCGTAGAAATTTATGGTAAATGCCAGGCTTGCCCAGATATGAAAGTGACGGAAGTGGGAGCTCCAGATGGCCAAACGCTTACAACAAATAGCATATTTTTCGCAGGTCGGGCGAAGCATGTGGCATTTATGTTAGCGTACTTCTGAGGCGGTGCTAAGAGCACGTTTCACTAATCCGCGCGTCGTGTGCTCGAGCCTCTAAAGGGAAACTTTTTTAATTCACAAGTTTTACTTTATTTACGCTGAAAATAAACCGAAATAAGGCTCAGTATACTGTATTTACTAATATTTTCTTGGAAGACATGAAAAGCAAAGGAAAAAATCTGGATAGCAAATAATTTTTCTAGAAAAGGTTGTATTTACAGCGTCCACGTAGATTCTACAAATAACTTCCAGAAAAGGAATTGTAGTTAAAGTCTTCAGGACTTCGTATTCAGTTAGATTCAATTGGACTTTAGAGCAGCGTTACGCGTGGTTTGCTGCGAAGCTGTCCAATGAGGAAAACCTTTTACGAATGTAAAGCAAGTATGTTATAAGCGTCAAACAGCCATGTAACTGTAAAAACTGCGGCATCTGTTACGGGCGAAAGGTGTAGAAAAAATTACTGCTTCCCCTATTTTTACCATTAATATTCTTTCCGGGGAATTTATTTGCAGAGTTCTCGTGGATGTATACCTACAACCATCCCTTGGAAATTTATTTACAATCCCACATCTTTCTTTGCATTTCCTTTTCACGCCTTTTATGAAAATGTTAATAAAAACAAAATATTGAACACTATTTCGGCTTATTTTGAGCGTAAGTAACGTAAAAATTGAGAATTAAAGAAAAAAGATATCGCATGGGTCGACCCCACGGCCCTCTTATTAGCGTCTTGTACTCTTCCCGATGCACCAAGCGCTTCCTGCAAACTACGCTAACATAAATGGCTGATGCCTCGTCCGACCAGCGCCAGAAATGCTGTTTTGCTCTGTGCGCGTGGCGATCTGTAGCTCCCTCTTCTGCCGTTTCGCTTCTGGCAAAGCCCTATGTACACCAAAAAATTTCACGAAGTCGGGTTTGACGAGTAGGCGTGTCCCCTTCTACGTTGCCAGACGCACGCAACGAAGAGCCGTCCGCCACCCACGTAGGTGGTGTATTTGTCAGGTTGCGTCCGCAGATCTGATTGGCGGGTGGCTTATCGCTGGTCAGTTATCTTGCAGCCTTATATCTTGCTCCGCCTCTCCTGCAGATACCATGTATCTCTAGATCGGGATTGACTTCTTTACTCGGCTCCTATCACGTATAGTCGTGGTGCTTCAAAATGCTGGCTGAAATCTTAACGTGACGAATATATCCAAAACTTCCTGTTGATGTGTTTCTGCGGTGACCACGTACCTCATACCTCGGTGGAAAGTCAGGTCGACTGCCTGTTTTCTTGTGCATTAAAGTCTGACTCATTCTGTAAAACGTTCGTAATGTCATTCTAAATAGACGTAAGTCATTAAAGAAACGTAAAAATGTAGTAAATCAAACATCGTATAGTGATGTGTTTATTGACGAAGGCACGTGGGCAGGGACTCGTTCAATTCACTCGCTCTTGGTTTTCAGCGCCGCGAATGGCTGAACTAAATTGCCTGCTATCTCTCTTCCTGTTCATCTTACTAACTCGATATCCTTGATTGTCATTCTGGTCACTAGTATTGTGATTGTGTGTGTATTGTGTATTGAACTGGGGACCTAGAAACTACGGAGAGGCTTCGCCCCACCATAGCCCTCAGTGGTTCACGACCCCACAACAGGCCACAGCAGTCCACCCACCCAACCGCCGCCCCACACCGGACCCAGGGATGTTGTGCGGTTCGGCCTCCAGACCCCCCCCCCCCTCCCCCTTTTGGAAACGTCTCATTCCAGATGAATAGACCAAATGTTTGCGTGGTAGAGTAATTATGGTGTACTCGTACGTGGAGACAGTGTTTGCACAGCAATCGCCAACATAGTGTAACTGAGGCGGAGTAAGTAGAACCAGCCCGCATTCACCGAGGTAGATGGAAAACCTCCTTAAAAACCATCCACAGGCTGGCTGGCCCACCGGATCTCGACTCTAATCCACCGGGCGGATTCATGCTGGGGACTGGCACCCCATCCCTCTTGGGAAGCAGCGCGTTAGACCGCCGGCTAGCCGGGTGGGCAGTATTGTGATTACTTCTGTTCTTATTTGCCTGGTGGTAATCATGGTTTCCTCCCAGTAGTCAGTGATCTTCGTTCTCTACTCTTCCCAAAAATGTCGGAAAGCATTTGTGGTTACTCCCTACATACCTTTTAGAATTCTTTGGAAGATTTTATCACAGATCCCGTATGATTTTGGATTCGGACCGCATTCTTCTCAAATGAGCTAATTTCCTATACCAGGATTCAGAAATCTTTCATAGAATTCCTGCCCTATTGTCATACATTCTGGCCATTATGAACTCATGCCACAATCTTGTATCTGTGACGACCAGTATCCTGCAGTAAATTTTTGCTCAAAATCCGTACAACTAATATTCCGAATTTAGACCTCACCTTTTGGCATCCATTGCTAATGGACTGATTACTATGTTATTCTTTTCTTGGCCTGCCAAGTATTGAGGAAAAATTCTTTCAGTTTTTCAGGAAACCGAACGGGTGCCAAGCATTACACCTTTTGGCTGGATAAGATCGTTCGTCATCATCTAACAGTTTGTTTTTAGATATTCGATTAGTCACATAACTAGGTTTGTCGCCGATTTTCCTTTGAAGGTAGTAAATTTTGCCTTGAATAAGAGAACCGTTTTGATCACACTCCTGTTCTCAATTTGTTACTTGTTTACTTAACTCCTTTTCTGTATCGATCACAGTTTTTCTCAAATGTGAGATTTCTGATTTGCACTCATCAACAATTTTAGTTTTTAAACTGAAAACCTTTTTGTCTATTTCTATCTTTACTATAGGTTCCATACTTTCCTGGATGTATCCGATTCCCGACTCGAACATTGCACTGATGTCATTAATCTGTCCTTGCTTATTGGCAACATTGATGTTTATGTTACCTATTTCCACTTTCATGTACTGTTTGTTACTGTTCAATATGCCTACTTTTCTGTCTACTTTGTCAATTTGTTGGCTAATTTTAATACCACGGGTCTTAATTACATCAGTTTGTTTCTTATGCTGATTATGAAGACCACTTGTGTAACAAGCCTGTGCCATGCGTTAATTAAAAAGACCACTAGCAATATTAATCAGCTGATTACTTGGTACTTTGATTTGATTATTAAGGTGACTACTCTCTGATTTAATTAGTGTAATCAAAATTTTTAATAAGTCATTCGTGCTCAATGGGTTTTAACTATTCTGTTCTAATATATCCTCGAGATTTGATTCTACATCATGTTTCTCTATCGGTTCTTTCTTTATTTGCGAATGGATTTAACATTTAAACAGATTCTTTCATGTATTTATCGTCTTCCCCCATAATCTTCGTCATTTGTCTCGTCTATTGGCTCTTGTTTTATTTGTAATGGGCTCAACATCTGAATTTCACGCACTATTCATACACTCACGTTACTCTGCATAAGCTTGTTGCCGTACTGTGACGTCACCTGTGCATTCATCTCAGTAACTACCAACTATAGCTATTAAATTTATCTGTAGGTCATATACTCTTCCTTTCCGCTCACTATGATCTGCTACTCTTCTCGTATCCATTCTCTTACTAAATATGGACCACGATTTACTCTTGAAAACTCCCATTATATTTACTATTGCTTTCTCCATCTAAGTTACTGTACGTTCGTGCCAATGGACACTCAAAACGTGCAGTATGTTTGTTTCGCAGTTGCTACTTATGCTCCCTTACGTGTATTACTGTTTTACAATGGACTAAAACCACTAACAGGCTGAACTTGGGAACTTATCCAAACCATGATGTACAAATGTTGTATAGACCTCCGCCCAACCAAATTTCTATAATTTTCTCGATATCCTCGAACGCCGTGCACTTCGTCACGCTTTACGCATCCCTGTACCTTCCCCCAGATGGAGCCTCTACCTCCTCATTAAGTCCCCAAATGGTCTCATAGGACTGTCGCGAGTGTGTCTCGGCTGTAGCGGTCGCTATTGGTCTCGCGCTTGCAAAGGTCTAGTGCCGAACTTGTGAAGAGCGGTGTTAGACACAGGAAGTAAAATTTCATGAATTCAAAGAAATTGTGCAAACGAATTTTTACTTGCTCTGTGGTGCAAAGCAAGTTCATCTCTGATCTTACCATGGATGTAGTATTACATACATGGGCGGGCAGGGGGACAAGCGAAAACGTTGGACGCCACCCTTAAGTTGGCCGAATCCTAGCAACGTTGGAACCAGCGCAGCGCTGCGCTACAGCCAGATAAAAGTGGGAAGTACACATTATCGCTTCCGGTGTTTTTGTAAGACTGGTGCTCTCTTAAGGCTCTGCTCCTCATTAAGGAAAGTGTGAACTCACGTTGATGTCTCGGCGACCAAATTCGCCTGGTCAACGTCGCTATCGGGTGCAAATCGGCTGCCCGTTATTTACCCGAATTGCGTGACCTGCGCGTAGACATCTAATGCCACATGCGTCCACAAACCTACCAACTGTCAGATGCCTGATACGCAAAATTAGTGATGTATTTCGTTCCAAGGACAGACAAACAATCTATTAAGTAGGTGGTCATGATGTTTAAGCTCGTCATTGTAGATGTGGTTGTGTTTGAGGTACAACCACTAACATTGGATATTCGGATTGGCAATAACACTGAATGAGCAAAAAAAGTCGTGTGTAATTTAGAAAGATAATACTGCCTGTAACTTGTTTCCAAGAATTATAGACACTGCTAAATGACAAACATATCATGGACGTGCATGCAATGAGTTGAAGGAACGAGAAGCGAAAATAAAAAGCAAGAATTCACAGTAGTAGCCCATCTGGGGTACAGAAGTGGAGAATTCTAATGAGGTACGAAGTTTTACTAATGACTAGCTGAGAAATCTGACATTGCACAGATATCTATTTATCGCTGTAGCTGAGACTTCGTATGTGTAGAATTTATTTTTGACTTACAGAACCTGATTGTAAAAAATGTTTGAAGCAGTATGACTGTATACATGAACGTGGAGCTTCGTTGGTTCACCAACACTCGAGAGAACCACGTAGAGCTGATCACGCAAAAATCAGCTGGCACTGAGGACCATTCCCACACCACGCAATGTCTGGGCTTGTGCTTTGTTTAAAGTCATGGCACAATGTAAGCTCACCAGAACCTGTACACGTTTCAAACAAGTGGGAAACTATTAGAAATAGGCAGGATTTCGGCTATGAAAAATCGCTTGTCTGAGCCATTTCCAGTCAAAATTTACTCTTCTATTACATTAAGTTGGAAAGAAGTATCTTTAAACCTGCCCAAGTGAAAGGTTATGAGGAACGACATAATGCGTGACGTTCTAGATCAGAGCTACGTCACCCCTCGCTTTCGGAAGGAGTTTGCAAAGAGAGAGTTAAAGCCTGATGATCTCGAGCAGCAGAAAGTCTCTCCTCACAGTCTTTATTCGATTCTTGGGTGAGTAGGCACCAAAATCACAAAGCAGACCTGATAAATTCGTTTTCTTTTTTTCTTTATTGAATTTCAGTTCCCCATCCATTGCGGGCTGGCAGAAGCATAGGCACTGCTCTTCAGCCGAGAGTCAGTAAGTACATAACAGGAAGACATTTAAAACAACTTGAAGAAGAAAATATGGCGAAACAGATATATAAAAAGGGGGAGCATTATGGAAATGGGTGACCGTAAAAATGGAGATAAAAATCTAAAAATGTATATCATACAATAAAACCAAACACTGTAACGATTAAAAGAACACAAGGCGAAGTACGGCCAGAGAATAAAGTCAAGCACACGATTAAAACCAAAGCACTTGACATCACTGTAAATTGGCATCGAACACAACACTGGCGTAGCACACTGAAGATGAAGAAACAAACTGGGAGGATCTGCCAGGGGTAGAGATACTCCAGGGAAGGGAAGAAAGGGGTGAGGGGCTGTGCTAGAGGGTGGAGAGAGAAGGGGAGCGCGCCAAAGGGGGCTGGGGAGGGAAGGATGGGAGAGGAAAACAGCTGAGGGGAGAGTGCAGAGACTCAGGAGGGGGGAAGGAGGGGAACCACTCTGGGGGAAAGAGGTGAGAGGAAGTAGGGTGGCCTTGGGAAGGGGGGAGGACAAGGCCGAGCTGCAGTTGGTAGGAAGGGTAGACATGGCAAAGTTCATCATCTGGGAGGGGGAGGTGCTGGAAATTGCCCTGATGAAGGATATGGAGGGTGTGGAGGTGGAGAGAGGGGGGATACAGTGATAGAAGAGCAGGAACGGGAGGGGGTGGAGAGGAAGGAGGACATTAAGGGGTGTGGGGATCAAGCCTGCAGACATTGTAAAGGATGCAGATATGTTGGAGGAAAAGGAGGCTGTAGGGGAAGGGGATGGGGTCATACAGGGGCCGTGTGGGGAATGAAAGGCAAATGCGGAAGGCAAGGTGGAGCATGTGGTGTTCAAGGAATTGGATGGCCTTATAAAAGCAGGGGTGAGGGGCGGAAGTCTAGGCAATGCTGGCATAACAGATTATAGGATAGATGAGTTATTTGTAGGTATGGGGGTGGCAGAAGGATGCAATCCTTGGCTGGACAAGAGTTTCAGGAGGTGAAGGTGGGTGTGGGCTTTTTGCTTGATGGTCAGGAGATGAGGGGCCCAGATGAGGTGGCAGTCGAGGGTGAGGCCAAGGTATCTCAGGGTGGGGGTGAATGGGATGGGACAACCATAAATGGTTAGGTAGAAATCATGGAGACAGAATGGGCAGGTGGTGCAGCCTATGATGATTGCCTGGGTCTTGGAGGGGTTGATACAAAGGAACCACTGGTTGCACCAAGTGGTGAACTGGCCAAGGTGGGTTTGGAGGGTGCATTGGGACCATTGAAGGGTAGGATAGAGAGTCAGAAAGGCACTGCCATCAGCATATTGGAGGAGATGTACAGGTGGGGGTGGCTTGGGCATATCAGTGGTGTACAAGAGATAGAGGAGAGGGGAGTGAGAGGAAGGAAGCATCTAGATGGACAAAACTGATAGGCAGGGCGTAGGTTTGGAGTTTAAAGATAAGACAAGGATGCCATATGTGGTTATAAGCATTCTGGAGGTCGAGGGAAACAAAAATGGCGGAGTGACAGGAGTTGAGTTTGAGGGACAGAAGGGGGGCAAGTTTAAGGTGTTGGTCTTTGGCAGAGAAGGAGGGTCAGAAGGCACATTGAGTAAGGGGGAGGAAGTGGTGTTGATTAACGTGGCGATGGATTCGATGGGAGAGGATGGATTCGAAGACCTTACTGAAGATGGAGGAGAGGCAGATGGGACGATAGGAAGAGGTGGCGGAAGGGGGCTTGTTGGGTTTGAGGAACAGGAGGACGCAGGAAGTCTTCCACAGGTTGGGGTAAAAGCCAGTGGAACGGATGACATTGTATAAAGTGGCAAGGACAGTCAAGAAGGAGAAGGGGCATTCTTTGACTTGGCGGTAGGTGACACAGTCGTGACCAGCAGTCATGATGCGTTTTGACCAGAGGATAAGTTTAATGTCATGTGCTGCAATTGCGGTGTTGATGTCAGAGGGGGTAACTGCCCCAAGTACAGAAGACTGGGAGTGGGTGGAGCGACTGAAGTATTGGCACGTTCTATGGGGGAATCATCAGGGATGGAGAAGACCTCGGAAAGGTGGAAAGTGAAATGGTTGGCCTTACTGAGGTCAGGAAGGGTGCAGGCGTTATGGAGAAGGGAACAACCAGCAAGATGATCGAAGACAGACCTGTACTTGGAAGAGTTTATAGGGATGGTAGCGTTGAGTCACATACAGGTCTGGGCGAATTCCGGCATTTCTTTGCTGTATTCAGGTTCCAAACGTGTCGCTAGAGTTGCTGGTGACTGTGGAGTATGTCCCTGTTACGAGTTCGCAGGAAGGGTCTATAGAGGTGCTGGGATTTGCGGAGGAGGAGGACAGCCCATGGAGGAAGAGTGGGACGGTGGGGATGGATGGTTGTAGTAGGAACATGGGCCTCCACGGCATCAGTAATGGCCTTTTGAAGGAAGGATGTGGTGTGTGTGATGTCGTTGGTATGGTTATAGGTAAGAGGGTGACTTTCGACCTAGGTGGCGATGGATTCGCAGTAGGCATCCCAGTTTGCACGACAGTAGTCATATACTACCTTGGGAGGGGCAGGAAGCCAGAGATGGGATGTGATCAGACATTATGGTGAGAAGGATGGGGGAGGTGATCACTACCTGTGGGGTCAAGGATGTCCACAGCAATATTCCCAAGGAGGCTGCAGAGACAATGACAACATTGGGGGTGGTGTTGCTTATGGGACTGGTGTACTGAGGAGCAAGGTCACCATTGATCATGGGGAGGAACTGATGCCACTGCCAAAGAGCAGCAAGCGAGTGGCTGTGGGTATTCACCTTGGTGGCAATCACATAGATGGAAAGATGCGATCAATGTGGGAGATGAAGTTATGGGGAATAGGAGCAGTGGGTGGTGAGGGAGGGGAAAAACATGTTGAGGAAGAGGTGTTCAGTGGGGTCATTGAGGAGGGGTTGTGGCCAGATGGGGATGTGCTTAAGGTGGCCAATGGCAACTCCGCCCTGCGCTTGGGGACCAGGAGCATCTGTTTGGTGGAGGATATAGGGAGAGGTGCAGACAGTATGGCGGGGCTGGCGAATGGTTTCATTCAGAAAGAACATGTAGACCTGATGCTGGGAGAGGGTGTTCATGAGGAGGTGTTTGTTGGTGTGGAAGAAGCTGATGTTCTGGAAGAGAATGCAACACTTTGAAAGGTTCCCGACAAACCTCCTTACCTAGGAATGCCAGTAGGAAGTTGATATCATCAAGCCCTGAATGAAAATTGCGCAACGGATAGCTGGGGAGAGGAGCTTGAGGGCGCTACCTAGAGAGCGTGCCCTTTCTGTATGATACTAGGCAAGGGGCTGGAGGGCTCACACCCTGTTGTGTGTTTTCCTGCATTCTATATCTGTTATCTTAAATGAATTCCTTTAACTTGACTTCTTTGTGATTTTTAAGTTATGTTAAAGATTGATGACAATTGATTACCTATTTATTTTAAATATTATCACTCGATTTTACACCGATTGCAGCAATTGTTCCGGTTTACAGATATTACAATTTTACAACTTATAGCTTGGGTATATTATATACTAATCTGCACGCACATTTCTACGGGCAAGACGGAATTGCGTTGGCCAAATGTATACCACCAAAGTCTCCCAATATTTTACATAGTACATCCACTATGTGAGGAGGATAATGGGCAAACTGGGGACCAGTTACGTTAACACAGGGGCTCAAATTTCCGAAGATAACGAGAACATTAATTTCCTTACAGAATACAAAGCTGGAAATAAAAGAATTAGTACAAATATTCAAATACCTCTCTTCCATGCGTGAACATTGCGACAGACGCACTGAGGGCACGTGGGCATGTCTGCTCACTTACCTGTCTTCTGTAACACTCCACGAATATGGCGGGCACCAGGAGGTCTTCCTGGACCCCGGTGGAGGGGATGGTCGAACCACTTGTCCGTGACCAACCTCTCTTCCCCAAATCTTGTGACACTGGAACGTCTTTGAGTTTTACCTGCCTGTGATGTCTCTCTGATCCCCTATCCAGGAGTGAGGTTGGCACTACTATACTACAGTACTACTTCCCAACTAAGATTTGGCCACACTTTACGGAAAGGTGTGAGGAGGATTAGGAAAGTCCATGTGCAGATACACATTCACATACAAGAAACGCATAATACACATCACATATAAATACGTATTATGAAGCCTGACATATTTCTTTCCATCCGTCCACATGGGTTCTGTTGCACCCGCGGCCGGCCGCGTTGTGCAATAAAATTGGCAGCAGAGCCGCCTCTGTTTGTATTTCTCGGTGTGAGCGAGCAGCGAAAACTGCTGCTTATAGAGCGGAAACTACTGGACCGTTTCAACTTGTGCCACGACATGACAGACAGAGAGAGGGGGGTGAAGGGAAGGGAGAGGAGAGGCTTAAACTAGGGTGTTGAGGCAGGTGAAGTGTGCTTGGTTGTGGGAGTAAGTGGTGAAGGTGTTGAGGTGAAAGACAGAGTGGGTGGTGAGGGAGATCTGTTGGAGGATGTGGGGGTGTTGGAAAGGGTAGATGTTTGGGAGGACTATGGCGAAGAAACAGATGATGTCTCCAGTTGTGGGAGGTGGACAGAGGGAATTGTTGGGGTGGATGGAGGGGGTCGATGGGATGGACAGAGATGGTAACCTCGGAGGTGGCGTGAGGGGGTTTGGCCTTACATTTATGGGAATAAGTGGGATGCAGTCCATTGCAGGTGTTACAGGACGAGGAATGGCGAAGTTGGGACAGTTTTTGAGAAAATTGGAGGCCTTGCAATGGGGAAAGGTGGGGGAGCTTTTACAGTTGGGGGTCAGGTGATCATTATACATTAGGCATGGCAGGTAATGGCAACATTGGGGAGGCGATTTGGAGGATTCAAATGGGTTGTGGTGGTAAAAAATCAGGGCACCCTGTGTGAGGAGTTGGTTGATGGAGGGGGCAGACTCTGAAAAGACCTAATGAGGTAAATGGGACTGGAGGCATATGGGATATGGTGGGCAGAGTGGATTTCAAGATTAGGATGAGAGTTTGGTTCAGCCAGCACCTCATCCTCTGTGACCACCAGACTGAGCTTGGTGATCATGGTGGTGTAGGTTGGGGGTGACAGGGAGGCTGCGGCTGGTGAGGAGAGGAAGAGGAGAGGAAGGGTGTCAGGGATGCATGGGGACCAAATGTGATGTGTGGGAGTTTACTGAGTTTGTCCATATGAAAAGACGGAGAGGGGGACTTGATGAAGAATGAGTTCCTGTGGAGAATCAGTTGGGAGATTGGAGCACCTGGGAGATACTTTCACATCTCTGTAGTGAGGGTACCACGGAGACATATGGCGGGAAAGAGCAGTGATTTTTTGTTGGAAGTGGTGAGACCAGAGTCAGCATTGATGCGCTTCTGGGGCTTTTTGTGAGGGTAGCCTGGGAGGAGGGGAGAGGGACAGGGAGGAGAGGGAGATGGTGGACAGCAGATCCTGTAGGTGTGGTGGAGGTGCTGGGAGGTGTCGTTGGTTCTGTGGTGGAAATTGTGGCCAGGTGTGACGTGATGGAGGAGGGGGATGCAGACGATGAAGTGATGAGGGATGAGAGGGAGGAAGCTGACCAACTGAGGGATTGCAGTGGAGGTGGCAGCCGAGTCATATGTGAGGGTGGGGGCAGAAGTGGGAACTGTTGGCATTGTGGAGGCTGGGGGAAGGGAGTAGAGGTGGGGATAGACGGAAGGGGAGGAGGTGGGGAATTGGGTGAGTGGGGGGAGGGGAGACGAGGTGTGAGGGAGGAGGCCAGGGGTGGCACTCCAGAAAGTGTAGTGGAAGTGGGGGATGGGGAGATTTAGATGACAGTGGAGGGGGAGGGGGGGCTCATGGCGAAGGCGGCGACGGACGGACGGACGGACAGTGACGGACCGACTAGCACCAGGCGGCGGCGAGAACCTACGACGCCAGACGGCAGCGGAAGTGAGGGGGAGGGTCTTCCAACAACCTCGATTGCACCCTGAGAGTAGACCAGGCGACATAATCCTCCGATTTGGAAGCTGAGGGGATCCAACACCCGAGATAAATAAATTCGTTTTACCAAGCAAAGAATATAAGTAAAACCTGTCATAAGAAACAAACAACGGCATTAATTTTTAAAACAGAAAACAATTTACATAAATCCTTATATCCTAGCCAAGTAAATTAAAAGTTAATTTGTGTTAGAAAAGATAGAATGGATTTGCTTAATTCTATCACTGATGTAAATTCCAGAAAATTCACCTGACACAAGCTAAAATCATCATCTAGTGGTTCTTTGGTGTGCTGAAAACTAACAACGCCATCTACAGCATTACCTATTGGTTCTTTGGTGTACTATGCACAGATAATTAAATCTTCGAAATACTAAGGTCAGCAGACGATTTTAAATAAACTTTAAATTACGACATCTTTTTATTTACGTATTCCCATTTTGATTACATGAGACCTATATGTTGCCCCAAGCTACGCTCAAGTTACCTAAGAAACATCCATGAAAATTCGGTCAAGAAGTTTTGGAAATTAGCGTGTTCAGCCAGACAAACTGACAGACAGGACGGTTTTACGGTTTTATTATTAGCACAGATGAATGCTTAGAGATATTGTAGCAAGCCATCTGAGATCAATTTAGCTTCGAAAGGGAAGCAGCATCTTTATGTATTCGTGATTTGTTGTGACAAAAAAAAAAAAAAACTGTGTAATAGGAGCAACAATGTGCAGACGGATTCCACTGAGCTACCTGCAGACAAAAATACTTTCAACAAGTATCCTTGAGACTTGACAGCCGCTTAGGAATGAGAGACGATAAACGTCCACTCTCAACGAGAACATGGCATTTTGTTATGCTGTAATGGGAACACAGCATGCTTGGGTGGCCACGAGAGAAATTCAGTAAAACAGTGTAAGTGGGGCCTAACAAGATCACTAACAAACCCAATCTTTGAACATTTCCAGAATTCAACGCTATGTATGTGTCCTCGAACTGCAACGCCTGAACTGAGAAGCTCCAGATACCAACATGGATCCGTTGTTATTGAGCATTCGATTACCACATGCGAGAACAAGGCCTCTTTTTTCACCCTGTGGATAGCCTCGCATCTACTGCAATTTTAATCAGTTGGTTGTAGTTCTCGAAAATTTTCTCGATTGTCTGGTCTGTTCCGTTTGTTTCCAGCTGCCTAGTACCACATATATTGGAGCAAAGGCTTTCACTAGTTATACAGATAAGAATGTCGCAGTGAAAGATGTATTTTAAAAACCTACACTACGCAACAGAATTAAAGGATCACTTTTTCGAAACCCTGTAATTGCCTCCCATAGCGACCCATATCAAATATGCATACAACCTTCCTCTGTAATTGTACAAAAGGGTCGCTCCCCGCGACTTCACTCTTGGACTGGACGACGCTTCAAACTGTAAGATGTCGACCCATGTGAAAAAAAGGCCACTGCTCAGAAGTTCTTGAGGTGTGTAAGGCGGGTTAGTGATGTCACATTGGCACTGGGCGTGTCACACTAAGAATGTCGTCACACCTCGTCTTACCCACATTTCACACATTCTTTTGACGCCTCAGCGATGGAAGTCAGAACCGCGGGTCTCAACGTTGCAGTCACACGAGTTTCATATGGATCTACATCTACATCCATACACCGCAAGCCACCTGACGATGTGTGACGGAGGGTACCTTGAATACCTCTATCGGTTCTCCCTTCTATTCCAGTCTCATATTGTTCGTGGAAAGAGAGATTGTCGGTATGCCTTTGTGTGGACTCTAATTTCTCTGATTTTATCCTCATGGTCTCTTCGCGAGATATACATAGGATGGAGCAATATACTGCTTGACTTCTCGGTGAAGGTACGTTCTCGAAACTTCAACAAAAGCCCGTACCGAGCTACTGAGCGTCTCTCTTGCAGAGTCTTCCACTGGAGTTTATATATCATCTCCCTAACGTTTTCGCGATTTTTAAATAATTATGTAACGAAGCACGCTGCTCTGCGTTGGATCTTCTCTATCTCTTCTGTCAACTGTATCTGGTACGGATCCCACACCGGTGAGCAGTATTCAAGCAGTGGGCGAAGAAGTGTTTTCGGACTGCATTTTCTTAGGATTCTTCCAATGAATGGCAGTCTGGCATCTGCGTTACCGAACTATTAATTTTATATGGTTATTCCATTTTAAATCACTCCTAATGCCTACTCCCAGATAATTTATGGAATTAACTGCTTCCAGTTGCTGACCTGCTATATTGCAGCTAAATGATAAAGGATCTTTCTTTCTATGTATTCGCAGCACATTACACTTGTCTACATTGAGATTCAGTTGCCTTTATCTGCACCATGCGTCAATTCGTTGCAGATCCTCCTGCATTTCAGTACAATTTTTCATTGTTACAACCTCTCGATATACTACAGCATCATCCGCAAAAAGACTCAGTGAACTCCCGATGTTATCCACAAGGTCATTTATATATATTGTAAATAGCAACAGTCCTACGACACCCCCCTGCGGCACATCTGAAATCACTATTACTTCAGAAGACTTATCTCCATTGAGAATCACATGCTGCGTTCTGTTATCTGGGAACTCTTCAATTCAATCACACAATTGGTCTGATAGTCCATATGCTCTTACTTTGTTCATTAAACGACTGCGGAGAACTGTATCAAACGCCTTGCGGAAGTGAAGAAACACGGCATCTATCTGAGAACCCGTGTCTATGGCCCTCTGAGTCTCGTGGACGAATAGCGCGAGCTGGGTATTACACGATCGGCTTTTTCGAAATCCATGCTAATTCCTATAGAGTAGATTTCTAGTTTCCAGAAAAGTCATTATACTCGAACATAATACGTGTTCCAAAATTCTACAACTGATCGATGTTAGAGATATAGGTCTATAGTTCTGCACATCTGTTCGACGTCCCTTCTTGAAAACGGGGATGACCTGTGCGCTTTCCCAATCTTTTGGAACGCTACGCTCTTCTAGAGACCTACGGTAGACCGCTGCAAGAAGGGGGGCAAGGTCCTTCACGCACTCTGTGTACAATAGAACTGGTATCCTATCAGGTCCAGCGGCCTTTTTCTTTTGAGAGATTTTAATTGTTTCTCCATCCCTCTGTCATGTATTTCGATATGTACCATGTTGTCATCTGTGCGACAATCTAGAGAAGGAACTACAGTGCAGTCTTCCTCTGTGAAACAGCTTTGGAAAAAGACATTTAGTATTTCAGCCTTTAGTCTCTCATCCTCTGTTTCAGTACAATTTTGCTCACAGAGTGTCTGGACATTTTGTTTTCATCCACCTACCGCTTCTTAGGATTTTCTGCCAAGTCAGTACATAGAACTTTACTTTCGAATTCGTTGAACGCGTCTCGCATAGCCCTTCTCACACTGTTTTGTTTGTCTGCAAGGCTTTGGCTGTGCTTATGTATGCTGTGAAGTTGCCTTTGCTTCCGTACCAGTTTTCTACTGTATCACGGTGGCTCTTTTCCATCTCTTACGCTCTCGCTTGGCACATACTCATCTAATGCATATCGTACGATGGTTTAGAACTTTGTCCACTGATCCTCAACACCATCTGTACGTGAGATAAAACTTTTGTGTTGAGCCGTCAAGTACTGTGAAATCTGCTTTTTGTCGGCCGGCCGGTGTGGCCGAGCGGTTCTAGGCGCTTCAATCCGGAACCGCCCGACCGCTACGGTCGCAGGTTCGAATCCTGGCTCGGGCATGGATGTGTGTGACGTCCTTAGGTTAGTTAGGTTTAAGTAGTTCTAAGTTCTATGGGACTGATGACCTAAGATGTTAAGTTGAAACGTTCCCTTAGAAAAATTATACAAGACTGTGGTTAAACTCACACACAATATTTTTAGCGCAACGCAATCTGACTTCCAAAAATCCCTATGAAAGAATGGCCTTGACTAACATTAACCTATACGTTTCACAAAAAACTTACACTACAAACATCTTCGTTACTCAAGCTACTGCAATACAGCGAGCGCCACTACTACCAGCTAAATAAAAGATTCAAACTACTGAAGGCACTAACTACTGATAGGCATAGTTAGCAAATGAAAGATTTTAATACAGAACAAACAATGTATTTACCTTAATAGTCATAATATATATAGCAGTTCATGACATCCAGTTTTACAAATTTCAAAACTCCGCCATTTCTCTCCCCACGTCCACCACTGCTGGCGGCTCACCTCCAACTGCGCAACGCTACGCGCTGTTAACATCCAGCTGCCGCTGTCCAACACTACAATGGCAGACAACAATGCAAACCAGCCGCAGACTGCACACGGCACAGCCAGTGATTTTCATACAGAGCGCTACGTGGCGGCGGCGTTACCAATAAAAAAATCTAAACAGCCTACTTACATAGCCCCCATGCTCCCCACAAAAAATTTTACGAATTGTTTTGAGCACTGGCCAATAATGATTTGATAAAATTTTTCATAATTAAAATAACAAAGATATCAAATGCACACACTTATTGATACAATGTTGGTCAAAAGCTAAAATTTTCTCACAGTCCATAAAGACAGTTCTGATCGTTCATCACAGTAAAATTGCAGTGTTTTTCTCAAAGTCTGAGCAATAAAAGAAATTGCACTTGGAAGCAGTCTTGAAGAAGTAGTGTTGTCCTTCCAACGGAAAGACAGTGCTGACTCTTGACATGCAGACAGGTAATGGGCCACAGCAGAGTCAGTCGACGTTGAAGACTATCGGTAGGTAGGTCATCACAGAGCAGACCCACTGTAGTCCTGGTAGAGATTACTATTGGTGGGCCACAAGAGGTGCAGACCCACTGCAGTCCTTGTAGAAATAATGGTATTGGTGGGTCATCAAAGGTGCTGACCCACTGTAGTCCTTGTAGAGACGGCCAGCAGCCATCTGTTGCAACTGTGCAGGTGCACAATCACCATTGAAGAGTCTTGCAGAGAATACAGCAAGTCCATAAACCACCACTTGTCCACTCACAAAGAATTTGTTTGAAATGTCCTTAGAACCAGCAATGCTGTTATCCAGTCCCTTTCTGAATTATTAACACATGTGCAAACACTATCAGTCCCTACTTCTCACAAATTGTCCATATACTATGACCAATAGAAATGTGTGCAGTGAAATGTAACTTACAAGTTACTTAATTTCATGACCTGGTGTCAATTGCAATTTTATAAAATAAGAATACAATAACAAAGGTACAAAATACTTAATTAAAAACATAATAATACAGATAACATTTGTAGTAAAACAGGCTTTACAAAAGAATAGAAATAAACATGCACATCAGTGTTACAAAAAATTATGACATAAGTACATACATAAAGATCAGAATAACTTTTGAAACATCAACTTCACATATGAGCAACAAAACAGAACAGATAAATAATGTCTAAACATGTTTACAAAGTAAATAACATATTATCAGAAAAATTCTACAATGTAACTCGTATCAGCTAAACAGACAAAGACAGGAAAAAAAACAAATTCACATAGGGTAATAACACAAAATACAGGTTAGTGTTTGTTTTCAGTGTGACATTTGGTACTGCAGTCCAACCCAAAACTTCATTCTGTAGATCTTTCGTCGTATCTCAACATTTGTTTTCACCAAAAATATCCTATCCAAGCATGCTTTCTGTATTTTGTTCACATCCTCTTTCAAAAATAGTTTTTCTCCACTGTACACTACTTTTTTGACCAAATCATTTTCTTATAACTTCTCAATGCATTTCTTCCAATTCCTCATAGTTAGTTTCTTATATAGTATACCCCCTCTTAAGCTAACTTAAACCTACTGAGCTCAGATGCTAAACTAAGGGACGAGGCAATGCAGCAGCACAAAACAATTGATACAAACAGCAATGACCAAAAAAATGGAAATTGGCAAAGCAAGCTACAGTAAATCTAAATTACCAAGCAATTCAACATTACAACTAATATGAACCAATATGCAGCAAAAAGAAAAATAAATCAGTAGTAAAACTAGCTTAACAGAGTAATACAAAGTGAAATTCAGTAGCACTATGCCTGGCACACAGCAGCAGCAAATGCAATAGCTTATAACTAAACATGACAAAGCTCAAGCAGAAAACATATTACAGTAAAGACAACAATGCAGAAAAGGGAAATGTCTATTCACATATTAATATCTATGTCATTAAAGTGGTGCACCACAAGAAGTTATTCTACCATAAAAATTACCAAGTAATTGAAAAGAAAATTATGTATGCATATGAAACGTCCCCTTAGAAAAATTATACAAGACTGTGCTTAAACTGACACACAATATTTTTAGCGCAACGCAATCTGACTTCCAAAAATCCATACGAAAGAATGGCCCTGACTAACATTAACCTATACGTTTCACAAATCACTTACCCCACAAAAATTTCGTTACTCAAGCTACTGCAATACCGCGAGCGCCACTACTACCAGCTAACTAAAAGATTCAAACTACTGAAGGCACTAACTACTGATAGGCATAGTTAGCAAATGAAAGATTTTAATACAGAACAAACAATGTATTTACCTTAATAGTCATAATATATATAGCAGTTCATGACATCCAGTCTTACAAGTTTCAAAACTCCGCCATCTCTCCCTCCACGTCCACCACTGCTGGCGGCTCACCTTCAACTGCGCAACGCTACGCGCTATTAGCATCCAGCTGCCGCTGCCCAACACTACAATGGCAGACAACAATGCAAACCAGCCACGGACTGCACACGGCACAGCCAGTGATTTTCATACAGAGCGCTATGTGGCGGCGGCGTTAACAATAAAAAAGCCTAAACAGCCTACTTACAAAGTCCCATAGTGCTCAGAGCCATTTGAGCCATTTTGCTTTTTGTCGCTTTTTCTAAACAGAAAAATCTCCCTACCTTTTTTAATATTTCTATTAACGGCTGAAATCACCGATGCTGTAACCGCTTTATGATCACTGATACTCTGTTCTGCGTTAACTGTTTCAAATAGTTCGGGTCTGTTTGTTACCAGAAGGTCTAATATGTTACCGCCACGAGTCGTTTCTCTGTTTAACTGCTCACGGTAGTTTTCAGATAATGCACTTAAAAAAAATTTCGCTAGATTCTTTGTCCCTGCCACCCGTTATAAACGTTTGAGTCTCCCATTGTATATCTGGTTGGCCGAGGAAAACATATCAGACACGCTACCGCTCAGAAACGACGCGATAGAGCCTCTGGGGGCGGCATAAAGGACGCCAATGAAACCGCCACATTCCTTGTGGCGTTGACTCCCGCATATTTCCGGGTCGAAACTAACAGTTCGCAGTGTGATGAGCAGCAGGAAGACTCTCTTGACAACTCTCGAAACTGCCGCCACCACTCGGGCAATTCAACACTACTTAAGGACATTGGTGGCCGCATCCCACTAAACGTTGTCGCACCCCTCTGGAGTGCAGCCCAACCGCAGCTTTTACTCTCGTGTGCAGACTGCAACCACTAGGCACCGTTCAAAACCATTCGTCGAAATTTTAACGTGATCCGAAGCAGCAAACCGTCCTTTCGCTTTTTCACAACTACTATTTCAAGTTGTCCCGTGTCGTGATCACGTCGAGGTGCGAAATTGACACATGTGTGAAAAAAATGGCAGAGGATGCCTGTAAGAATCCCCCCTGTTAAGAAAAATCCCTTGGTGGCACCCAACCACCTTTACTGAGTGTTTTAAAAAGGAATGTGTACAGAGATAACTTGTAAAGTAGTTCGAGGCACCAACAGACAGGCAACAGGAATCTCAGGGGCTTCAAGGGGGACTACTTTACGGATAGTCTCTGTACCAGTTCGTTTTTAAAATTCTCAGTAAATGTTACCCACTACAAGAGGATGTTGCCGAACTGGGGAGACTTAGAGGGACCTTCCGCTGTTTCACTGACGCATGTGTCAATGACGCACCGCCATGTGAACACGCGACAGTAGATGCGAAATAGGAATTCTGAAAAAGCATAAACACCCCTTTGCTGCTTCGGATCACGTTCCAATTAAGACGAATGGTTGTGAATTGTCCCTAATGGTTACAGTCAGTACTCGAGTGTACAATCACGTTCAAAGGGGATGCAGTCCAACATTAACCTTAGAGAGGGCTGCAACGTACGACAGTGTCAGCAGTGTGTTTCCTGTTACTCATCCCATTGCGAACGGTCGTTTTCCATCGTGAAATATGTGGGGACCAACGCCCTAAGCAAAGGGGTGATTTCGTTGACGTCCCCTAGAGGCATCATCTTGTCGATTTTGAGCGGCAGTGTGTCTGAAATGTTTTCCTATGCCACCCATAAGAAAATCGTGTGATTGGAACGCTGAGAGTCACGATTCTGACCTCAATCGCCGAGGAGTCAAAAGAAGGGATGAAATGTGGGTAGGAGGAGGAGTGTGACGACACGTCCACGGTGGCGTTGGGCGGAATTGGGCTGAAATTTGGTGCCAGTGTGACGTCACTGACACACCTTACAAGCCACGTGACTTCCTGAGCAGTGGAATGTGTCTACAGATTGCCGTTTGAAGCATCGACGAGTTCGGGGGCGACGTCGCAGGGTGTCACCATTACGGAGGAAAATTGTAGGCACCTCTGAGACAAATTTTAAACTCGTGAGTCGCAATGGGAGACAATTACAGAGTTTCGAAAAAGTGATACTTTAATTCTGTGCGCATTGTATGTTGGACTATGCACATCTTATAATTGCGATAACATAGCCCATAGAGTTTACTTCTTTTTATTAATTTTTCCTAAAAATGATTTTGAAAATGCAAGAGGATAAAATATTTTGAAAACAGGTTCTAATCAAAATGATGAAGTTGTTTAATTTTCAGGTTAATTCTACAGTTAAGTTTTCAATAATTCCTTTGCTTAACTGACAAATTATAAAACTCTTTTCTTTAGAAACGCAACAGACGCCATTTAACCAAACATTATTACCGCGGGCACGCTAGATACTGATCCGAGAACAATGCGATTTGAGCCTGCTGCATGGCAGATCCGCGCGGTATCGCCAGCAGCTAGGCTTTACTAGTGGGACTCTCAGCTGTCCAGTTGGTAGTCGAATCCTACTGAAGGTCTCGATTCTTCCCATTTGTACCCCAACCTGGATGAGAATCTCACAAACGAGGGGACAGCACTCACTCGTCATCACAGATTTCGTAGAAATTTATGGTAAATGCCAGGCTTGCCCAGATATGAAAGTGACGGAAGTGGGAGCTCCAGATGGCCAAACGCTTACAACAAATAGCATATTTTTCGCAGGTCGGGCGAAGCATGTGGCATTTATGTTAGCGTACTTCTGAGGCGGTGCTAAGAGCACGTTTCACTAATCCGCGCGTCGTGTGCTCGAGCCTCTAAAGGGAAACTTTTTTAATTCACAAGTTTTACTTTATTTACGCTGAAAATAAACCGAAATAAGGCTCAGTATACTGTATTTACTAATATTTTCTTGGAAGACATGAAAAGCAAAGGAAAAAATCTGGATAGCAAATAATTTTTCTAGAAAAGGTTGTATTTACAGCGTCCACGTAGATTCTACAAATAACTTCCAGAAAAGGAATTGTAGTTAAAGTCTTCAGGACTTCGTATTCAGTTAGATTCAATTGGACTTTAGAGCAGCGTTACGCGTGGTTTGCTGCGAAGCTGTCCAATGAGGAAAACCTTTTACGAATGTAAAGCAAGTATGTTATAAGCGTCAAACAGCCATGTAACTGTAAAAACTGCGGCATCTGTTACGGGCGAAAGGTGTAGAAAAAATTACTGCTTCCCCTATTTTTACCATTAATATTCTTTCCGGGGAATTTATTTGCAGAGTTCTCGTGGATGTATACCTACAACCATCCCTTGGAAATTTATTTACAATCCCACATCTTTCTTTGCATTTCCTTTTCACGCCTTTTATGAAAATGTTAATAAAAACAAAATATTGAACACTATTTCGGCTTATTTTGAGCGTAAGTAACGTAAAAATTGAGAATTAAAGAAAAAAGATATCGCATGGGTCGACCCCACGGCCCTCTTATTAGCGTCTTGTACTCTTCCCGATGCACCAAGCGCTTCCTGCAAACTACGCTAACATAAATGGCTGATGCCTCGTCCGACCAGCGCCAGAAATGCTGTTTTGCTCTGTGCGCGTGGCGATCTGTAGCTCCCTCTTCTGCCGTTTCGCTTCTGGCAAAGCCCTATGTACACCAAAAAATTTCACGAAGTCGGGTTTGACGAGTAGGCGTGTCCCCTTCTACGTTGCCAGACGCACGCAACGAAGAGCCGTCCGCCACCCACGTAGGTGGTGTATTTGTCAGGTTGCGTCCGCAGATCTGATTGGCGGGTGGCTTATCGCTGGTCAGTTATCTTGCAGCCTTATATCTTGCTCCGCCTCTCCTGCAGATACCATGTATCTCTAGATCGGGATTGACTTCTTTACTCGGCTCCTATCACGTATAGTCGTGGTGCTTCAAAATGCTGGCTGAAATCTTAACGTGACGAATATATCCAAAACTTCCTGTTGATGTGTTTCTGCGGTGACCACGTACCTCATACCTCGGTGGAAAGTCAGGTCGACTGCCTGTTTTCTTGTGCATTAAAGTCTGACTCATTCTGTAAAACGTTCGTAATGTCATTCTAAATAGACGTAAGTCATTAAAGAAACGTAAAAATGTAGTAAATCAAACATCGTATAGTGATGTGTTTATTGACGAAGGCACGTGGGCAGGGACTCGTTCAATTCACTCGCTCTCGTGCCCACAATCACCAGTTTTTATAAATTTAAAATAATCTGAGATCTAGCTATTAGTAAACAACAGGTGCACCGTTTATGGTAGCTTGCGACGAACGCTTGCGCCTTCTGTTCGGCTGCGTGGAATTCTCGGTTGGTTTCGTCGCCGAAGATGCGGCGGTTCACGGAAGTTTCCGGCAGAACATGCAATATAGTAAATTACAAACATTAACAAAATATCGAAATTTATTCACTTTCGGGCATGCCTCGCTTACCATTTTCTGTTTCGGGAGTGAAATCTCACGTACATATGTGCGGAAGAACACAGTCACTACGCCGCCAAATCGTAACTTGCTGAGACTTAAATTTCGCGCTCATTCTTCATTTAAAACCTGAGCATTTGAACAAAGGATCATGAAGTGTATGTTAGTTAATTGTTTATTTTGTGCAGTTTAATGAATGTGAAGGAATGTGCGTAACGTCACATCTCGATCAAACTTATGAGAAACGTCGCTGCTTTATTAATGGCATATCTCATTTTGGAATGAAACGTGGCTGTTCATAATTGAAGAAATGTAAACAAATCCATACACCGCGTGGGGAACAATATTTTAAAACAAAAACTATGTATGTAGGATGCAGTATTCTATTTGCAGTAAAGGATCCAATTTGCTGCTAATTTTGTCCAATCAGAACGCCACCTTTGATACAACTGAAACGTCTATCTCGTGTTACTGTTCTACAAAATCGATTTGATTAGTGGGATAGATTCCTCAGTTTCAATGGTTGACGTTGCATGAAATGCGGCAGATAACGTCAGTTGTTCTCCTAGGCCTTTGGTGGTAAACGAAACTGCATTCAAGCTGGCAGTATCATTATCAAACCTAATTTGGTTAAATGGTGATACAAGGTGACTTCAAAATGTGTGTTTTACATTATTATGATATACTGAATGAAGCAATACACTTCAAAGTGACGCAGGAACATAACATTGCTTTTCAACTTAATCATCAAGTGTCTGTAAACAACAGTTGGGAAGTCCTACCAATAGTTCGGTTGTTTGACAATAGATATCCACTATTTGGTCACAGAGGACCACTATGTTAGTCCACATCGTCAGAAAATTTTCAGTTGCTACGAGTCAGTTCCTCAACTAGCAGGACATTCTCGTCTGAGGTGTGTCGATAGCTTTCCTCCCTGATCGGCAGCATCCACACGTATGCAGCCTTGCTTAATGGATGGAACCATTTCTTGAGGCGAGTAGTGGGGCAAAGTGGTGTCAGGACAATTTTTTAGTGTGCGTTGCAGACATTCAAGGGCAAACTTGATTGATTTGACACCCCCCCCCCCCCTTAACCTATTATTCTAATATGTGGTATGTGACTCCCTGAGAGTTGATTTATGATCCCCTGTGAATAATCTATCCTTCTGAGAAGGATGAGCGGTGCAGCTGCAGCAACAGCGAGGCTGCTCACACTCCCCAGATACTGCAGCATCTCCTCCACATTCTCATCATTGCCAATCTCGCAATGTATGGCACATACCTGTCAACACCTCACCACAAGCAACTTTGTCATCTAGTTATAGTAGTATTACTCTTAGTAATCGTGTGGCTAGTGGCAGTTCTGTCTCCCATCCTGTTGGTGAAGAACATCAGGTCAGTGACACAATACGGCAGTTAGAATGCTCGCTGATTACAGACGCCTTTGAGGAACATATCTCGTTCACTAGAATCACGAATCTGGCAGGAACTCTGTTGCGTTTCTAGGAGTGTGCCTTCCTGTCGTAGAAACGGAGCTCCTGAAGGTTGTTAATGGTCTGTGGTATCCTGCATTAAATGTGGTGCGGTGCTGTGCATCGAACTGTCGTACTCTCCCTCCACCCCCCCCTCCCCCACCCCCCGCCACCCTCCCCAAGTTGCCTCTGGTGTTGAAGAGACAAATCTTCATTACCTTTGCTGGGAATAATGGCGTGATAACACGGAGCACACCAATCACTGTGTGGTTTCATGAATTGATCTTGAGAACTATACTGGGCCGATTTCCTGAGATAGAAGCTAGAGGGTCAGCTAAAGCACTCAGTCATACACTTGTTTGTGAGCCATTAAATGGAGGGTCTAGCGATAAAGAGCTATCTAAAGATATAGCTGACAACAAGGCATCCATTAATGTCCAAAATAAAGTAGATTACGCTTGTTTGGAATAGTCAATCCTGGCTTACTAGAGAAATGGTAAGGTAGATCCAGAGTGCACATCTCCATATAGTAGATGCTTGACATTCAGAAGTGTTATAAGTCTGATGGGACTGAGTTCCTCGTTAAGCTCCAGGAGATACCTGAATTTGAGGTGCAGATTACTGGAATATCAGTTCATGTTTATGACTTGGAGGAACGGAAGTCAGATGAGCAGAACGAGCATATAGTCATTGGCCTCCTCAATTTCTCAAGATTTTCTGGTGAGTAGAAGAGATGTGTAAACATGCTCTTATTCTCCGATGAGAAAAATAAGGAGAAAGGAAATTATCATTATGTTTGGATCAAAGACATGTACTTACTCCTATTCTTTCAATTGAATAAACATGAACATAAAAAGCATTTTTGATTATAATGTCTCAATTATTTTTCCCCAGACAAGTTATTAGCGGTGCGTCTAGCAGATTGCGCTTCTAAGGACGTGGTATGTGTTATTATGCCTACTGAGGAAGGCCTATTCATAAAGTTTAAAAGTGCTTAACATCTGGAGCGATGGCCATTTGTGGTGCTGCTGACTTTCAATGTCTCCTCGCTCCTGTGATCTGCTGTGAAGGTAACGTTACAGCAACTGCCTTTACAGAAACACACAAACCCTATGGGACAGCATACCAAATTGTATCGTCCTATGATTCAAGTCTCAGTCGCTACAAACCTCATGTTGGGGATAATCCTGCTGTTTGGATGCTCAATAAGCTCGAAAACTTTCAAGTGAGATTGATAAGCTTTACAACAACTGCGTTGACGTGACCAAACCGAAAGAGGGTGAAGATTTGTGCAACAACACGATTGACTGTCATGTTTGAGGACTGCCATTAGACAGAAAAGCGGTAGCCTCTCATAGGGGCCACAGTCATCTTATGGGGAAGTTCAGAGGCGAAGTACTCAATATGTGCAATCTGAAGTACCAGTTACCAAGGTACATACCCGTTTTCTTTCATGATTTAAACAGGTATGATGCTCACTTTCCTGTTCAGCACTTGGCTCATTTCAGCATGGAGAAAGATCAGGTCAGTGCTCTGCCTGAAAGTGTCGAGAAATGAATGACGCCTACAATTATGCTCCGCTTCCTTGACACGCTATTTGTCATGCTGGAAAAACTCCAGAAACTCGTTGAAACTCTTCCATGGGAGGATATGCAAATCACTTGAGTTGCATTTCCAGCCGAAGAAAAGTTTCAACTTGTGATAAAGAAGGGGATTTCACCGTACGGATGCATGCACCCGCCGATTTGCTGCTTTGCCTGGAGCAACTAGTTCTGCGAGGAGGCTCCACCCCAGAACTGATGAGAACACTGGTGTATAAGCAGAAATATATTATTCATTATCATGATCTCAAGCAGTGTTTTAGCTTGGGGGTGAAGCTGGTTAGATCACCTGGACTACCTGTTTCAAGCAGTCCCTCTGGCTGAAGGAGTTTATTGATTTGAATATGAGACAGGGAGCTTCCATGATGTGTGACTATGAGAAAAAAATTATGAAATTAATGAATAATTCAGTTTTCAACAAACCAGAGGTGAATTTGAGGGAACTGCATGAAATTTTGATTAGAACCAAATGGGATGGACGTTATGGAACAAGAAAATGCATCGCCAGAACAAATTTCAGATGGGCCACCATATTCAATGAGTGCTTTGTTTCTGTGGAGATGGCAGACATTGGCGTAGAGCTTACGAAACCTAATAATGAGGGGATGTGGATACTGGACCTATACAATCTCCACATACACCGGTTTCATTATGACTCTGTGAAAACTCATTTCACAGATATGGATCTCTTGAATAAATTTGGCAACAATGCAACATGGGGTAATGCCCCTGTTTCCCCAGTATTATCTGATGTGTATGAGGACGTGTCGGATTCATTACTGTGGTACCTCATTACATCATATGGATCGCAGTTCTTCACCCAAAAGAAGACACTGTCTATGAATAGAGACATTGTACCACACAGAGCCTAAATTACTTTATATGTATAGAGACACTGTTCCACACAAGCGGCTTGTAGTGAAGTTCCGATCTTATGGAACATTGTCTGAGTTATGTGACTGGATTCATGGTTTCCTGTCAGTCAGGTCACAGTTCGTAATAACATACGAAAAGTCATCGAGTAAAACATATGTGATTTCTGGCGTTCCCCATGGTACTGTTATAGGTCCTTTGCTGTTCCTTATCTATATCAAAGATTTTGGAGACAATCTGAGCAGCCATCTTAGGTTGTTTGAAGATGTTGCTGTCGCTTTTCGACTAGTAAAGTCATCAAAAGATAAAAAAAATTGCAAAACGAACTGCTAGGCATTTAAATGTGATTTTCAGAGCATCCCCATAGATGCAGATGATCCATGTAGATGTAGACGTAGGTGGTGTCTTCAGTTGGGTAAAGAACTGCGATCCATATGACGTAATAAGATACCACACTAACGAATCCAACACGTCCTCATACACAGCCTATGGTACTGGGGCAACCTGGGCATCACCCCACGTTGTATTGTTCCCAAATTTATTCAAGATGGCAGATCCAAGATGGTGATGATGGTTGTGGAAATGGTGGAATGACATCATGGCAGGAAGTTCAAATATTGGTGGGGAAAAAAGGTCATCTGGGCTACCTCCACTAACCTAAGTCATCCAACCACCCCCTTTTCCTTCGAATTGGTGGGAAAAGGACTCAGGTTGTGCTGGGCTGCTGGATAGGATGGACATAAGTCTTTATTTTGCATGCACTGTTTATTTAAACAATTTGAGTTGTCACAGGTAGCAGCTCCGTCCAGTATCTTCACCATGCGGTCAGGAGTTGAACTGACCTAGTACACAGTACCGCCACCAGAGGGCGCTGTTATCCCTCCTGTGACGTAATCCAAGATGGCGGTCAGGGGAAAAATCGGCAGGAACCAATAGGGACCCTGAATTTGGTCACATGTTACACTTAAGCTAGTAGAATGGCAGCATCTGGTAGTGTCACTGGAGTAAGTATAAGGCAGGCTCAGCAGCTCTGCAATTTCAGACTCGCTCAGTCAGCCAGCAGCAACAGCAGCAGAAGAAGTTGTACCATGAAGCATCAACAGCAGTCGCAATCCAGTACAGTCCCACAGAGCAGGAAGAAACCGAAAAATCAGTACCCTATATCACATCTTTGTCTGCAGTTGCCATTATTATTACTGGTTGTTTTCGTGTCTTGGTCCGTATGTAATGCATCCTCCTCTTTGTTTAGTAGAATCCTTCAACACATCCAAACCTGCAGGGGTGAATGCCAACATTTCGTCCTCTGCCAGCTCTGGACCTGCAGCAACCTCAGCGGCCATCTTACTGAGAGGTGCACTGACCTCTGAACCTGCGGCAGTAACAAGCTCAGGCATGTCTGAACCTGTAGCGACCACGTGGGCTCCTGTAGCGCACATATCCCCCTTGATGGAGCAGGAGAAGGAGCAGTTATTGCCTGTCACACTCATCGATTTGTGTGATGAGGACATGCGGTCTGCTCCCAAAACATCGAACGCTGGTGGTGGTCCTAAACAACAGCAAGATGGAGAGATGGAGGACAGTACTGGTCACTGACATACGACCCATTTCAGCAGAACCTCCCTGTGCTAGTGCAGGCACAGAGTGCAGATGCAGTGGTTACGAAGGCATCAAATGTGCCGATGATTTTCAGTTCTACATACAATTTAACTTCCAGTGGAATGAAGCCTGTAAACGTGGGTACAGAAGGACATCATGACTGGGGCTTGCATGCGAGAATAGAAATTGAAAATGCAAAAAAATGGTTCAAATAGCTCTAAGCACTATGGGACGTACCATCTGAGGTCATCAGCCCCATAGAACTTAGAACTACTTAAACCTAACTAACCTAAGAACATCACACACATCCATGTCCGAGGCTAGAGCCGCTCGGCCAACGCGGCCGGCCCAAATTTACACCCCAACTTCTAGGCTATGTTTTGGGGGATGTCCGAATACTTTTGATCGCATAGTGTATGTAATACAGGCGGAGTGGTATATTTATAACGAAAAGTGGTACAGATTCTCCCCTTTGGAAAGCAGGATAAAGGACATAAATAACGTTCACGAAGATCAGACTAGCAACATGAACATCGATATCGGACTCCACGAGAAGGTACGATTCGAACACGACTGCAGACCGCACTGACCGGATGCCGGTGGCACCATTGATTGGTTCCTACTGTTTGCAATGTGAGGCGTGCGGAAGGCGGCGGCAGCGTCGTCTGCCACCGTATACCCTGCTTCGGCGGCAGACCGCACATCCGGCCAGGAACCAATATTGCCGCTGCCGCCACACCGCATAGCGACTGGAGACTGCTTTTACTAGTCGAGCGTATCCAGTTCAGTGAAAATGAGTTTCTCGAACTTCGGTGAAGAAAAGTTTATTAACAGTGTGGCAAAATATTCTATAATTTATGAGGCAGGACATGAAGAACATAGAAATATTTTAGTGAAAGATAACGTCTGGAGCACAGGGTTTACATAAAAAAAATTACGTATATTCAACCAATTATCTATTAGCAAATAGATCCATATCTGTATTGACAATTATTATATGAATATATTAGAAAGGTAACAGTATATATGTTTTGTCTTATATAAATCATTATTTACAATCCATTGATTATTCACAGCTCTCTATTAACGGCTGCCTCTTGCCACGCCACAGAACCGTATTCACTAGAGAAAAAATCTTCAAGTTTGTCTCTAATTTGAAAGCCATTGCTGTTCAAAATAATCCAAAACGAGAAAAGCTGTGCATGTTGTTTTGGCTGGTTGCTTCGTTAACATTATAACTATGAAACGGAATACCATTTTCTTTAAGATACCCGGCTCATAGCAAATTGTGTAAACAACATGCTGATAAAACGAGGTCCTCAGCCACATCAGGCGCCACAGCAGTAGGACTATAAAATACGCTAAATATTTGGCTTAATATCCCAAAGTGTTTTCTGACACTCGACGAACATGGGGTAATCTATAGTTATAGATCTATTTGTCTTGTTGTGATGTAGCAACTCTCCTGGAATAAGATTTCATCATACAGTCACTGAGAGGAAATGCTTCATTTCCTATCAGGAAATGTGGTAACATCACATTTGTGTCCGGCAAACATTTTGGTGGAGATATATTAAACGCCTTCGCGCCTGTTTTCTTGCCTATAGCCGATTTCTGAAATATCCCGTTATCAGACTCTTCCTCCGTAAGCGTCGACACCATCGCCAATGAATTTACAATTTGCGTGCACAGCAGCCAAAAGAAATAACTCAAAAAAATCTCAGTCATTAAAAAATAGCGATCCACTCTTCTCTGGTTCTCCTGTACGAACAAATTTCAATCTGTAGCACGTACACAATTAGGTATATTCCATTTAAGTCAAAATTCTTGCTTCTGAAATCTGATTCAGTAGAAGGTGGCATCAACATGGACAGCTGCCATATTCTTAATACCTTCCAAACATTTTTTACAATTCTTCAAGACAGATCTGGAGGAACAAATAACACATTGACATCTTCACAGCCAACAACACAAGAAAGCCAAGAAGACAGTGGAGATCCAACTCGTCAACAGGACTTTTCAGCATCACAGGAGGAAGATATGGTAGAAACACACGCAATATAAAATAGCGTTGAAACATCTGAGGTAACAAACGATGAACGTTGTGTGGCAGCACGGGAAAGAAAAAGTAGTCAACTTCTTAGTAATGATGATGCAGTGTCAAAAATGTAGACAGAAGGGGACGAAATTAGGAAAAATTTACTAAAAACGTTTATGGGACACTCAGCGTCAACATCTGTCACAACGAGCAACGTATGTTACACCTCTGCTTTCATACAAAGCCCAAGAGAAAAAAAAGGCTAAATATTTAGTCTTATCTTTCAGTTACATTCCCACGTCGTTTGCCATTTCTTCGATGAGTCTGCGAACTATTCTCTGTGAAAGAGGAACTGTTTCGAAAACAGGAAGAGTCACTGGTCACAAGATTGCTACTGCAGCAACAACACAATCTTTAATAAAGCCATCACTGAAGGGACGGGATGTTTTGCCTGTTTTAAGAGCTACGTGACAGCTCACTCTCGAATGGTTCAAATGGCTCTGAGCACTATGGGACTCAACTGTTGAGATCATCAGTCTCCTAGAACTTACACTACTGGCCATTAAAATTGCTACAACACGAAAATGAAGCGCTACAGACGCGAAATTTAACCGACAGGATGAAGATGCTGTGATATGCAAATGATTAGCTTTTCAGAGCATTCACCCAAAGTTGGCGCCGGTGGCGACACCTACAACGTGCTGACATGAGAAAAGCTTCCAACCGATTTCTCATACACAGACAGCGGTTGACCGGCGTTGCCTGGTGAAACGTTGTTATGATGCCTCGTGTAAGGAGAATTGCGTACCGTCACGTTTCAGACTTTGATAAAGGTCGGATTGTAGCCTATCGCGATTGCGGTTTATTGTATCGCGACATTGTTCCTCGCGTTGGTCGAGATCCAATGACTGTTAGCAGAATGTGGAAACGGTGGGTTCAGGAGGGTAATACGGAACGCCGTGCTGGATTCCAACGGCTTCGTATCACTAGCAGTCGAGATGACAGGCATTTTATCCGCATGGCTGTAACGGATCGTGCAGCCACGTTTTGATCCCTGAGTCAACAGATGGGGACGTTTGAAACAACCATCTGCACGAACAGTTCGACGACGTTTGCAGCAGCATGGACTGTCAGCTCGGAGACCATGGCTGCCGTTACACTTGACGCTGCATCACAGACAGGAGCTCCTGCGATGGTGTACTCAACGACGAACCTGGGTACACGAATGACAAAACGTCATTTTTTGGGATGAATCCAGGTTCTGTTTACAGCATCATGATGGTCGCATCCTTGTTTGGCGACATCGCGGTGAAAGCCATTGCGATACTGGCTTATCACCCGGCGTGATGGCATGGGGTGCCATCGGTTACACGCCTCAGTCACCTCTTGTTCGCATTGACGGCACTTTGGACAGTGGACGTTACATTTCAGATTTGTCACGACACGTGGCTCAACCCTTCCCTCGATCCCTGCGAAACCCTGCATTTTAGCAGGATAATGCACAACCGAATGTTGCAGGTCCTGTGCGGGCCTTTCTGGATACAGAAAATGTTCGACTGCTGCCCTGGCCAGCACATTCTCCAGATCTCTCACCAACTGAAAACGTCTGGTCAATGGTGGCCGAGCAACTGGCTCGTCACAGTACGCCAGTCACTACTCTTGATGAACTGCGGTATCGTGTTGAAGCTGCATGGGCAGCTGTATTTGTACACACCACCCAAGCTCTGTTTGACTCAATGCCCAGGCGTATCAAGACCGTTATTACGGCCAGAGGTGGTTGCTCTGTGTACTGATTTTTCAGGATCAATGAACCCAAATTGCGTGAAAATGTAATCACATGTCAGTTCTAGTATAATATATTTGTCCAATGAATACCCGTTCATCATCTGCATTTGTTCTTGGTGTAGCAATTTTTATGGTCAGTAGTGTAGAACTACCTAAACCAACTAACCTAAGGACGTCACACACATCCATGCCCGAGGCAGAATTTGAACCTGCGACCGCAGCGGTCACGCGGTGCCAGACTGTACCGCCTAGAGCCGCTCGGTCAGCCCACTCTCATTGCACCATCACTGTGAATCGCATGGTTCTCTTACTGTAAATACATTACAAGGAGGAGGTAAAATCGAGAGTAAAACCGCATTATACTTTACAAATAATGGAATATTTTCAAGAAATGACATACATCTGTATGAACTTACTTCTTTCTCTCTCTTCTGTTTAAGATCGAGGCCTCCATTTCCTCAGTATCCAAAGTGATCACGAATTTCTCATAGAGTTGAAAACGTCCCTTCGCGTTCTGCTTCTTACGTGACTATAAAATGGCATTGCAAAGGGGCACTGAGGGCCCGTATATTTTTCAACACAAAAGTAATAGTCCTTCCGTAGCGAGTTGAAGCGTAAGGATTCGGCCGTCTCTCGTTTTGAGGATCTTGACTCCTCCTCAGCCATTTTCTACTCATTCATTTTGTCCTACAACGAACACAAAAGAGACATCGGTATCGACAACACTAACGACACGAAGTGTAGAGGCCCGTCTTGCCGCGCAATGCCGGTAACAAACGAGCGATGTTAGCAGAGAGGTGGAGGGAGAACTGGTGGCTGACAGCCGCGGGCGAGCACCGCTGGCGGCAGCGACCGCATTAGCGCATTTGTAAACAGTAGCGCCCATACCAAACTCCCTAGGGGTACTGCTGGAACTGCGTTTACATCTGTCGATTAAGTTGCGTTAAGAACGACGTGCTAAGATCCACCTACAAGGAAGTCCCGAATTCAGCGACAAATCTGGTCCTCTACTTATTGAACTCGTATTTTTTCCGCTAAACGAAGGTGTGGAAGTGTTTGGAATACCTTCTGATACCTTCTGACAGTCGAGGAGAACGGCATCAGCCTGGGCAATCTCACGGAAGAATGAAATGAAATGAAATGTCGTGTGACGAGGGCCTCCTGTCGGGTAGACCGTTCGCCTGGTGCAAGTCTTTCAATTTGACGCCACTTCGGCGACTTGCGCGTCGATGGGGATGAAATGATGATGATTAGGACAACACTAAAGCGAGCTGAATTTCGCAAGATATCTGTTTGCTAATGCATTTTGATATTATACAGTAGCTTTTCGTTCCACAGAACCTCATAATATGTGAGCATAAAAGGTGTTCCGTAATTCTACAACAGACTGACTTCAATAATATAGGCGTATAACTATATGCATCTATCCAGCGACCTATCTTGAAAACAGGAATGACCTGCCTTTTTTCCATTCTCTAACAAGGGAACTTCCCCATAGCACCCCCCGCCTCAGATTTAGTTATAAGTTGGCACAGTGGATAGGCCTTGAAAAACTGAACACAGATCGATCCAGAAAACAGGAAGAAGTTGTGTGGAACTATGAAAAAAAAGCAAAATATACAAACTGAGTAGTCCATGTGCAAGACAGGCAACATCAAGGAGAGTCTGAGCTCAGGAGCGCCGTGGCCCCGTGGTCAGCGTGAGCACCTGCGGAACGAGAGGTCCTTGATTCAAGTCTTCTCTCGAGTGGAAAATTAAATTTCTTATTTTCAGGCAATTATTATCTGAAATTTTTTATTTCAGGCAATTATCATCTGTCCGTCCGTCCGTCCGATGCGAGGTAACTGCGCCGTAGTATGGGGACGCCACACCTAAACAAACATCGAAACACACTACGTCTGTCGACTACAGCGCACGGAAGAGAGAGTATTCCTGCTAACTAGGCTCCCTGGCTGGCAGTTGACTGTTCGCTACTTTGGACGAGAGTGCATTAAATACGTGAGATGTATTCCGTGGGCAATATAAATCCAGCAGATATAGCTCGCGACTTCAATAACAAGGTCAATGAATATTTTCCGAACTGTAAGGAATCGCAAAGTTCCTTAAGGGATCGCACGACTGTCAAACATTTGTATGATTATTTCCTATATTTGTTGATAAACAGTACGTGTGGTGGTGACGATATCTTGCTGATTGCTGCGGGGCTGTATGTACCAGATGATGAGATTGTTGACGATCCGTATGAAGAACACGAAGCGGAAATACTGCGACTTCAATCTGATTGTATTTCTTTGGGTTACATGAAGGAAATGCTCCAATGCAGGTTACTGTCCAAACCAATTAAAAGACACAAATATAGATTATAGAGTGAAGTAACAAATAAATTTAAGAAATTTAAAGGGATGGAGGGAAAAAGCACAATTAAATATTGCAAAGAAGTCGTGGAACGAGATGGAACCCGAACACAGTAGTTCAGTGAACTAGAAAACCATGTATACCGTCAATTTATTAAAACCAGAAATGAGTTAAGTGCAGCGCATGATACAGACCTACAGATTTGGGGATTGCAAAAATTACGAGCAGGAAGATTACGAAATATGTAAGCAAGAACTACGCGAAGAAACTGGAAGAACGTTTTGAGTATTCCAAGACGTTTGTTACAGAAACTAACGTCAGATTCCAACAGCATGAAGACGCATATATTATCAACACAGATCAGTCCGGTTTTAATTATGAAATGAAATCGACCCGCACGTTATCGTTAGTTGGAGAAGGCGACACGGAATGTACTGCAGACCAGCTGCATGCTACTTCACATAGTTATACCATACAATATGCTCTGAACAAAGCAGGATTTCTTTTACCTACATTTTATTTATGTTTGCAGGGAAAAAATGGTGTATTTGGACTGCAAGTTCAGCAACAGGTGAGTAGGGTTCTTGCGCAAACACCGAATATCATTGTGAATTGCAGTGCGTCAGGAAAAATGGAGAAAAGACTTGCGAAAGATTTTAATGAACTTGTGATTGCTCCTTACGCGGACAAAGATTTTGCCTAACTCCTTGACAGCTATACAGGGCAGAAGAATCAGGCATTGTACAATTTTAGTGTGGAAGTAGACGTGATTACCATTCCTCCAGGTTGTACACCTCTTGTGCAACCGTTAGATGTGTTTGGTTTTCGGCAAGTGAAATACTTTGTGAAAAGATTCTATGATTTTGCGAAGCTGCGCAGGTGCACAGAGCAGTATTGTTTACGTGATCGTGTGTCAATTATCAAAGTTCAGACACTCACACATAATCAACTTCGCTCTCCAAAATTCCAGGACATGTTCAGATTTGCTTGCACATATGCAGGATTTCACGATCTACACACGGAAAAGTTTGAAAACGTTAAAAACATATGTTTTGACAGAGCACAGGGAAAACTGTGCGACTGTGAAACTGTTGCATTCATTTGTTGCAGTTTATGTGACAAACTCTTATGTTTTCATCAGTTTTTTGGGAGTGATTTTCACATCCACAAGAAAACCTAAATCGGGCGAGGTAGAAGAATATTTTTACCCATTCGCTAAATGTACAAGTTAGGTGGGTCGACAACATATTCCTGTCACGTGACGCAGAGGCCGTCACCAGTGTCGTATAAAATATATCAGACGTGTTTTCCTGTGGAGGAATCTGTTGACCTATGACCTTGCGATCAAATGTTTTCGGTTCCCATTGGAGAGGCACGTCCTTTCGTCTACTAATCGCACGGTTTTGCGGTGCGGTCGCAAAACAGACACTAAACTTATTACAGTGAACAGAGACGTCAATGAACTAACGGACAGATCATAACTATGCGAAAATAAAGAAAGTAAACTTTTCACTCGAGGGAAGACTTGACCCAAGGACCTCTCGTTCCGCAGCTGCTCACGCTAATCGCGGGACCACGATGTTGCCTATCTTACGCATGGACTACTCAGTTTATATATTTTGCTTATTTTTTCATAGTTCCACACAACGTCTTCCTGTTTTCTCGATTGATTTGTGTTCAGTTTTTCAAGGCCTATTCACCGTGCTAACTTATAACTAATTCTGAGGGGTGTGCGATGGGGAGGTTCCCTTGTAAGTACCCTTCAGTTGGCTGAAAGGGAGAACCGTATTACGATCGTCCACAGTGAAACAATTTTGGAGGTCCACATTCAGTATTTCTGCGTCGAAACGGTCACTGGGCGACTGAACAGATTACTTAGATCTGCTTACTGACTTTGTTATTTTAAACAACTGTCTCGTTTCATTCGTACTCATGCGACCTGTGCTTAGTTTGTTCATAGTACCTTGTGTTTTACTCGTGAGCTCAGATTTGAAGAGCCGTGGTTTGTGTGGAATTTGTTGCTGCATCACCCAGTACCGTGTGCCTTTGATGTTACGGTCCAAGACCGCTACCATTGTCCATTTTCCACTCTTTCTTCGTTTTATGGGTGAGTGTGCCACGAAAACCACTTAACAGTATTGATTTTCCAGTAGTAATGAGGTGCTGCACTTTTTACATCAGTTGGTCTGCGTGTTCATTACCCCTTATAACAACGTCGCCTGGTGTCCGCTGTAGATGAATCGCTTGAGTAAGGATATTTGATCTTTTTAGATTTCTCATATAACATGTGACAAGGAACATACCATTTTTGTTCAGCTCTCCTCGTAAGAGAGTCTTCACCACTCATCGAGTCAGAACATATCAGGACTTTGTTATTTGTAAATAAATTATGTAAGGAATAAGCTGGTGAATGCCACACAGCACAGTAGTTAACCCTGACGCATGAATAGGTAATAAAGCAGACTGACCTCCTGCGCGCTCTGTCTGAACATTAAAAAAGCAGACTCCTGCAGAGACGAACGGCAGTTTGGCGCAATTCTCAAACAATCTGAACCAGTCATGCCAGTAACGATCAATTTTTGACAGCGTACAGTCTCCCAGATTACTCTAGGATACAGAGCTTTCAGTAATTAATTTGCCCTTGACCATTGTATATCGAACAGTTAATTTGTGAAGAGACAGCTTTTATCCTACACAACGAGTCCTCTTCTAAATTTATGTCAACACTGTGCTATCGATATTCCTCGATTTCACCGAACTATAGGATATTAACAGTAGGAGTTTGAGTTTCTTCTTCCAGCGAGTCAGTAATTGGGTTAGTGGGTTGGTTTCGACTGTTGGGGGTGTCTCATAGAGTATTCGACCCTCAGCGAGTGTCGGTCACAACAAGCCTCTCAGGATGTTAATCCTATTATGTTCTTCAGGCTAGAGCTTGTTGATATGTCTTTGCCGTGTCAATTGTACGTCGAGCCACATGTCCAGAAATTTAATATAAGTAGACATTAAAATCTAAAACTCTAGTAAGGAAATAGTTTTTGCGTCTACAACCGCGTTTAGTAAATACAGCCCTGTGTCGTTTCTCGGGCACTGTATCAGTTCGTTTCTCGGCTAACCAAGGTAACATACTCTTGACTCCTTGTTACAGGCAGCTCAAGGCACGGTCTTGGGCCTGTGCTTGTCATATGCCACGAAGTCTGTAGAAAGGTGACAGGATAACGTAATCGTTTACTAGTCTCCCAGGCATTTTACATATTACAATGTGCTTGTGAAATTAAGAGATTTCCTTATGATAAACCTTTACAAACGATTCCGAAAATAAGTTGGCCGCCCGCCGTGCTTAATCTTAAAGTCGCGTGGTGTGGGTGGTGCAGGTACCAGTTGGCTACTTCTGGTGGTCTGGGGCCTAGTATCATTTTTCCAAAAATAAACCGTTCAGTAGCTCGAGTGGAGTGGACGTTGTTTCTCAGATGAAATGAAAAATCACAGAGCACAAAATTTTGTGTAGTGTGGTGTCGTAGCCTTATTGTTCAGACGATGTTGCAACTCGTCCGTACCAAAAGGTCTATCTAATATTTAATGAAGTTAGGCTCGAATTCTTGCTGGAAGGATACGGCGTGGCCTATAGGGTGTTGGAAACAAATCGGTTAATTACTCCGCGTAGTCCTTATTTGCTTCGATGACATTACTACCGAGAGTTGATCTTCTGAAATAATTAACCGCTTTCTCGAGCGTTTTTGTAGATATATCCGGTCCATGTTTAATTAACCTACTTTTAGAGCGTTTTCTGTGATTTAAATTTTTGTTTTATTTTTCTTTCGCCTGAGTTGTTGCTTTCTTTCTCCTCTCTGTAAAGTTCGTATGTGTTTGATTCATTTTAAATGTCTTGATTGCATGCCGTCTTGTGCGATTGCACGAGAACATACCGCAGTCCAGCATGGTTTTTGGTTGTGACACATGTTGTTTGTACATGAGTGTGTTATCAAAGGCAGCTGACCATATTAGATTCTCAGAATACTTATAGCGTCCTTGACGGTCGTCATTAGGTGTAAATGCATTTAAAATTCCATTTGAGTCTGTAAGTTTTTTTATCATTCATGCCAGTTAACAAGCTGATCCCAAAATCCCATGTGCATCCTTGTCGACGGGGTATATGGGGCACAAAGAAGATATTAATAGTATAGTGGCATGGTTAAATGTTACCAGGACTACCACTATAGATTGGTAGATGACTTTCCAATTGCAGACGTGGCTTCTGTAGAATCTTTTACATGTAAATATTGGAAACGGGGAGTATATTGTCTTTCGATACACCCCATGACCTAGGGTGCCGTCAGCCCTTCTCCTGACCAAGACAACATACACTGATCTGTATTTGCACGCAGACAGCTGCCACCACCCTTCACAGAGGAATGGGGTACAAAACTCTAGTACACAGGGCGCGCACTATCTCTGACACAGAGAGTTTACCCCAGGAATTGGAACATGTGAGAACTGTGTTTCCAAAAAATGGGTACTCAGAGTGGCAGATCCAACGTGCTCTCCGCCCAACCACTGCAGCACAACCTGTTGAGATGGATGAAGTCACGAGGGAGGAGGTAGGCACTGCATTTATTCCATACACAGGGGCACTCTCGGGGAAGAAACACCGGGTCGGAACTGTGTTTTGTCCTCCGAATAAAACTCGTGCACTGGTGGGGAGCGCCAAAGATGACCTCGGTTTGAGGAAGGCCGGCGTGTACCAGATTCCGTGTCAATGTGGCAAGTCGTATATTGGTCAGACGATGCGTACCGTCGAGGATCGATGCCGTGAACACCAGAGGCACACTCGACTGATGTATCCGAGCAAGTCGGCGGTCGCTGAACATTGTTTGTCGGAAAATCACGCTTTGGGTATGACCGCACGAGGATTCTGGTACAGACGTCGAGATACTGGGACAGCGTTGTTAGAGAGGCCATCGAAATTCGCACCAATGACGACCTCATAAACCGTGACTGTGGCTACAATCTTAGCAAGGCTTGGGAACCAGCGATTGGGTTAATCAAGAGTAAATCGAGCAAACGCATAGTTGTGACGACCACGGCGGACAGAGCCATCACACCGACGTCATCTCAGACGCCGTCGCAATCTGTTCCACCGCGCTACCATCGCGCGGGGCGCGGACGGCGGAGGGAGCGCGCCGCGGGCGGAGGGTATTTAAAACCTCCCCCTGAGCAGCCATAGCGTACGGATCTCCGTGCCGGCACGTTCACAGGAGCTCAGTCCGTCAGTTCACCTGATGATGGCGACATGTTTGATCGCCGAAATATTGTGCCCGTTGGACACTATAGACCGGCAGTATACCCGTGGATATTTTGACTATCAAATACGCCGGGAGAAACTCAAGAATCACAACGTAAGAGTCTTTTTTATCTTGCACTTTATCTCCGAAGCAATTGCGGGCTGTGGTAGGACGGATCCGTTTGCAGTCGGTTGTTTTTTGGCGCTCTTTACTTAATTAACAGATTTGCATTGGCAGAGAAGTATAGATTTTGCTTGGCGAGGGGAATGAAGGGCCAAGTATTTGCATGGCGGCCAGAGAAATCGCTAAAATACTGATTGCTACGTTAATAGAACTGTCCTGTACTGTCTTCTAGATACACTTATATCTATCGTCGACACTGTTACTTTGAGTAGAATAAGTCGCACGACTGTCTACATACACGTACTCATGACCGTTCTGATCATCTCAGGTATTTTCTAATTGCAGGAAACAGAGAAATGGTGCTGGCGTATCAGGGTCGCAATCAGTGATAGAGTGATACCTTTACACATTGCGGTATTTCAGATGTGGTATTGCTTCCAGGTGGATCCTACACTAACATTTTTTAGCACCTTCCCACACCGGTGACGATTTGGCAATAAGCCGTGACTGCTGTCGTTACCTTTGTCAGGCTGATCGCTCACTGCACTTGTTTTCGTGCAACCAACTGGTCGGCCAAAGCAAGTAAATGTTTTGTGTAGCCTTCATTAAGAATATATAGCAGATAAACGCAAATATCTCAATATATTCGAAGATCCTCTATCCACATAATGCTCTAAACAAGCAAACAGATATAAGGAATAAAAATTTTATCGAAAATTTTACAAATATCCTCGTTCAGAAGTGGAATAACCTGCTAAACTTCACACAACAGAATTTATACTAATTAAATTTTGTACAATTAAGTTTTATATCAATTATATTTTATGTATTTATTATTAATTTAGCGAAATAAACAAAGTAATTAATTAAAACAATTATTAAAATCAACTAAACCACAGACAACAATATGCATGACCCGATATATTCGACAACATAATACATCGCTGGTACTGTAAAGCACTGCTCCATATATAATACAACGAGGACGTGCTGAAAACCAGCTAAATGCTGAGATAAAATCTTTAAAAACACCTTAGAAATTCTAAGAAGGCTAAATAATAAACTATATGTAAATACTGGACAAACTAGAGCAAAATTGTGAACACATTCCATGTCCCATAGCGTATAATACAGCTGTGGTCTTCAGTCCAAAGACGGGTTTGATACAACTCTCCATGCTACTCTATCCTGTGCAAGCCTCTTCGTCTCCAAGTAACTACTACAACCTACATCATTTTGAATCTGCTTAGTGAATTCATCTCTCGGTCTCCCTCCACGACTTTTACCCTCCGTGCTTCCCTCCAATACTAAACTGGTGATCCCGTGATGCCTCAGAACAAGTCCTACCAGCAGATTCCTTCTCCTGATCAACTTGCGCCACAAATTTCTTTTCTCCCCGATTCTATTCAGTACCTCCTCATTAGTTTCGTGATCTACCCATCTAATCTTCAGCGTTCTTCTGTAGCATCACATTTCAAAGCTTCTATTCTCTTCTTGTCTAAACTGATTATCGTATATGTTTCACTTCCATTCATAGCTACACTCCATACAAATACTTTCAGAAAAGATTTCGTGACACTTAAATCTATACTCGATGTCAAAAACTTTCTGTTGTTCAGGAACGCTTTCCCTGCCATCGCCAGTCTACATTTTATATCCTCTCTACTTCGACCAACATCAGTTATTTTTCTTCCCAAATAGCAAAATTCGTCTATTACTTTAAGTGTCTCGTTTCCTAATCTAGCTTCTTCAGCATCATCTGATTTAATACGACTACATCCCACTACCCTCAGTTTGCTTTTGTTGATGTTCATCTTATATCTTCCTTTCAAGACACTGTCCATTCCGTTCGGCTTTTCTACCACGTCCTTTGTTGTCTCTAATAGAATTACAATGTAATCGTCAAACCTCATGGTTTTTATTTCTTATCCATGGATTTTAATTCCTACTCTAAATTTCTCTTTTGTTTCCTTTATTACTTGTTCAGTATACTGAATAACGTCGGCGGTAGGCTACAACCCTGCCTCATTCCCTTTTCAACCATTACTTCCCTCTCGTGCCCCTCTACTCTTACAACTGCCATTTGGTTTCTGTTTGCTCCCTGTATTTAACCCCTGCCACCTTCATTACTGAAAAAAGAGTATTATGATGAACATTGTCAAACGCTTTTTCTCAGTTCACAAATGCTGTAAACATAGGTTTGCCTTTTCTTAATTTATCTTCTAAGATAAGTCGTAGGTTCAGTACAGCCTCGCGTGTTACTATATTTCTACGGAATCCAAACTAATCTTCCCCGAGGCCGGCTTCTGCCAATTTTTCCATTTGTCTGTATAAAATTCGTTTTATAGTATTATGTATTGCATTATTATGTATTGCATTATTATGTATCTTCTGTAGGACCACTGAGGATCGGCATGTAATCCAGCCAGATGCCGTTACGGTAAAAACAATAATAAACAAGCAGCCTTGTATACAGGGTGAACAAAAATTCACATACTGGGCTTCGCAGCATGATTCCTCACATAGTAGCAATACAAAAATGTCTGACAAAATTTCGTCCTGGACATATTTCGGGCAGTTAATGGACGTTAAAGACTGGCAATCTGGCAACACTGTAACCATGTGTACGGTAACTACCTTTGTCAGAATAGCGCACTGGTGCTGTGCAGTTGGTGCAGTGGACAGCGTTTTGGGTTAGCATGCAGGAGGCAGAAGGTTCGATTCTCGATCGAGGATTATTTACTTTTATTTGGTAAAATTAGTCTGCGTGGGATGGCATCTGGCGTCTTAATCGTGATACAGTAATTACAGTCGGTCTTCTACAAAACATCTGCAGTCATGTACTACGGAACACAGAAATGGACGTACAATCGTTTTCATTGGTCAGCGAATTGCTTCGCACCACTGCATGTACTACATTCCAAACTTGTCCACGACCTGCAAAAAGCTTCTTTAAAAGTTTACATATGACAATGATTGTACTTCCATTTCTGTGTTCGTAGTACATAATTGAAAACGTTTTTTAGATGACCAACTGTTATCGCTGTAGGACGATTAAGATGGCAGATATCGTCCCAGGCAGACTACATTTAGCAAATAAAAACAAATAAACTTCGACCCAGAATCGAACCCTCGACCTCCTGCATGCTAACCCGAAACGCTATCCGCTGCCCCCATTGCACAGTACTAACGCTGCATAATAGAAGTAGTTACGATGCATGTGATACAGTGTTGCCATATTGCCATTCTTACTTCAGTTACTGTCCGAAATAAGTGGAGGACGAAATGTTTTGAGAGATATTTTTATATTGCCATTATGTAAGCAATTGCGCTTCTAAGCCCAAATGTGTAAATTTTTCTTCAGCCTGTGTATCCACAGCGTTGGTAAGGGGTCTACTGCATACGGCCGACTGCCAGATGGATCCTAGTGAAATGGGACAGTCAGTGTAAGCAGGCGGCTAATGCTACTTGTGTTTCATTCTAATTGTCTCTTACGGATAATGAGAAGCTTACATACATGCGTCCATCAATTTCTTGCAATATAATAGGGGAAGATGAAATAGTTTGTTATCATCGCTGTTGCGAAGGAGGTTGGTGGTTGTCAGTGATTATCAGCCCTCTATCTTTCTTTTAAAGCCGGCCGCGGTGGTCTCGCGGTTCTAGGCGCGCAGTCCGGAACCGTGCGACTGCTACGGTCGCAGGTTCGAATCCTGCCTCGGGCATGGATGTGTGTGATGTCCTTAGGTTAGTTAGGTTTAAGTAGTTCTAAGTTCTAGGGGACTAATGACCACAGCAGTTGAGTCCCATAGTGCTCAGAACCATTTGAACCATTTTTTTTTTCTTTAAAGAATATCCTTAACCCCAAAAAACTTCCAGTAAAACGGATATTATAACGAATTACTATAAACGAAGAACAAGGAGCTGCACCTAACACGACACTATCCCGCAGTACATCTCCTCGATCGTTGAACAGTGCGTAGTAGTTTGGAAGGAACGTCCATTCTGCAGTGGAGTGTACACTGATTGTGGACTTCCTGTTAGATTAAAACTGTTTCCAGAACCGGGACTCTAACCTAGGACCTTTGCTATTCGCTGAGAAATTCTCTACCGACTATTCAACCACTATTCTCAACCAACCATCATAGCTTTGGAAAGTAAGAAATGACGTACTGGTGGAAGTGAAGCTTGGTGGTGGGAGGGAGGGGGGGATGAGGGTTGTGAGTTGTGAGCTTTTCCCCCGCAGAAGATCGAAGTCCCAGTCCGGACACAGTTTTAATTTGCCAGGAAGTTTCAGTCTATGCTCTGGATATGCGTCGCCTGAAAGTAGTTAAGTAATTGTTTTGCAGCATTGATTTTTGTTATTATTATTATCCGTTTTTGGGCCGTACTGGGCCATACGATGTACTTTCAGGGTTTCTTTATGCGCAGACTACACTCCTCTAAGAATGCGCAGCATTCCGCTCGCCAGATCAATTTGTTCGGTGCTTGTTGTGTTATTAGATGAGGCCAAATGTCCAGTCAGAAATTTTAAGCCTAAACCTTTTCCTGTCTTCCTTCAGGTCTTAATTTACTGCGGCGAACCAGTTTATTATGACTTGCGTAGAACTGCACAACCTGTCTAATTAATCTGGTTGATTCCATTCTTTTAATATACCCCTAAAACTGTAGCATGTGCTCCTTCATATCCGAATAAATATTGGTATATTTTTAAATCTTTTTATTTACTCTTGGTCTTTATGTTCATTCATCGGTATAATTTGGACATAAAATTTAGGTAATTACTTTTCTTTCTCTTTGTCGGAGTTCTTTAATGTTTAAAATGAATCTATCAGCCTCATAATGTTGTTCTGGTTTGATGACTGTTATGGTGTCTCCGTATTTTTACTTTGTATATAGTAATTATTATTTATTTTCTCTAGATCTACGGTGTACCGTACATATCGTAAATGAGATACAATGAACCGTCTTAGTTACATGAATATCATATACAATTAAGTCGCACGATTGCAATTCATGTGTACAATGGCTTTAGAAAGTGCAATAGTGATTCGAAAAACAACAATTCCACTAATGGTCTGCGCCACTTGGTATGACTTAATCCAAAACTGCTAGCTACTAAAAATCGAAGAAATTTCATTAAATGATTGTAAGAACACAGAAAGAGTAGAAACTAGAAAGAGATACAGTTAGGTCCCTATCCCAGCCACAACTGTTTGTGACCTTGGAATGCATAGAGAGTTTTTCTAAACCTAAAATATTCGACCAGTTTCGCATGAATATGTTTTCTTCATGAATGAAGATAGGAACGTGCGTCAAATTTTAACTTATGCATTGGACTAACAGACTTTTTGTTTTCGAAAGAACCATCCAATTTTATAAGGGAATATCACTACATTCATGCACATATAACCGTGGAGTACCTATTACAATTACGTTTGGGATCAAAGTTTTCATTCGCTTTCACAAATGTTTCATGTGGTCTGCACCTGACGCACGACTAACCTCCAGGCGACAGTCAAACTGGCCGGTACTTTAGTGAGCATGTGTGGAGTTGCTGTCGTCGGCGTCGCACTTCATCCAAAGATGTTGGAAGGGGGACCACAAAGACGGAGTCTTTCACAAACCTCCACAAGTAAGAAAATTACGAACCAGGAGGTCAGACCAATGGTAAAATGCGAAATCCGTCAGTGTCCTATGTACGATCCATTGTCGAAGCAGCTCATTGTTAAGAAATCCTGTTACATGCAAGTGTAACAGAATAGCACTTGCTGAAGCAGAGGAAGGAAAACGCCTCTTGTTCTTGTGTTGTCGCCATCTGGACTGGACGGACAGAGGGTAATGTACGACCGACTGAGCTGCACTACGGAGACCCACACGCTCAACTTGAAACTGGCAGAAGCAAAAATTTTAGTTTCTATGCGTAGGTTACAATTTATCCCAGGTTTATATCTTTATTCTTGTGTACTTTTTAAATAATCTCTACATCAAAACTAAAACCTACAACTGACTGCCTACATCCGTAAACTATTTACACTTGTATTCCGTCCTGGAGATCTAGAGCCTGAGCTCCTCTTACAAAACCATCGTTAGTCCTGACTTTCGAACATTACTCGTATGTTACTTGGCAAACTTACAATTGTATTTCACTATGAAGATGTCTTGTAACCATCACAAGTGTAACACTTAGCTAATATTGGTATGTAGTTTTCTTAGTCTAAGTTTTTAAGTGAGATCAGAAGTGGATATATCACTTCTTTTTGCTCTCTTTTAGGTTTCGCTGTAGGTGTAACGATGGCGGTATAAGCTCTACACGCTGACGCCCTGTCACTCGCACTCTCTGCTGCCCCTGTTCCCTCGTTCACAGAGGAAGCCCGCAGCCATGCCTTTCCACTTGCTCTACTAGTGATTCTGTTCCCTACAGCGTTAAGTATACACCATTTGTGGCAGTCGCTTCTTGCAGCGCTTAGTTTGCCTGTAAACGAATGTTTTGTCTAATCTGTTACATAAAGCGCAATGTGATACAATGTGTTCTGCAGATTCACAGACCAGCAAACTTTCAGTTCATTAATCCAAATGTAACGTTTGCTATGCACACTGCAGCCACTTACCTTCCACATTTCAGAGACAATACAACCTCGTGGACGTAATGTTTTCTCTGTGTTTCGTGTACAACAAGTGTAGCTACTACAAAAAGCTCTATGTTCTTCCACATTTTTATAAGGTTTTTTTCATATCATTTTTAAAGTATTATTATAATTCCACCTCCACATATTTCTCATAGTTAAATGAAGGCGTTCCTCAGCTCTTAAATTTCGACTGTTTCGTTAATTGCGTGCGGAGTAACTTCAAGGATGTAAATACATAGTAGGACGTGAAATTCACAATTCTTCAACAGTCACCAAGAGCAACCACAAAAAACGGAAACACAGGCTTGTAGTTCACAAATGTTTCTTACACATATCCCCAAAACAGTTTTACAAACAGTTTTACAAAATCTTTTACAAAACCAGCTTTTCAATGGTCACCAATAACAAGGATAATCAAAGCCCTTATACAATCTTTACACGAGTAAGTAGAATGAAACAAGTTAAGTAAAGATCCTTCCTTTTTAATTAAACCAATGAACGTACTCCAATGAATATGAATGACCACAAAGGTAACGGGAATTTACCGGCACAAAACCCCCACAGGCGACCGATGTGGCCAAGCTTTTCTAGGCGCTTCAGTCTGGAACCGCGCGACCGCTATGGTCGCAGATTCGAATCCTGCCTCGGGCATGGATGTGTGTGATGTCCTTAGGTTAGTTAGGTTTAAGTAGTTCTAAGTTCTATGGGACTGATGATCTCCGCTGTTGAGTCTCATAGTGCTCAGAGCCATTTGAAGCATTTTTTTGAACTACGGGACCAGCCGCACAGTCCATGACTGCAGCGCCCTAGACCGCTCGGCTAATCCCGCGCGGCGGGACTGATGAATGGTTCAAAATGGCTCTGAGCACTATGCGACTTCAGAGGTCATCAGTCGCCTAGAACTTAGAACTAATTAAACCTAACTAACGTAAGGACATCACACACATCCATGCCCGAGGCAGGATTCGAACCTGCGACCGTAGCGGTCGCTCGGCTACAGACTGTAGCGCCTAAAACCGCACGGCCACTCCGGCTGGCGTGACTGATGATTTCAGATGTTAAGTCCCATAGTGCTCAGAGCCATTTGAACCAAAATCCCTACAGGTGTATTATGCAACATTATAGAAAATTTAATAACAACTTGTTAAAGAGCAATTTCAGCAATGGGAAGTTTAGTCCATTAAACAGTTCAGTTGTCATAATATAATGACTATTCCACAGAACTCACTTGTGGAATTCCTTCCAAGTATAACACTACATATGTGCAAAATAGTTGCTTTATTAATCACTTCAAATTCTATACAACAGCGGGCACACAAATGCAAGAGAAACCAATAACTACGAATGGGGAACGCACCTTGGTGCAACTTGAACACCCTAACGGGAGAAATCCTCAAATAATATCGAGAGAAAAATACCCAAATTCTGCTAACTACTGGGCGAGCAGCGTCATTGACACGGTACAGCCTCTTAGCGTGGAGTGCCACCAAAACGTAGCTGGCCGAGCTAACGGCGCCGCCCTCTGTATCGGTCAATCCGGAACTGGTTGTGTCCGCCGCTGGCAGTACACTGGAAAGAAGGACAGACAACCAAACCAAAAGAGGCAACACAAAACACTCTAATTTCAAGGTTATGCCCTCTTTAAATTTAACACCCTTAACAGAAACAAAACCTCAAATATGACATGGAAAATTATTCACCTTCTTACAGTTCATAATTCAATGTTTTTTTACATACAATCTCCCGCCCCCCCCCCCCTCCATCTCTCGCCATTAATGAACATACTGCCAGGAGAAGTCAACGGCCTGCCAAACCAAGAATATAAGAATAGTAAAACTGTAATACAAGACACGAAGGTCACGGCCCCTTCAAACGAAGGCCACAGTGTAAATCACAAGATACTTAAGTACACTAGAAACCCACTGGTTTAATACAAAACATGTCCTGGGCACTGTGCTAAAATGACTCCGGAGGTTTCACATTACTCAAGTTTAGTGCTCTCGTCACTGAGCAGTGTTTTATACTCTGAACACCACTATTCAATATACAGCGTGTCCCAAAATAATGTATACACTCTTTCAAACTGAACATCTCTTTAATAAAGGGGGCTAGAAATACAATTTTAGTGGTGTTAGGTGCCTCATGGTCCGACGTATGGCGGTAAATGTTCAAACTGGTGTCTGTCCATCGCAATACACCGTCGACAACGACTTACGACTGAGCGACATGCCAAATTTATTGTTTCCAGCGGAATAGCAGCACAAGCTTGCTCAATTTTCCCTCTAAGATCACCCAGTGTGTGGTCTCGCAGCGTAAGCTGTGTTCTTGAGAGTATCCCACAGAAAGAAATCTAGAGTAGTTAAATCTGGAGATCGAGAGGGATGCTCCACACCCCCGCTTCGTCCTGTCCATCTGACAGGGAATGTACGATTGAGAAATGCCCTCACATCCAGGCGAAAGTGAGGTGGCGCCCCATCCCGTTGAAAGTAATAATCTTCGTTTCCAAACACAGCACTAAGACCAGGAGTTATCATTTCCCTCATTTCCAAGTACGAATCGCCCGTGACAGTGTTGTCAAAGAAGTACAGCCCGATTAACCCCCTAGACGACAGACCACACCAGACTGATACTCCTGGTAGATTAACACGCCTTTGCTCGGTTATGTATGGATTCTCCCTGGCCCAGTACACGCAATTATGGCGGTTAATTGTTTCATCAGGTGTAAATGTCGCTTGATCTGACCAAAGAATTCGATGTTAACGAACCACTCACAAAATTCGCTTCGCCGACCAGGATCATCCTCGTTAAGAGCACGGAGGAGTGTTGGGCTGCAAGGCTTACAGTTCTATGAACACTGCTTCTGCAGACCCCAGTCTCACGAGAGCATTGCCTAACAGATTTCTTCGGGGATCATGTGTATTCCTGCATAATTGCACCAACACTTTCATTGTCTGTTGAACTTCTCTTTTCTTCGCTATGTCCCTTCTTCATATCGTGCACCGTTCCTTCGGCTTCGAACTTATCTCTGATTCTTGTAATTGTTACTCTTGTCGGTGGTGGTATTCCAAATTCAACTCTCCAATGTCGACGTACCGCACTCACATTCGCTGTTTTCCAGTAACCCTTAAGCACCCATTTCCTTTGTTAAAACGATAACACCATGTTTGCTCACAATCCTGAAACAAAAGAAAGCATTTTTATGTCTTTCACCGCCTTCTAAATTATTACCCACAAAAATTGTATTTCTGTCTCCTTTAATTAAAGAGATAGTCTATTCTGTTTCAAAGAGTGTACACATAATTTTGGGACACCCTGTATGTCTACCGGAACCAAGAGTGAATTCCTTATTTCCACCTCAGCGCGGATAATCATAGTCAAACACTGTTTCCGGCTGTGAACACAAATTACGATCAGACTGATGACCAATACCACTTCAAAGAAGTTAGCGGTGCCCACCGTTAGTAGTAGCAAGCGACGAGGCTCCACATAGCGTACATAGGCATCCGGCCTCAAGTCGTCCTATTCGTATACACACTCTTGCTAGTACATATATCTGGCCTCCTTCACGAGTAGGAGCCCATTGTGTTACAACTGCACCATCCCTCTGTTGTTGTAGCTGTACGTGTTGTAGCACTAGCCGGAAGTGGTGACCAAGCGGTTCTAGGCGCTACAGTCTGGAACTGCGCGACCGCTACGGTCGCAGGTTCGAATCCTGCCTCGGGCATGGATGTGTGTGATGTCCTTAGTTAGGTTTAAGTAGCCAAAATGAGATTTTCACTCTGCAGCGGGGTGTGCGCTGATATGAAACTTCCTGGCAGATTAAAACTGTGTGCCCGACCGCGACTCGAACTCGGGACCTTAGCCTTTCGCGGGCAAGTGCTCTACCATCTGAGATACCGAAGCACGACTCACGCCCGGTTTAAGTAGTTCTAAGTTCTAGGGGACTGATGACCTCAGAAGTTAAGTCCCATAGTGCTCAGAGCCATTTGAACCATTTTTTTATTGTAGCACTGCTGACAGTTTCTGGCTTCCGGGAAATCGCTGTGCTGCAACTGTTCGGTTTATTGCATTAGTTGTGATTGGGAGCGCATGTGGAAATGCATGCTACATTACATGCTCACTGATTTGTGAGTCATGGTTAGCCTGGCTGTCGCTTTGACCCATCATTCACTGCAGTTCAGTATGTATTCGAGAAGCTTTCTCCATCTTCTTTTCAGTACGTCACTACTCGAGTTCTTAGTATGGCCATTTTAATCGACGAGGGACACAATATACCGTCTGAACTTTACGACTTTGGGTGTTTTCAGTCGCTAGCACCGAGAAGGACGAAGTATTTCCGCTCACGACCACCACTAGCGCGCGGCTGCTGTATTGCACACATCAAGAAAAGTTTTGCATCACCCTGATTCCCAGGAATCCTGAAAACAGACGTTCACTGTGGATATTGTATCTCAGACACAGTGCCTTTGACTGTTCGGAGATGTCACTAAACCCGGCCCAAAGATGTAAACAACCATGCATGAGCAGCGCCTATTAGACGGAAAGGGTCCGACAGCCGATCAGATCCACTCATTCCACCAGGAAGGAGGTAACGGCTCGTGTTGTCTGTAGTTCAACCATGCCTAGACCGTCAATACCGCGGTTAGATCGCGTCCGCATTGTTACTTTGTGCCAGGAAGGGCTCTCAACTAGCGGAGAGTCCAGGCGTCTCGGTGTGAACCAAAGCAATGTTGTTCGGACATGGAAGAGATACAGAGAGACAGGAGCTATCGATAACATGGTTCGCTCAGGCCACCCAAGGGCTACTACTGCAGTGCATGACTGCTACCTACGGATTACGGCTCGGAGGAACCCTGACAGCAATGCCATCATGTTGAATAATGCTTTTCGTGCAGTCACAGAACGTCGTGTTACCACTCAAACTGTGCGCAACAGCCTGCATGAAGCACAACTTCATTTCCGATGTCCATGGCGAGGTTCATCTTTGCAACCACGACACCATGCAGCGCGGTACAGATGAGCCCAACAATATGCCGAATGGACCGCTCAGGATTGGTGTCACGTTCCCTTCGCCGATGAGCGTCGCATATGCCTTCAACCAGACAATCGTCAGAGACGTGTTTGGAGGCAACCCGGTCACGCTGAACCCCTGAGACACACTGTCCAGCGAGTGCAGCAAAGTGGAGGTTTCCTGTTGTTTTGGGGTGGCGTTATGTGGGGCCGACGTACGCTGCTGGTGGTCATGGAATGTGCCGTCACGGCTGTACGATACGTGAATGCCATCCTCCGACAGATAGTGCAACCATATCGGCAGCATATTGGCGAGGCATTCGTCTTCATGGACGACAATTCGCGCCACCATCGTGCAAATCTTGTGTATGACTTCCTTCACGATAATAACATCGCTCGAGTAGAGTGGCCTGTATGGTCTCCAGACATGAACCCTATCGAACATGCCTGGAATAGATTGAAAAGGGCTGTTTGTGGACGACATGACCCAGCAACCCCTCTGAGCCGAATCGCCGTTGAGGAGTGGGACAATCTGGACCAACAGTGCCTTGATGAGCTTGTGGATAGTATACCACGACGAATACCGGCATGTATCAATGCAAGAGGACCGGTGTGTACAGCAATCTGGACCACCAAGTCTGAATGTCTGGCTGTATGGTGGTACAACATGCAATGTGTGGTTTGCATGAGCAATAAAAAGGATGGAAATGATGTTTATGTTGATCTCTATTCTAATTTTCTGTGCAGTTTCCGGAACTCTAGAAACCGAGGTGACGCCAAACTTTTTTGACGTGTGTATTTTTTTTTTTTACTGTTTGTAACGGAAAGTAACAGCTGTAATGCAGCGAAAGCTTAAGAAAACAGTGTTAAACAGAAATTTTAAGTACTTGACAAGCTGAAAAGTATTCCTTGGAATCACCCAAAAATTGAAAAATGGGTAAGAACTAGTTCTACAAAGTCTCGGTTATGAGGCAGTGTTGGACAAAATCTCAGGTTTACTTTGATTGCCGTCAGCATCGTCGTCTGAATTGCATAACAGCATCTATGTTTCTATTTAACTCCTAGTAGGCAAATTATTACGTCTAGCTTTCGTGAATAACGCGCCGCGGTCATGTAACATACCTCGCGTCCAGATATAAACTGTTAAACTTCTTTATTTGACATATACCATGCACATGCTCCATGCAATACTAAGCTGATAGCGCGTCTATGATGGTACATATTCGTGTGTTGACGACTTCTTTAAACCTTTCACGTGGTAGTTGCGCCGTGCGCTGTGGACGAGCGCCAGTACCTCCCGGCCGTGCCGGCTGCACGGCGCATTTTTCACGCTGCCCGCGGCGCCACTCTGTCCTGCTTTCACGCTCATAGTGCATCGCAATTATTGGACATTTTACTGTATATTTATTCGAGAAAATATTTATACAAATCACACATGTTTTTGATATTGTGTGTCATGTCTGCGCACAAATCCAAGTCTGGGGATGTCAATGGAACAGCTGGAGTAGCACGTGTACCTGATGTAGAGGAAACCACAATAGGTGTTTCATGTTTCAGACTCGGACGATGATTCAAAGTCACTATCCAGTATGAGAGAACGAACGTCCTCCACAGTATATCGCTTATCGGCCACATAACTTCTAGTACAAACTGATGTTAACAACACGTCACTTCAGATTCGGAACGTGGCGGGAAATGAGCAGTCAACTGAAGCGAAACCAACGCTTTGTAACTGAATGCAACTGCCGTCTAGTGACAGAAAAAGTAGTGTTAGTCTCATTATTATTTCCTATTTATTCGTCTTAGGGATGGCTCAAATGGCTCTAAGAACCATGGGACTTAACATCTGAGGTCATCAATCCCCTACACTTAGAACTACTTAAACCTAACTAACCTAAGGACATCACACACATCCATGTCCGAGGCAGGATTCGAATCTACGACCGTAGCAGCAGCGCGGTTCCGGACTGAAGGGCCTAGAGCCGCTCGGGCACAGCGGCCGGCTCTTAGGGATGAGTAGGGCTATGTCAGAATCTGTTCTGGATTTAGAAGAATAACAAAGAAATTTGATCTGCTTCACCATAGTTTTATTTGACAGAAAATGTAAAAAAAAAAAATTGCATAAATTGTACTTTTTGTTCTGTTTTCCAAATAAAAATTGTTATATCTCTAATTACTTTATTTTAACATGAAATTGATAAACCCGGCCTTTTTGTTTACACTTTAAGTCAGTGACATCTTTTTTAAAAACCATGTCTGAATCTCAAGTCGTACCCCAGAAGTAACGAAGAGCTTTCGAACATCTCCTTGACTAAAAAAATGACTCATCTGTTAAAATAAACGCGTCTAATCGCATTGTACATCCATACGATCTAAATGACTGCCTACGTTTCCATATACTTTAATCACTACCTAATCTCCTTGGTTGAGAACAGTGTCAGATGCTTCGTTTCCATCAAATTCTTTGTCTTCTTCTGAAGAAACTCTATCACTGTTTCAAATCACCCCAGAAGTTCTTAGCACAGAACCCTTCATTTTCTATTAGCCGGAAGACAAGACAGACTAAAGTATATTTTAAAACTGAACTTTTGGTTAACGAAGAGGGATTGCAAAAATGGTTCAAAAGGCTCTGAGCACTATGGGACTTAACATCTGAGGTCATCAGTCCCCTAGAACTTAGAACTAATTAAACCTAACTAACCTAAGGACATAACACACATCCATGCCCGAGGCAGGATTCGAACCTGCGACCGTAGCGGTCGCGTGGTTCCAGACTGGAGCGCCTAGAACCGCTCGGCCACATCGGTCGGCCCGGGATTGCACATCTGCTTACCGTGCACTATTAAAACAACAGAATTTATATTTGTAATTACAATTAAAGTTCGCAGTAAGCACATTCGGTAACACTTCCGATGTTTGTTATATAGTGACCAAAACGTGTATTGACAGTGTCGTCAGCTTTGAAATTCATAATTTCCCTGTTAAACTGGTTCAGTATCAAGGTGGACAAACCAACTTTTTAATGATGCTCCCATGTTTCCTTCTGACACGAAAACATGTAACTTTTTTAGTAGTTTCGATTCTATTCATCCCATTGTTTCTACTCACCCATTTCACGGTACTCTAATTTGAAACTTCCTATAGTCTTTCGCTATACTCCTTTTGCTGCTGATATTCATAATTATAAAGGCATCTAAATACAGTCTACAACGCAAACTACGTGTCACAGACAGTAGTAAACTCCTCAGCAGTGTAGTTGTAGCAGGTATTTTTGTAATTGTTTCGTGTTCTTGTTCGTAGTTGCCGAACCAGTCAGCGTCACACTGTCGTGGCACGTGCACGTTCTGCATCTGAAATATTTTAAAACGTCAGAACAAGTTTGGCGTTATGCCCCAGTCGACATGAAAATTTTCAATTCGACCGCAAAACAGACAAAAAAAGCTGGAAGTTTCTACATGAGAATGCTATAGCTGTAGCTAGACAGAACACTCGACGCGACAGAATGATAGTTGTGAGCAGCCGTGGCTTGGGCGCCTCATCATTTCATTACGCTCGCCGCTCGCCGTGTTGGCAGCGGTGGGCGCATTTGACTGGTAGCGCCCCCTGCGCCAGGCTGCGCAGGCCCCGACCCCCTCCGCCACGGCTACCGACGGCGACGCGCAGTGTGCCGGCGTCCGCCTACGCAGTAGGTCGGCCGATGCTCCGCTCTCTAGTCGCGTAGTAACTCTTTCACATTTTCGTTTCAATTTTCGATTTAGGGTAACGGCAGCTGCTTAAACTAGAACTTAAAATGTAGATAACCCGCTTTCGTGCTTAGTCATTCGGAGACCCTCGAGCAGTCGAGTGAAAACCTAAAATACCGAATCGTGTGTGTGTGGTGTTGAGCTTTGTATTTTTTACGCGGTAAACATTGGTTTTGTATTGAAAAAGTAGATTCAGCAATGCCAGTTCGAAGAGGACACGTCGCTCCACGGACTACAATCATCGAGACAATTATACGAAAATTTGACACTCATAGTAAGTACACGATTTTATGACTTTAAGAGTTGGCATCTATTCATTCATAAACGACAACTGATACAGATATCGAGTGTGCTCAGCGCCAAATTACGTGCTGCCCTGGTACAGATATAGCTGTGTAACGGTGTATCATTCGCAAGCGATTCCTGAGTGTGCTCTAAATAAACTGCGCGCTCGCAATACACCGAGGGCGCATTCTTAATTGCGTAAGCGAGCCTTTCCCCTGACTTTTGTCTGGAGGCTTTTTCGCTTAGTCGTTATATTTTTTTATCCGCCTTCTGAGACGGTTATTTTTAAGTTATTTCGTAGTTTATTTTCACAATAGCGTATTGGTCAGATGAGAAAGAATCATGTATAAGAGTAAATTTTGAGCCTTCAGTTAATCATATTTCCAATACTGTGCTGAAGCCTTTTAGCAGTCTACTGTTTGTTTGTTGTTCCTGAAATTTCAAAGAATAAAGATTTTAAACGACGGAAATCATCTCTCTTTAAGCAAAAGGGTATATGTCATTTCCAACTGTATGACGTGCGTGATCCGATTATTAAGAGTGGCGCAGTTACGTGCGCGTCAGCTGCTGTAAATGTCAGGTCTGAATTGAGGTATTTACCGGGACCGGCGCATTACAAATTTCATTCGTTAGAATTGTGCTTTTGCAAAATGTGACCCATGTTTACTTCAGTTAAACTCTGCAATTTAGTTTTTTTGAGTATTTGCAAAGAGTTCAAGGAAGTATTAGTCGAACAAAAATCAGTTATATTGAATTAATTTGCTAAGGTTAATGAAAAATGTGTTTTACACTACAGTCTAGATTTACTTATAGTCACTCGCTGAAATCCGCAATCCAAACCGCAGTTAGTACTGCTGTTTTGTAAAGTAACAGCATTTGTAGAGAAACGTTACTTATGGAATACAAAATATTTTATATAGATAGCAGCAATCAGCCATAATTTGGTTGTAAATAACTTTATGTAAAAATACCGTTACACGTTTGGAATTTACCAAATTCATGGTCAGCGACTATTTACTAAGTTTGTTAGTCACGTATGTGAAACAAGCAGCATGAGACTTTTTGACGAAATAAGTTTGTAACCTCTGTTAAGGTGAATTAATTAGAAATCAAAACTGGCAACAAGGTTTTAAAATAAAAATATGTAAAATCAAGTTGTGACTGATTTATACTTTCCATTACAATCGTTCTGATTTAGTGCACCCACGTGAGACTGTGATTATTATTTCAATATGTCTACTTCTAGTGACTTCTTTTGGACATATTGCGACACGGACATATAACTGCGCCCCCTGTCTTTTACCATCTTGCAGAAGATGTAACAGATGAGTGTAATACAGAATAGTTTGATGGTTCTGGTTGTTTTCCATGGCCGTGCCTCTAAAAGGTTCCTAATATAGTACTTTTACTTTCGTTATACAACGCTCACTCCTACATCGCAGGTTAATGTTTAATTGTTGCGACGCACCAGTAGTCTTATCACATTGTTTTCTTCACAGGTGCAGAGTGAGACAACTACTTCTCTCGAAACCTCCGCAGCTTCATTGTGTGTGCGCCTCACAATTTGTGCTTGATGAATATATTTAACTTCTTCATGAAACTTTGTTATTGAATGTTTGCTGAGATTTTCGCAAGATGAAAAAAATGTCATGTGAGGTGCACAATTTTATTTAATACAAAAAAATATAATGATTTCAGGTGGACATCGAAACTTGATTAAAAGTATAAATATCCACCTGTGCACCAGTTTTATCCTTCTCAATAGTCAATTTTATGCAGTTGTGGGATAAGCGAATTGTAAATGAGAATTCTTGAAAGTAAAGTTCTTTCGTTTTCTAGAGGAGTTGGTTGTCTTTGGCATGAAAGAGACATATTTTTCTCTGGATGTATTGTTTTGCACAGTCATCTGAAACACTTGTAAAGGCGCTGTTCTGTGCAGGGCTGACAGTAATAGCTCGCAGTTTAATTGTTGTTGTTAACAACGGAGAATGAACTAAATTTCACATTAAATGCGTCGTTAAGAAAGTTCTAGGTGGTCTAAAAACAGAAATGTAGAATGTTCCAAACTCCTGTCGCCCCCTCTCGCTCTCTGCCCCCCCCCCCCCCTCTCCTCCTTCAACAATTAACCGTGTGAAACCAAGTTGACAGCGAAACAACGATAATACTCGGCAGATATATTCGCTCCGTTATATTAAATTAAAAATTGTGTCAATGGAGCATTAGCGCGAGACGCAGCTATTAAAATTTATTTAGAATAAAAACTTCCAGTTGTTACCATTTATGAACGACTTTTGCAGGAAAAAAAGTTTCCACATTATTGTCGCAAGGAATAAAATTACAAGTAAATTTTTACCTGCTTTGCTTAGGAATTTCTTATTTGCATCCTTCTTCGCTTTTTGGAAGAAAACTATATTTTCACGCCAAAGACATTAATACAGACAGCTCCAATAACTTTTATGTGATATGCAACCGCGTCGTCAGGTTGCTGACCAATACTGCAAGTGGTCTCCGCCAAAATTTTATAGAAAGTGGCAACGGCTGTGAACGCCAATACAGTGTCAGAGATACTACTCGATGTGTTGTTTTATTTGAGTGTTGTGCAGTAGACTTCGAATGAAATAATATTAATACTTTGTAGTTTTACGTTCCGGCGACTACAACAGTTAACTTTATTGTACTTAATATTTGGCAAGAAGGTGATAAAATTATCGAGGATACGAATTACGCATTCTGACGCACGGATATCGCTGACAACCCGCTGCTCTGCTCTATACATAAACAGGCGTGTTCCGAATTTTAACAAGCGTAGGATTGGCTAATTGACACGGTAACTATTAATTTGGCAAAGCCATCCTAGGTGATCCACTGTTAGCTTGCGTCATTTAAAGCAACCTACTCCGCAAGCCACTGTATGGTGCATGGTGGAGGGTACCACGTACCGCTACAAATCATTTCCTTTCGTATTAGACTCGCAAATAGAGCGAGGAGAAAGCGATATAACTGTCCGTAAAACTCCTAATTTCTCTAATCACATCTTCGCGGCCCATCCGCGAAATGTACGTTGACGTCAGTCATCCTTAAATGCCAGTGCTCTAAATTCCCTCCGTAGAGCTTCGCGAAAAGAACGTCGTCTTTCCTTTAGGGATACCCATTTTAGTTCACGAAGCATCTCCGTAATACTTGGGTGCTGATCGAACCCATCGCTAACAGATCTAGCAACACGCCTCTGAAATGCTTCGATATCCTTCTTTAATTCGACAAGGTGGGGGGGGGGGGGGTTCCAAACACTTGAGCAGTAGTCAAGAATGTGTCGAAATCGTGTTGTATACGCCATCTCCTTTATGTACGAGCTACACTTCCCAAAAATTTTTCGAATAAAATTAAGCCCGCCACTCGCCTTCCCCACTACCAATCTGACATGCTCGTTCCATTCATAACGCTTTGCAGCGTTACTCCTAGACATCTAATCGATGCGACTGCGTCAAGCAGCACGCTGCTGATTCTGTAATCGAACGTCACTGGATTGTTTTTCCTGTGCATACGCGTTAACTTACATTTCTCTTCACTTAGCGCAAGCTGCCATTCATCACACCTACTAAAAATTCTGTCTAAGTCCTCTTGTATCCTCCTGCAGTCACTCGACGACGACACCTCCCCGTGCACCACAGCTTCATCAACAAATAGCCGTAAGTTGCTGCTCACCCTGTCCGTCAGGTCATTTATGTATATAGACAATTAGAGCGAACCTATCTCCCTTTCTTGGGGCACTCCTGACGATATCCTAGTTTCTGATGAACACTCGCCGTCTACGACAACATACTGATTGATTTGATTACTTACGAAGTCTTCGAGTCACTCACATATCTGGGAACCTAATCGTTATACTCGGACCTTCGTCAACACTCTACCGAGAGGTACCGTGTCAAACGCTTTCCTCTGACGTCGAGAGATTTTGTATAATACGTGTACTTCTTTCCTGTTTATACCTTTAAATTTTCTCTACATTCTACAGGTAAAATAATCATTTTAGCGGTATCTAAGCAGTTGAGGAATTTTAAGATGGTAGGCCATCTCTCATATTTTCTATACACTTTTAAGAAGTTAGTTCGGCCCTGTGAGTTAGTTATGCCACCTAATTAACAGCTGTGGCATGTAAATGACCTGTGTGGAACTGCCATTTAGCCATGGGGTTTAACTATACATGCGTCCTTGTCGCTGATTGGTCTAATACTTGTTCAGAAGTATTGTTGCGGCTTGTTTGTGCTATGGGACACATTACAAAATAGCTGAGTTTCAGCATATTCATAATAACGATTACATACCATCAACATCATTGCTACTGCATCGCAAATAGTGTGCTTATGTGCTTTAACAGTGGCTAGTATTAGGTGAGTACGGGAAGTTTGATACTCGCACAAAGACGAACATCTTTAAGTGCACTGAGACCCCAGAGTATCAGTTTAGTCCCAGAGAAGCTCTTCATACCTTCATGTATCGGACTGAGATTGTTTGTAAAGGGCACGAATAACTTGTGCGTGGATCGGAGAAGGCGAGTAAGCATATTGCAGCACTTGCGTAAAGCAGCTGATTGTGCAAGTGGAGCAATTGAACCATAACAAAGAGAAGGGAAGAGTTTCATTTCGTTTTGATACACGAGTTTTCTGATGCTTTGGTAATTATATTCTGTTATTACTTTTCTCTGTGACTTTTCAGTTACGTGACACCAAAAGAAATGGCGGGGTTATAATACAAGCTAAAACTAAAATACAATGCTTCATTCATTTTACTTTTTAATTATGATTCTGTTTCCAGTTATATTAAGAGAAGTCATACGTTGCAAGGCTCCATTGCTGAATTCGTGGAGCGATCATCCATACTCTCACTGTTTCTCATTTACTTTTACACACAAGTTGCTGGTCGCAGTATTGGAGAATTCGCTCAGATGTGGCTACTCATGGACTTGGGCGGATATTTGTTTTAATGATTGAGACTGTAAGAATCTTTTTGTTGATGCGACAAATGAAGAGACTGAAATATTGACTTCATTACACATATTCACATGCTATTCTGTACAGTATACCGGTTGTGGAGAATCAGTAAATTTTTGAGCTACTTCTCTCATCATTGTAAACTAATAAGGGTTCTAAAAAATAAAAAAAAATAGTTTGATTGAAGATTATGGAAGCGTCTGTTTTTATGGAAACGCTTAGTTTATACTAATGGGAGTAGCAACGCAAAAAATTACTGATTTTCCGCGACGATTGTACTTAACAGAATAGCAGAAGAACATATTAAATGAATTCAATATTTATGTCACATATCACACAGTAAGTGGTATTCGGAAAACTTTCTGACTGATACACAATGGGCAACACACTGCTTCAGCAATTACATACGATGCGTAGCAAAAGATTCCTCAGTAGGTTTAGGGAATTTTTGTCTATAATTAGATGGTGTAATGTACGTATAAAATACTTTAGAACGTACATAAATATAGTAGCTAAATTCATCATTAATCTTTTTTTTCCAACTTTGAGGTAGTAGTGGATATCAACCTATACTTCTGTATTTCATTCCTGCAGAAATTTATTAGTAAATAGCCGTGTATGGACAGGGAAAACACAATATTCAGCACGGAATATCCTGCTTTTGTATGAGTCATTTATTCTTCATTGAGCCGTTGTTATTTGAAGTTCAGCTTACCAGAGTGACACAGAAAACAATATGGCTAAGAGTAAGCATTTGTCGTTCCCTGCAGGAGCCTAAGAAGGCCTAGAAACATTACCCTCTTGCTTGTTACTAAGAGTCGAAAAGAAGCATATACTTAAAGAAATTTATTTTCCTGCTTTAAAAACTATATAATATTCCAAAACATAGATAACATTCTGGTGGCCAAATTACTTACAGAATTGTCAGATTTTTTAAATAATTTAGGAGTTTTTCTAAGCAATGGAGATGCCAGGGATCGCACTGAAGATCTAACCTTAACCTTTATCCACGGAGAGCAAGCCGAGGTGTAAGAATGAGCAGCGCATGCATCACTGCAGAGCTGTCCTACGTAAACAGGAGACGCCCTCCTAGTACTAAAATTACGCGTCATTAACAAAATGAGCACAAAGTACTCGGACTTCTTGAATTATAGTTTGCTTAGTGTCGCGTTACCATTGATCACCTAAAATTTCTCTTGGGAAATGATACACTCTCTTATAGACTACGAGACTAAATATTACTTCACGGAAACTAAAAGCAGTTAGCGGCCATATGTTTGAACCTGCACCTGCAAAAGTCTGAAAACTTGGCGACCAGTGTAACATGCTTATTGACAGCACTGAACTGTCATCATTCGTGGCAGTGGCAAAAATTGGGACTTTGGACGGGCGCTGATGACTACACAGCTGAGCGCCCCACAAACAAAACATCATCATCAACAACAACAAAAACAACAACAACACACGGAGTCGCCTGTTGGTCAGATGCAGAATCGATATCTGCAGGAGCAATTGTTAAATTACTGGTCCGTGCAAATCTACTACTTCTCTACACGTCGCCACCTTAAATCAACCGTTTAAAGTTAAATGACTCGATGGAGTTCCGATATTAGTCCTTGCTTCTCGGCAGTTTGACAAGGCGCTGCTGGACTGATGAAGGAAACTGATATTTTATTGTTTACGGTCATCGTGCGAAAAATGATTAACGAACGTAGTTGGTGTCTGCTGCACTCCTGCTTGTTAAGCTTGTGCGTTTCCGAAAGTTGTGCTCTGATTAACACAATGGAGCAGAAGGCAGCTTCAGATCCTTGATCAATTATACGATGTAGTTTTTCCCTGCTTTCCGTAAACTACTTCAGGTGATTTGGGGTTCGTTGCTTAAATGAACGCCGAACTCTCTTTCCTTCCCCATTCTCGTTCTATCCGAACTAGTATTTCGCCTCTGAGTACGTCGACGGAACTTTCAAATCGACAATCGTTCCTTTATTTTTCTTAACTGAGGAGAGAACCTATAGAATTAATATATATGAATTGGAGGACACTCACGTAACACAATTATTAGAAGAAAAAATATAAGACGTAGTGTCGGAAGGAAGTAGAACAAGATTTTATGTCCGCCGGGCCTAAGTACAAGCTCGGATCGGGGGAGGGATGAGGAAAGAAATCGGCCGTGTCCTTTCCCAAGGCATTTACCTGAAGCGATTTAGGAAAACAGTGAAAAACCTAAATACAGAGATCTGAAGCGCCGTCGTCATCATATCGACACAGGATGTTGAAGCACGTACATCAAATTAAACTTAACATGGATGTCGAATGGAACGTTCGTGCAAAACGTTGTGTATAAGAATCTAGGCAAGAGAAGAAACACTTCCTAGCGAAAAAAAAGAAAAAACAGGTAAGCGGAAAATGGATCTGGACACGGAGGAAAACGCGGATCCCTACAAAGAGTAAAAAGTAACAGCGTAAAGAGCGTTGCGCGCCTAGGTCAGTAGTACTGAGGACGATGCACATGGAATCAAATGGCAAACCTATCAGATACTTGAAGCTTCCAGCTAAGGTTAGGGATAAACAATTCAATCAACCAAACAGGAAATCTTGCACGGGAAAGTTTTTGAGTATGACAGCATATAATATTAGAAGAGCTATATTAAATTTGAGTCGTGGAAGGTTCGTAAAATCAAGGTCGTTGTGTCTAATAAACATGAGTGGGAAGAAAAGATCCCGTTGTAAAAGAATAAGACGCACACTAGGAGGGTAAGACGGGAATAATAGGGGACCGCAGAGAAGAACAACTGGATGTATTCCGGCCATTCAACTTTTTCCGGTTAACTGTTATCAAATGTATTTCTTTACGATCGCGATTTCGGCTATTGTGCCAACTGTCACGTCTGCTACAGGCGCAGTGATACATGGAAGTGTCGTATTGTCATGAATTATTACACGTAGTGCAATGCCCTTTCGTGTAGATGCTGAGGAATCCTGTTATTGTTCAAATGGCACGGAATAAATGAATGTTCTTGACACGGGAATAAGGACTTTAAGAGAAATGAATGTACCTTGACGCTTTTCATAGTGAAGTATAGCGCAGGAATGGCACAATAGCCGAAACGATGATCGGAAAGAAATGCATTTAATAATATCATAATACATTCAATTACTGAATTTACAAAATTCTTTAAGACTGTGGATGCAAGTAATTCAAATACAGGCGGATTCCGTAAAGATCGCCCACTTATGCATGGGGTTCCCTTCATCCTACAGATGGAAGATAAGAAGTTAATTTCAAAACGTAAATACCAAGAGACTCACAAAATGAATCAAAGTAGGCTGTTGTAGAAACGTGAACTCACAGGCATCGATAGGAAATTACACTCGTCGTTAGAAGCCTGTACGAATGTATCGCTTTTGTTGTAGGCAATTCCAATGATGGGGCAGAGATGATCTGTGGTACTGTCTCCCTCATTTCAGACCTGGAATGTATCGTAAAACAATGAACAGAGAAAGGAAAGAATAGATCAACCATTGCCGGTAACCAGATCCCTGTCCCTTACCATATATGTTTACACTAAGCACACGATTATATCACTGCATCAATATTTTATGCGAACGATTTAACTTCTTGGTTAATTTTTTGTATCACCGAAGCGAATTTTCATCAAGATCTGACACTTAGTGCTCTAGGATATTCGGTAGCTTGAAGCAATATTATTGATTGCGGAAAACGTTTACTCCAGTTAACCGTGCTTTATCACCAAAATGCTCGTATATTGGATCTACTTGGTAAGTAGACAGTCTTTCAGCGTAATTCGTTGATACAAATTTGACGTATGTATGACGTCTGTTTAGGCGCGTGACATTCGTCAGCTTACGATGCTGACGGTGGGGCTGGCATGTCCGTGCTCTACTTGAGCTACTTTCTGCCGAAGATCCCTATAGAGTTATGTAACTTTGTAAATGGAGGTCAGGACTTTCAGTCACGTCATGTTTAATGTTTCTAAATGCGAATACCCCTTCTTGTCTGCTTCGCATTAAAGCAGTGTGGAGTTAGTATGTTTCGACAGGTGTAAGTGCTGCAAAATGTTACAACTGCCAGCAAAGGATATGTTAGATGGCAGACGAATGTTCATGCGTAATAGGTGAGAAAAGAATGTAAAACACCGAGGTGAGTTTGACAAAACCCGCACTTGGTTCTAGGCTGTAAGACGTTCTTTCTACATGGGACTCGCGCTTTGTATCATTTCTGCTCTGCAGCAGGAAGAGTAGGAAGAATCGTTCTGGAGTGGTTGTTCTGAATTAAAAAGCCACTATCGTAGATTCCTCCCCTGCCTTTCACAAGCAGATTCGCAGAGAATGAATGCTTTTATAATGTATGACCTCTGTAATTAATGTTAATAAGTATTAATGATCCCTTCTCTAGTCGCCATATTCGTGTCTAAGAATATTCTTACATTTTTCTATACATTTTCTGTTGGTATTTTACTTACCGCGCCTCGCCCTGACAGATTAAACCTGCTTGGTATCAGTAAATGGTGAACTTGGTGCAGTTTAGGCGTCATTGCTTAGTATGTGTCTGTAACGCGAGTATTGGTGGCTCAACATGTCTCCGACATATGAAGAGTAAATTCCCGCGATCAAGACTTAATATTGAGTTATTGGTTAGATCGATTACTAAATCTCTGTTACCTATCATTGTTCTTTTTATTTCTTGTTATAACTGGTTTCAATCAAAGACTTAATATTTAGTTATTGGTTATATCGATTACTAAATCTCTGTTACCTATCATTGTTCTGTTTATTTCTTGTTATAACTGGTTTCAATCAAGTATTAGGCTTGGTTGGTTGTTGTGCTGCAAGAGTCTGCACAACATTTCGCTGATGGCCTTAGAAATAGTTTCTTTGAGAATTTATTTTGTCAAGTTAATTGTGCATTGACCATTAGTACGTTTCTATTCATGTTAGTTGCAGTATGTAGAGTATGTGTCATTAGCAGAACTGAATCCCTAAGTCTGTATAAAGAATTGAAAGAATCCCATATCTAATCTGATTGCAGTATAAATGGTAAGCCGCTGAAGCGCCTGACGTCGTTTAAATTCCAACTGGCAGCAGTACGAATCCACATGAAATGGAACAAAGATGTAAAATCAACAGTAAAGACCAAGATCTGCTGTGAGGGTCCGGAGAAAGAATGGTGCATCAATAAAGGAAACAGATTGAAAAATGGTAGTGGAAGCAATTCAAGCGTAGGTCCTACTGCTCCGGTGCCCATTTTAAGTAGGTATGGCAGCATGTATCGAAGGAATTCAGAGGCGTTTTTGGTCAGTATAGCCCCTATAGAAATGTACCGCATATACTCAAGCAACATAATTCTTTGAAAAACAGGCATCGCTGTGCTCGCAAAACCGTGTTGAGTAAATTTGGAAAACCCGGGAACTGAGGTACACTGTTCAACACTTTCATTTTGCGTTCATCATATATCTGACGTAGCCATCACGAAAATAACAGAGATTAGAGCATTTTTTTCAGCCCATACGCGAATGAAGTGGGACAGTAAGGGGTTAATACTACTACAGGGTGTCATCCATAATACAGTGTGCAGTGGCTTGCGGAGCAGATATATGTGGAATTTCGCGCACGTCATCCGTCTACGAATAGAATAACATTCGCGTGTTTATGTGCTTATTTCGTTAGTACGGCAGAGAGGAATAAATACACTGCCATTCGCGCAGATTGGTTTGAGAAACTCCATTGATGAGTACTTTTCAATACGGGACAAAGTCCTCTGGAATATTTAGCAGCTTCATCTGATGCCTGTGATACTGATATGAAATATGTAGAGAAAATTAGACTTGAGTTGGCACGTATTTCAATTTAAGAAGTAATAACAAACTTATCACAGATATGTGAATGTATATACAGTGGGGTGCATAAGGTAATTTTTAACTCTGTAACATAGCCACTCATCATCAAGTAGAAACCAATTTGGGATACTTAATTATCTGATTACATTACAGCTACGAAGATGTACAAAAGCCATATTTTATGAAACATTCAATCTGTTTCATATTATTAATAATGTATACATCAGCTGGTTTTACAAAGAAATTGTTCATTGGAGTAAGGGAGTTGACCACTAATAAAGTCTTTAAACTCCTCTTAAACTGAACTTTACCAATAACTAAACTTTTTATGGCTGCTGGTACGCTATAGTGTGTGTTCCTGAGTGATGGACACCTTTCTAGACTAAAGTAACTAATTTTAAATATTTGTGTAGATTACTCGCATTTCTAGCACTGATGCCATGAACTGAGATGTTGGGTTCAAAACGGGGTATGTTACTCGTGACAAATTTCGTGAAGGATTAAATGTATTGCTAGCCATTAAAACTGCAACATCATGAAGAAGGCAAACAACAAAGTTTACTAAATGCTTGGATACGCACATAGTATGTAGGAGTAACGTCATATACGAGGGTTATTCGGAAAGTAAGCCCCGATCGGTCGCGAAATGGAAACTACAGTAAAATCCGATGAAACTTCGCCCATATATGTTGGACTTTATGTCTAGTATGCCCATCGATCGCGTCACGCCACTCTTTCAGTATGAGTGCACAGTAAGAACGTAAAGATGCCTAGAAAATAGTGACTCCCATGAAATTTGTGCGCCTGTTGAGAGATTTCTCCTCGTAGTAGCCTGCCTTATTGAGACTGCGGTTTGTAGTTACGCAACATTGCTAATCGCTTTGGTCAGGATCCCACACCTGTCATGCGAATATCGAATCGATAGGTTCAGCAAGGCCATATTCAACGCCATGCTGAATCTCAACGGCCTCATGTGGCTAGCGCCGCAGAGAACGTATTGTTCGCTCGGCAGTGCAGGGTCATACAGCCATCTCACGTACCAGGGCACACATTACTGTGGCAACCCAGGTAACTTTTATTGAATCTAGCACTGCACTCCAAAGTGACACAGGTACGTCACACTATTTTTAACATCGTCATCAAGTCTCTGTAATAATCTCCGTTCAGTGCGATAATCTTACTGGGAGGGCCTAGGTGCCCACACCCTACCACTCTACTGGTCGACGTCGGAGCCAGCGTCTTGCTGCACCAGCAAGCACCCCATCATCCACGTACTGCTTTCCGCGGAGCGCATCCTTCATTGGGCGGAACAGATGGAAGTCGGAAGGTACGAGATCCGCGCTGTAGGGTGGATGAGGAAGAACAGTCTCTTGAAATTTTGTGTGCTCCTTTTGGGCGCTTAGACTTGTTTGAGGCTTTGTGCTGTGGATAAAGAAAAGTTAGTTTCCATTTTTGTGGCGAAGAACAAGCGGAAGTTGTTTCTTCAATTTCCAGGGGGTAGCACAGTACAGTTCATAGTTGATCGCTGCACTATGGGGGAGGAAATCAAACAGAATTAACCCCATCAGAGTCCCAGGAGACCATCGCCATGACTTTACCGGCTAAGGGTGCTTCTCTTAACTTTATCTTCCGAGGAGAGGTGTTGTGGTGCGGCCGGCCGCCGTGGCCGAGCGGTACTAGGCGCTTCAGTCCGGAACCGCGCGACTGCTACGGTCGCAGGTTCGAATCCTGCCTCGAGCATGGGTGTGTGTGATGTCCTTAGGTTAGTTAGGTCTAAGTTCTAGTGGACTGGTCCTCAGATGTTAAGTCCCATAGTGCTCAGAGACATTTGAACCATTTGTTGTCGCGCCACCCCATTGATTGCCGTTTTGTTCCCGGTCCGAAGTCATGAACCCAAGTTTCATCGTCTATAAAGACGTTCGACAAAAATTTTTTTGTCAGGACCAGCTTTGTAAAGCGCAAGCAATTCCGTGCAGATGGTCCTTCGTTGCACATTACGGTCTTCTGTTAGGAGGCGAGAAACCCAGCAGGTACACCCCTTTAAATACCCCAACTGGCGGACGAGTGTGTCAGCGCTACTAACAGAGACGTCCAATTGTGCAGCGAGGTGTTTGGCGGTGATTCGTCGATCACGTCGAATGAGAGTATACGCACTGTCCAACATTGCATTAGTCACAGCTGTGTGCGACCGGTCGACACGCCGGAGGTCGGACAGGAGTGCGCAATCTTGTTGTGATAATGACAGACGCCTCGCCAACGACTCACCGTGCTTTTGTTCACTGCCATATCTCCGTAGACATTCTGCAAGCTCCTATGAATATCTGCGATGCACTGGTTTTCGAGCAAAAGAACCGCAACGAAAGCTCTCTGCTTGAAAAGCACTACATATAGAGCCGCCACCAGTCGGAACTCCGTCAAACTATGGGGGCTAAATTGTGAATATTCTCCGGTTTCCCACAACAAACTCCGTGTTACTTTATTCGTGGCTGTAATTTTCAGCAGCTGTAGTGTATATTTCTTCAGGACAAAATTCAGTCGCCAGTTGGATATATACTTTTATTAAGCTTTATCGGTTTCGGCAAATTGTCGTCGTTAGAAGCCTACATAACGAGGAATATTCCTTTACACTTTGGCTATACATTTATGTGAAGCGTAGGAAGTATATCACAGAAACTAACGTAGTATTGGTTTAGCAGTTGTCAATATCTTCTTCATAGAATCTTAACGCAACGGCATGACAACAAATTTACGAGGGTTGCCCAGAAAGTAATGCACCGCATTGTTTTCTTCAATAGTTCTTTGTTGAACATAATGAGAATTACACACACGAAAGAATGGTGTTTTATCTACACACCCTATTTCTCTACGTAATCTCCATCCCGTTCTGTGACCTTACTCCAGCGAGACACAAGGACGTGTATGCCCTGGAGGTACCAATCCTTGTCCTGGTGGCGGAGCCAGTGCTTCACTGTGTGAATCACCTCCTCATCGTCCTCAAAATGTCTTCCACGAATGGCATCCTTTAAAGGCCCAGACAACGTCAGCTCGCTGCAACATGTCAGGTGTGACAGCCGTGGATGGTCCCCTCGATCGCTGCAAATCGTGGAGCTCCGCCGAACCGCCTCGTGATGACCTCACCCTCCGTGCCCAGCGACTAACTGTACTACTGTCGACAGCAGGTTCTCCATAGACTCTGCACAATCGTTTGTGAATATTACCCGCAATGAGGAATTCAATGACGACACGTTGTTTGTAACGTACATAACCTACGGACGCCATTATGAAACTGTTCTGCAGCTACGCTATCTGTCGGAAGTGACAAACTTGGAGAGCTCACTCAGGAGACTTCAGATAATACATACGTAACATTTCGCATTCGTAGCATTGTTTTCAGCTGAGAAAAAAAAAATGCGGTGCATTATTTTCTGGCATCTCTCTTATATATAGTATGTGATTGTTTTTTTATATACGCTTTCCTTGGTGCTAGCACAACAGATACCTAGATGTAATTCAGTTACTGTAAATTGTCCATCTGTGTTTAAAATAATTACATTTCTGGATATACCATGACTTTACGCTTCTGTGAAGCCGATATTGATATCTACTAAACCACTACGAAATACGTTTCTTTAATATGCTTCTTATAATTCACATATATGTATAGCCAAGATTTAAGGATTTATAGTATCGCTAATTTTGTAGTCTTCTGAAAACGACAGATTAATTAGTTGAAAAACGGTAAAACACAATAAAAATATATTTGCAGCTGACGACTGAATTTTATCCTGAAAAAATTCTGCATTTTTTTCAACCGAAATTGGCCGAGGAAAAACTGTGTTACATTACTTATTGAAGGCCATTCGCAGACTGGACATTGTCGCCTGTAATGGATGTGGAATGTCGATGGCATTCCTTTCCGATGACGTCACACACGTGTGTGCGGCCTTACTCAAATTGTTGGCGCCATTTCAGTGCGGCTGGTCGCAACGTTGCATTTCATGGTCAATTTGTGTGCAATTTTGATTTAGGTTCGAGCATTGTACTGACCCAGGAATTGCAAATTTTGAGCACATTTCCACTTGCCGCGCCATTTTACTTCAACACTGTGATGCACTTGTTATCCGCACTGCAGCAGAACTGTGTCTACAGGAAACCCGGAACATGTACTCTCGTTTGACAATGCGCCGCTCTTGTTGCGCAATGGTCTGAGCGTAGGACGACATGTCTAACTTACTTTCTGAAGTACCTACGTACCTCGAATCAATCAGTGAGCTTGTTTGTAGCAAGAGAAATAACAACGTGCCCAGTGCTGCGACTCTGGAGGACCACTAGCGGTCAGCACAGTCCCTTGTTGTGGCTTCCCTTAATGCGGCAACACAGAAATGCGCCCTGATAGTGGTGGGTGAGACTCTTTTGAAAAGAGTTCCGGTTGCGTGTGCAACATCATGCGTACGTGGATATAACGTTGTCGGATTGAAATCGTCATAGTCTTCTGGACTCAGACTATGCCTTTATTGGAATGTGATGCCACGATGTACATCACACAGCCACTCATTTGAACAGTGGCAGCTGCTTTTCTGAGGTATTAAAACTGGGAGCTGTGCCCTCTCTTCGAGGTATCAGTGATCTTACTTTCAACAAGGTAAGACAAGACTGCACATTGAGCGTGCTGTCCTGATCTACCTCTACACTCTGCAAACCACGGTACCGTGAACGACGACTGGTGCCCCCATTGTAAATAACAGGTGTTATGACTTCTGCCCGTTGCACTCATGTATGGAGTTCAGGACTGTTGATCGTTCAATCGCCTTTGTGTGCGCTGTAATAAGTCTAGTCTTGTCCTCGCATTTCCTACGAGAGCGATGCGTTTGTAGTTATAGTGCATTCCCAGATTCATGATTTAAAGCTAGTTCTTGAAAATTAGTACGTATGCTTTCGAGCCATAGTTTGCGTCTATCTTCAAACGTCTGCCAGTTTAGTTTCTTCAGCATCTCCGTGACACTCCCCGATGGGTAAAACAAATCTGTAACCATTCGTACTATCATTCTCTGATCCCCTATTAATCGTATTTGGTACGGGTCCCACATACTTGTGTTTTTCTGAGCAGTCTCGTTTGTGGTATTGTACCAATGAACCTAAGTCTGTCCCCAGCTTTACCTACGACTGAGCCTATGTGATCGTTCCATTTCATATCCCTACAAACTGTTACATCCACATGTTCGTATAATTTGACCGATTCCAGTTGTGACTCGTTGATATTGTGGTCAAAGGATACTACGTTTTTTGGTTTTCTGACTGCGCTGTTTTACATTTGTGAATATTTAAAGCGAATTGCGTCACTTGAAATCCTATCAATATCCGAGTGAATAATTACTCAGCTTTTCCAGACAGTACTTCATGACAGGTAACTGTATTGTCAACGAAACGTCTGAGAGTACTACTAATGTTGTTGCAAGGCCATTAAAACACAACAGGAATCACAAGGATCTCAGTGTACTTTCTGCGGCACATATGAAGTTACTTCCAAATTTGTCGATGGTTCTGGATCAAAAGAACATGATTCCTCTTCCCTTCCAAGAAATAATCAAATCCAGTCTCAAATTTCGCTTCATACGGCATACAATCATACTTTTGATAATAAGCATAAGAATAACAATGAGCTGAATGCTTTTCGGAAAAACTTGATCCACGGTATTCAGGATGTCGTATGAGTTGGCTTTCACATGATGGATGTTGTCGGAATTCGTGCTTGTTCTCAGATGTGTCAGCTATCTGAAACGTGTGGTCGTGGGTTGCCGAGACACTGGCACGCCGGCTGTCGCCAGCCACAACGACTGATGAACTCCAATTTGGAGCGAAAGCACCATCGTATGACGTAGTCGTATTTTTCATCCGCTTGATGTTCAGCCTGTTGCTGCCGGATGTGTCACCACCTAATCACAAAAAAATTAGTCAAGTTTTACGCGATGAATTACCCAACAATTTCGCACCTGACACTTAATTTTTTTCGTATAGTTACGTTTTGGGGTAAATAACGGCATCATAAGATTTAAATTCGTGTTTACTGCGAGAAATGCGGAATAAAGGGTCGGATATAAAGTTCCGTCGACGTCGAAGTCATTAGAGATGAAGCACATAGTCGAAATTCAGCAGGGTGACGAAACAAGTCGGCTGTAGCCTTATTTAAAGTACATTCCTAGCATTCATCTTCAATGTACCAAAGAAAAGTATCAAAACGTAGAGAGGGCCAATGGAAGATTTGAACCTCTTTACTATCGAATACGAGTCCATTTCGTAACCACTGCTCCACCAAAGCTTTGTAAAGCCAAAAAGTATGACCACCTGCTTAATACCGTGATATTCCACATTTGGAGCGCAACACAGCAGCGATTATGTGTGGCATGGATTCAGCCACTCCTTGGTTGGTATGTGGCTCCAGATGTCTATGCATAAGTCACACGTAAATTACGAACAGTGATTTGTGTCCACAGAGCTGGCGCCCGATAGTGCCCCACTTGTGTTCCATCGGGTTCACATCAGGCGAGTTTGGTGGCGAGGACATCCACGTGAGTTCACTATCATGCTCCTCAAACCGTTGTTATATGTTTCATGCCCTGTGATACGGAGAGCTATCCTGCTGGAAGATGCTATCATTGTCAAGGATACATCAAGCAGAAAGGGCTGCAGGTGTTCAGCGATAATGTTCACGTACTCCACAGCTGTCACGGTGCCTTCGATTACTTCTACATGTCTCATAAAAGCTCAAGTGAATGTTCCCCATAACGTAATACTGCCCCAAACACACGCAGCGCATTTTCGAGCAGCCTTTCACTCGGAAGTCGGCACATCCGGAAATGAGCATCCGCCTGGCGACACGTTTCCATTGATTCGTGGCCCAGTTTCAGTGATTCGTTGCGCGTTGCAATCGTAATTGACGATATCGTTATGGCACTATGGGAACTATTAGGGATCGTCTGCTGCGGAGCTCCGTGATCAACAATGCCCAATGGAAAGTGTGCTCCGAAACACTTGTGCCTGCATCAGCATTGTACTCTACCTTCAGATATGCGACAGATCGCTGCTTTGCAGAGCGGGCAATCGTTCGACCTCCACGGTCTATATTGAGGCGTATACGTTGAACACCTTGTGGTTTCACAGTCCTTCGTTCACTAACAGATGCTCACATGACAGCAGCACGCGAACAGCAGACGAGCTTCGCCGTTTTCGAGATGCTCGTCCCCGGGCGCCTGCCTTTGTCCAAGTCGGTTATGTCTGTGAATCCGCCTATTTGCGGCCTGTACCGTGACTAGAATGACTCCCCAATCGCCCTGCCCCACTTATATACGAGTACTTTCGTTACCGCGTCACGTGCCCGCAACGCAATCAGGCGGCATTGAATCTCTGGCATAATGTTTTGGCTCCTGGGTGTATGCTTCTGCCCTCGTAAAATATCGTGTCGGATATCTTTAAGAGTCATGCACCCGTGCTTGCACAAAATGTGAACGACACGATTCCGCAAATGGCATGCTTCCTTAACTACATATGTGTTGCTAAAATGTGCAGTTACATGCAGAAAAACGAAATGTTATCTAAATGTACAACTTATCTAAACGTACAACGGAATTAGACATCAACCCTATGTAAACAATAAGATGCTCACAATTTCTAGATAGGTAAAATTTCTATCATTTATATTTTGATGGCAGGTAAGGAAACGCTCATTGAGGGTACCACGGCTTTGGTGAAAGATGGTTGGCCATTGAAAAGATACCACTATCTTTTCTAGAAGGTGGATCTTATTTATCATATAGAAGCCATTTGTACGATACGTATTCAGATTTTGTAACTAGATCATAGCCAACCGTACATGTTTTAACTTCTGAGGTAGTAGGCCGACTTGGTACTTTTCTGCAAATTCTTCTGTTCGTGGCATTTGTACCTTGTTTAGTCCCTATTAGTCTCACTCTCCTTAACGCTTGTGTCAGCACTTGTAATGCGCATGCCACGCAGTCGTAACTACACAGCTTCTCACTGCATACACTGCAGCTGTATTCCTAAACATACTTCGTTACGATGCTGTGCGTGAGTCTTTTTTATACAATATACGGTAATTGCGGAGGGCAGCCAAAGAATATCAAGAATGTCAGTGTTTGGAAGAACCGTTAATGTGTTAATAATTTTCTTCAGTTTGATAAGAGGCTGTTTCTTTCATCATCAATTTCCTGTCGTATCGTGCGTGCCGCATTACAAAGGGCTGCAGTTTTTAGCAGCGCCGTGAAAGTAGTGGAGTACATTTTATTGGTCAGAAGATGGAAATTTAGTGTGGATGCGGAGGCAAGTATACCTTAGTTGCTACAAATATTCGTGGGACGCTTTTGAAGCAAAGAGTGTCGGGTGGTCATAAGTTCCTTTATAGGAGTAGTGGTATATTTGAACTCACTACGATGAATTAGTAATTTATTGCCTGCTAGAACAAACTATGCTCCTCCAACATAATTTCTGAGTAACTGGATCTCTCAGCAATATGATTCACTACCAGCTGCGACTTGCTTTCGTTTTCAAAGAGGGTTACACATAAAGTTGTAATTATCTGTTGAAAAACAATCAATGTGCCACCATGGAACTTGTAACTGGTGTGAGTCCTACACATTCACCCTTCTGTGCGACACATTTCTTATTACAACGAGGGGTGACTTGTTAGAGCCGTGTGCTGTAAAAGTCTGAATTTTGTCTGGTATGGAAACGTCCCGCCTCAAAAATTACTTCGTCGCCTTCTGGAAACGTCTGCCAAGCAATGGTATCTCCATCCGCGGAAAGAGGACGAAGTGAGTGGGTGCCATGTTAGAAGCGTGCAGGAGTTAGGCAGACTGTGTCAATGTGTGCTTTGCAGAATGAGCTGAGACATTGTCACGGAGCAAAACACTCCAAATGGTTCAAATGGATCTGAGCACTATGGGACTTAACAGCTGTGGTCATCAGTCCCCTAGAACTTAGAACTACTTAAACCGAACTAACCTAAGGACATAACACACATCCATGCCCGAGGCAGGATTCGAATCTGCATGGGTGTGTGTGATGTCCTTAGGTTAGTTAGGTTTAAGTAGTTCTAAGTTCTAGGGGACTGATGACCACAGCAGTTGAGTCCCATAGTGCTCAGAGCCATTTCAACCATTTTTGATACAACCAGCAATCGTCCATGGTGGCCAGGTGTCTTCAAGACACCATCTGGATTGGCCTGGCGCAGCTGCAGTGCTGCCTCGGTTCTGTCTGATTTTTGAATCTGTGCTAGCAGTCGCCGAATCCAGAGGGCGGCGAAATTTGTCATGTTCAAAACGTGTTCAAGATATTGAAAACTGATCCATGACTGATTTCTACTTTTTCCACCGATCGCCTCGATTGTGATACGCTTATATTAGAGCACCAAGCCTCAAGTTCTCTTAGGTTCCCGGTTCTTTAGCAGAGACATGGGCTACCACTTCCTTCTATGACAAAGACTTGCTTGACCACAGTGGGATTGTCTGCGCCACCTACCTACCGTGAAATATCATGGAGCACTTTCACCAGCTCAGCGTGTATTCCAGAATGAGATTTTCACTCTGCAGCGCAGTGTGCGCTGATATGAAACTTCCTGGCAGATTAAAACTGTGTGCCCGACCGAGACTCGAACTCGGGACCTATGCCTTTCGCGGGCAAGTGCTCTACCATCTGAGCTACCGTTGCACGACTCACGCCCGGTACTCACAGCTTTACTTCTGCCAGTATCTGCCAGGAAGTTTCATATCAGCGCACACTCCGCTGCAGAGTGAAAATCTCATTCTGGAAACATCCCCCAGGCTGTGGCTAAGCCATGTCTCCGCTGTATCCTTTCTTTCAGGAGTGCTAGTTCTGCAAGGTTTCGCAAGCGAGCTTCTGTAAAGTTTGAAAGGTAGGAGACGAGATACTGGCAGAAGTAAAGCTGTGTGTACCGGGTGTGAGTCGTGCTTCGGTAGCTCAGTCCAGTCGTGTTCCGGCACTCGGCCAGTGCACATCGCGCGGTGACGGGCGGTAGCGCGGGCCAGTGTTTACGTCGCGAGCAGTGCTGAGGTGGAGAGCTGAGAAGCGTGTGCGAGCGCTGTTAACGTTTGTTTCTGTATAACTGTTGTAAGTGAGATGTCGACAATTAACAGAGCGAACAGCGTTCAGTGTGTTTTCGATCGTGCTGCCTTGCGACCGACGGCGTTTGAAATTCATGAGTGGATCTTTGAGGATTTGAAATTGTCTGAAGATATAGTCGACACGTTCCAGTTGGACTTTGTGCAGTACTCGTTATTTATCAAATTTATTTCGAGTGACACTTATGAGAAATTCGTTGAGGACCATGTTGGTGTGAGACTATTCCGCCATAATGATGGCAGTATTAGTAATGTCCAAATCGTGCCTTCAGGATACGGAGTAAGAACCGTCAGGGTATTTAATATGCCACCTGAGTGCCCTAATGATCTGATTGCACGTTCTCTGTCACTGTACGGCGCTGTTTTGTCAGTTACAAATGAAAAATGGTCGAGTGCCTATCGCTACCAAGTTAACAGCGGGGTGCGAAGTGTACGTGTAGACTTGAAAAAAACATATACCTTCGTATGTTGCCATTGGCGGCTGTCGTGCACAGGTAACTTACATTGGCCAACCCCCTGCCTGTTCGATATGCCATTCAACTGAACATCTGCGGATGAACTGTACACGTCGACGTCCATTTCAACTTCCACGGGAACGTCCTGCAGATGGTAGTGAAAAGCTTGTTCCACTATTGAGTGAGGTGGTCGCGGGGACTGTACCACCACCCCGGCAGCCGGAACATGTTAGCGAGGCGGAGATGCCAGTTCAGGTAGAATGCAGTGCCAAAGACATTCGCGGTAGGACGGACGTCGATTCGGCACCGTCATCCTCACCGGGGCAGTTACCGCTGGATACCAACGATGCGCCAGCCACCTGTGAAACTAAGCCGTGTGAGATACAGGAGCGGGTGAAGATCAGTTTGCCTGAACCACCGCTATCGGTAGAGACTGTAGCAGACACGAAGAAAGGCCGCCGAAGGAGAAGCAAAGGGAATAGTAGCAAAGAGGAAAAGTCGAATGGTTTGAGACCCGTACACATGTCAGAAAGTGGCAGCGAGACTGAACCTCAATCTTCTTGCTCCGTGCGCTGCGAGGACACAGCGAGGAAAGAACGCATTCGTGAACAAACTAAACACCTGAAGGCACTACTGAGCGCTGAAAGGGATCAGAGCACCGTAACGGCTAAGAGGAAGAGCGAGCAGAGCAGCGAGCAGCTGCAGCAGCGCTCCCGCAGGAACTCGCTGACGTCAGTCGCAGCCCCGCGTGGTGGCCAGGCGGATGCGACCACGTTGACAGACTCAGCCGGAGGTGGCGGGCAGGGCGGCGCGCACACCGCGCAGCACCCCGACAGCAATGAGCCGTGGTGGCAGCAGAACGAGGAGATGCAGCAGTAGCTGCTCTCGCGCATGACCATCGCGCTGTGACCTTCCCCTCCCTGACCCGTTATTGGTTTTGACATTTCGTTTCGTACTCCAAACGTTACCAACGAGTTTGGTTCAAAGCCGGAGAGAAGGACGATCCGAAACTCAGAGCTCATTGTCCTCTGAACCATCATGGGTGACAGCCAAACCTACAACATTACCACACTTAACGTCAATAGAATTCAAAGTGCGGTGAAACTCCATTCGCTAACTGATTTCTTGTATGGTACCAGCGTTGACATTGCCCTCCTACAGGAGGTAGTCACAGCCTTAGAAGTGCCTGGTTACGTTCTTATTGATAACATCAATCTTCAGGATGCTGTAGGCACTGCCATTCTTCTGCGCGACGGTATACCCTTTGGATGTACAGCGGCTGCCCAGTGGTCGTGGCATTTCTCTTCGAGTGAATGGTGTGCAGATTGTTAACGTGTACGCCCCCTCAGGTAGCACTCATAAGAGAGATCGTTCAAAATTTTATAAAACCGAGGTTCCCATCCTTCTTAGCGCTTATCGTGAATATCTCATCCTTGGTGGTGACTTCAATTGTGTGCTCAACGACAGAGACCAAACTCCTAACACGAACAGATGTATCGAACTTGAACATTTAATTCATGGCATGCGTCTTCACGATACATGGGAACAACTGCACGGTGAACGAGTAGCGTACACCTTCGTAACCAGTCATTCTGCCAGTCGGCTGGATAGGATCTATGTGTCCGATGCCCTCCAGCGGCACACTGTGAACTGTGACATAGCTCCTGTCAACATCTCCGACCATTGTGCATATCAGTGTTACCTCAACCTACAACGCCAGCCAATTTACCGCGGGAAGGGCTGCTGGAAATTGAATATCAGCCTTCTGCAGGATGCCCAACTTGAAGAGGAGGTGAACTTCACGTGGCAACAGATCCAGCGGCACCGACGTCGCTGTTCTACAGTGGTGGATTCAGTGTGATAAGCCTAAATTACGCTTCACCCTCATAAGATACGCCAGACAAAAAAGCTTTTGGCAGAAACTGACTATTGAATTTTATTATCGCTGTTTGAGAGAACTGTACAGTCGTACTAACAATCCTTCTCGCGACATCGACGTAAAGATCAAACGATGTAAAGCGAAAATCACGGCGATACAACGCCAACGAATGCATGGCATCATCGCGCGAGCCCACCCCAAGGACGTTGCCGCCGAAGAACGGGCCTCTCTGTACCACATCCTGAGAACGACGAAACGGTGTAAAGCCATGTTGATTGAAGCCGTCGTTGATGACGCTGAGAATGCCATCACGAAGCAACGTGACATCATCTCGCACGTCTACGACTATTATAGTCAACTATACCAGAAGCAACTCATTGATGAACACTCGTGCGAGGATTTTCTTAGGACCTTGAGCTGTCGCTTGTCACAACAGGATAATGCAAAGATGGAATCAGTTTTCACAGAGGACGAAATCCGACTGGCCGTCCACAGTGCAAAGAAAGGGAAGTCACCAGGACCCGATGGTCTCAGCGCTGAGTTTCACCAGCGATACTGGAACCTCCTCGGCCCGACACTCCTCGAGATAGCGAATGAACTCTGGCACCTGGAAGTGATACCCAAGGCATTTACGGAAGGTATAATCCTGCCCCTACCGAAAAAAGGGAACAGCAGGAAGGTCGAAAACATGCGACCCATCACACTCCTGAATGCCGACTTCAAAATCGTCACCAGATCGATTAAGCTAAGGATGCAAACCGTTATGTACAAGGTTTTAGGCAGTTACCAGTACAGTGCCGTGCAAGGTCGAAGTGCAATCTCAGCTGCCTGCGATTTGAGGGACATCATCTGTTCATATGCTGAAACTAAAAGACAGGGCGCTCTGATCTTTCTAGATTTTGAGAAGGCTTATGACCGTGTACGTTATGATTTCCTCTTTCAAAGCAGGAAGAAACTAGGATTTGGACCTCATCTCATAGAATTAATTCGCAAAGTTACTACAAACGCCTCTTCACGGATTCTCATTAATGGCCATTTTACAAAAGAAGTTTCCATTGAGCAATCCATCCGCCAAGTATGTCCTCTGTCAATGATTTTGTACGCCATTGCAGTAGAGCCGCTACTGAACAACTTAGCGCATAGCGGGATCGGGCTTAGCGTCGAGTCTGTCACTATCCCATGCATTGCGTATGCTGACGATATATGCGTAACTGTGTCATCATCGCAAAAACTTCTGTCAGCAGCAACTCTTCTACAAACATTCACGTTTCTTTCAGGAGCAATACTCAATAGAACTAAAACCACAGTTTTGCAAATCGGTGGCGGTATCGGAGACATATCCCATGTTACCTGGTGCAAGGTAAAGGATTCTCACACAACCCTCGGTGTTACTTTTGAGGCCAAACCAGACAAATTCCTGACGAATAACTGGTCACACATGCTTAATAAATTACGTGCTGCTTTGATGCTTCACTCCGACCGTGACTTGAACATACTACAGAAAGTTAAGACCATCGAGATCGCCATTACGAGCAAGATGAATTATTTGGCGCAAATTCTTCCAATCTCCGACCACCTAGCCAAGAGTGTACAACAAGCGTTATGTTGGTTTATTTTTAGGGGGCATATTTTCAAAGTTCAATTCGATACCTTAAACTTACCTTCGTCCAAAGGTGGCCTTAACCTCATTAAAGTACACAAAAAATGTGTCACCCTGCTCCTAAATCGCATCAGGAAGGAGTTTCGTACCCGGAGGACCAGTCTCATCAGAAACCTCATTCAGCGGTGGAAGCCTCATAGCTTGGACCCACCCGTTAATATCGCCGGCATTCCACTTTCTTACCGACATGTGCGACTGTACTACATGGAAATGAGCTACATTCGACACAACATCGTCGATACCGGAAGCCTGACGAACAGGAAGCTTTATGACCTTCTCATGACAACAAACCACAGGAATCGTCCCGAAGAAAAACATCCACATACACATTGAAGTATAATATGGCGGAATGTGCACAACGACATGTTACCATCACGCGTCATAGCCGACTGGTATCTCACAGTCAACGATAAAGTAGCAACGAATGAGAAGCTACATAAAATAGGCCTTCATCCAACGCCCAACTGTGACGCATGCGGAAGAGTCGATACGCTCCTTCATAGGTTCACGTGCGGACATGCAGAAGAAATTACAACATTTCTTCGTCAACGATTGTCAGTGATAGACCGTACGACGCCCAGTGGTGTAGACCTTTTGAGATCATTCAGCCACAAAAACTGAGGTATCCAGGAGCAAAAAACAACGCTACAACGTGGATCATGGGCCACACAGCATCGTTTATTATGCAGAATAGGCATGCTACTTTCCTAGACTATTATTCTTACATAGAAATTGAACACTTTAAAATAAGCCAACATTGTGACTACAGGAGGATATTTGGAAATACGCTGAAAATCATAATTAACGGTTAAATGCTTCAAATACAATATTTGGATAGTAGAGGTTGGCAGTTGCCTGTATGTATGAATCCTATTTGCTTCCTGGGATTTTAGTTCTTGCAAGAATTATAAGATACTATTCAGTTGCTCACCAATGCAGAAGGCATTTTTTTTCTTTCCCATTTTCCTTCTCTCGCAGAGCAGCGGAGCAACTTTCCTTTCGACAATGAAGTGATAGTTTTTTGTGCACCTCAAGAAGACATTTCCTTTCTTTTCTTATATTGCGCAACGGCAGCCTAGAACTGATACATACTATGTTCATTCTATTCTCATTACAAATCGGAGCACATGTTTATTTTCCCTTCCTCATAAAAAAAACAAACAAAAAATTAAAAAATTAAAAAAATTAAAGAAAGTTGTGTATGGTTAAAAAAAAGGTAGCTCAGATGGTAGAGCACTTGCCCGCGAAATGCAAAGGTTCCGAGTTCGAGTCTCGGTCGGGCACACAGTTAAAAAAAAAGAAAAAAAAAAGCTGGTAGAGCACTTGCCCGCGAAAGGCAAAGGTCCCGAGTTCCAGTCTCGGTCGGGCACACAGTTTTAATCTGCCAGTAAGTTTCATATCAGCGCACACTCCGCTGCAGAGTGAGAATCTCATTCTGGAAACATCCCCCAGGCTGTGGCTAAGTCATGTCTCCGCTGTATCCTTTCTTTCAGGAGTGCTAGTTCTGCAAGGTTCGCAGGAGAGCTTCTGTAAAGTTTGGAAGGTAGGAGACGAGATACTGGCAGAAGTAAAGCTGTGAGTACCGGGCGTGAGTCGTGCATCGGTAGCTCAGATGGTAGAGCACTTGCCCGCGAAAGGCAAAGGTCCCGAGTTCGAGTCTCGGTCGGGAACACAGTTTTAATCTGCCAGGAAGTTTCAGCGTGTATTGTTGCAGCGTTGTTCCTCTTTAAATGCAGAAGACAAATTACGCCTACCTATTCCCCGACTGTCGTTATATGGTGGTCACAGAATCTTCAACAGTTATCTTAAGTACTTCAATGATAAAGCTTTGTTCAGGTACAGGTACGAAAAATTAGACAAAAAAGAGCGAAGAAGGCGTATAAATTGTAAATGTACTGAAAAGAACCGTTTAATGACGCGACGCACGATCAGAAACACTTGTCTTCAAGGTCATTCAGAAATAACTTGTTGGTGACAAGAAGACGGAATGCCATCGTGTGGATCAGATGAATTGCGAATAATGACTACCATCAGCTGTAGATCACGGGAACCCGTGTTCGATTCTCGGCCGGGTTGGGGATTTTCTGTGCCCGGGGACTGGGTGTTTGTGTTGCCATCATTTAATCATCATTATCATCATTTGTGACAGTGGCTACAGTGGACTGGGAAAAAATTGGAGCCGGCCGCGGTGGTCTCGCGGTTCTAGGCGCGCAGTCGGGAACCGTGCGACTGCTACGGTCGCAGGTTCGAATCCTGCCTCGGGCATGGATGTGTGTGATGTCCTTAGGCTAGTTAGGTTTAAGTAGTTCTAAGTTCTAGGGGACTAATGACCACAGCAGTTGAGTCCCATAGTGCTCAGAGCCATTTGAACCATTTTTGAAAAAATTGGACTGTGTCACAATTGGGACTTTGCACGGACGCTGATGACCGCGCAGTTGAGCGCCCTACAAACCAAACATCTCATTATCAGCTGTAGAATGGAGTGACAATGAAAATTTGTGCCGGAGCGGGACTCGAACCCGGATTTCCCGCTTATCGCGAGCGGTCGCCTTACCATTTGGCTATCCGTGCAAGACTCACGGGCAGATCCGAATTTCCATATGTCGTCAACCTTACGTGTACGATCTGTACTCGCACATTCGTACAGATCAGACGTTGTGCTTGAAAGTCGCATGCCCGGCATCGGCAGGTATACACGAGATTGCAGTGCCTGTTTTATTCTGATGACGATGCATTGCTGCTACTACAGCCGTTACGAAAGACAGACGAATTCGCCGTCGCGAATAATGACTATAGTAAGGCGACCGCTCTCGATGAGCGGGAAATCCGGGTTCGAGTCCTGGTCCAGCACAAATCTTCATTGTCGCCATTCCATTCTACAGCTGAAGGTAGTGGCCCATATCTTAATGAGCCGTCCTTCTTTGGCTGCCCTGCGACGGACTCTTCAGTTACTGGACTCGTTGCTATTAATTTTAGCTGAGAACGCCTCATCGGTTAATTTATTTTTACATTCTATACGTGACGGTTGGTTTTATGACACTATGTAAGTTTTCGCGCTTGTTCTTTGTCCCTTTGTGTTCTCCACTCTAATGCTTTTAGGCTGGACGTTTTAATGTGTCGCAGAGTGGCTGGCTTTTCCTTTTTATTCTCGTGATCGGCCAACCACGGACATCCCTTCTACCTGTTTCTTGCTTCTCTCTGTGGTTTTCTTTTCCTGTTTTGTCCATAGTAGTGTTGGTTGTCCTTCTGTCGTTCTTCTGGTTCCTCAATTCTCTTGTTACTGTGCTATACGTCTCCTTTCTTTCTTTTCTTCTTTTCGTTGTGTAATTATTTTACCAGGAGCAAGGGACCGATGTCCTCGCAGTTTGGTTGCTCCTCCCCCCTCCCCCCTTTAAACCAACCGACCAATCAGAATAACACAGGCACTGCAATATCGTGTCATCGTGTGTGTTCGTTTCGGGATGAAGGGTTTCAACTCGTATACGGAAGGAGAGGTTCAGTCCCCGGTTGGTCATCGGGAATAAAGTGTTCCTTGGTTGCCCTTAATGACTGACTAAGGGGAGTGCTGCATTCGGTGCTCAAATCCATGTCCGCTTATCCAGGTTTGCATTTTCCGAGATTTACCGAAAGAAATAACTGAAAACCAGTGTCGGGATTATTCCATCGAAAAGGCCATGGCCAATATCCGCTCCTTCTTCGTTTAGTCCGAGATACGTTTCGCCCCTGATAGCTACACTGATCAGTCAGAACATTATGACCATCTACCTAATAGCCGGCAAGTCCACCTTTGCCACGACCAAAAGCGGCGACGCGTCGTGGCATGGAGGCAGTGCGTCTTTGGCAGGTCGCTGGAGGGACTGAAACCATATCTGCACGCACAAGTCACGTAATTCCTGCAAATTCCGAAAGGGGTGGGGGGGGGGGGGCGGTTAGTTCTGACGCCACCTTCAGTCACATCCCAGATGCGTTCGATCGATTTTTTCAGATGGCAAGTTGGGGGCTACTACAAAAATTGGAATTCGCAGCTGTGTTCCTCTAACTACTCCTTCTCACTCCTGCCTTGTGACATGGCGCACTGTCTTGTTGGAAAATGCCACAGCCGTCGGGAAACATAATCGTCATGAAGGGGTGTACGTGGTCTGTAACCAGTGTACTATACTCCTTGGCAGTCATGGTGCCTTGCACGAGCTCCGCCAGACTCATGGATGCCCAGGTGAGTGTTCCCCAGAGCGTAATGGAGCTGCCGTCAGCTTGTCTCCGTCCCGCAGTACAAGTGTCGACGAGCTGTTACCCTGGAAGACGACGGATTCGGGCCCTCCCATTGTCATGATGAAGGAGGTATCGGTATTCATCAGACCATATAACGTTCTGCCACTGCGCCAACGTCTAGTGTCGACGGTCACGTGCCCATTTCAGCCGTAGCTACCGATGTCGTAGTATTAATATTGACACACGCAAGGGGCATCGGCTGCAGTGTGTTCGGTGCTGTGTGTTCAGACACGTTTGTACGTTGCACAGCATTAAAGTCTGATGTTAGGTCCGCCAACGTTCTCCGCCTGTCCTGTTTTACCAGTCTTCCCAGCTTACGACGTCCGACATCTGTAACGAGGGGTGGCCGCCCAACCCCACGACGTCTGGGCGTGGTTTCACCTGGGTCCGCCACATGTTGGAGACACTCACCGAAGCACTCCTCGAACATCGGGCAAGTCCTGCAGTTTCCGAAATATTCGTTCCGAGCCTCCGAGCGATCACAATCTGCCCTCAGTCAAACTCAGGTACTACATGTGTCTGCGTAGCAGTCATTCCTCGCTAGGTGACGCTACTATCGCCGGGACGAGCTTATATGGACAGTAGGTCGGTGGTCATATTGTTCTGACTGGTCAGTGTACGTCGTGTACAGGACGTAAACTCTTATGTGTCTTCGATTTTTTCTCGAAATTAATTCGGATGAATGCGGAGATGGTTGCCTCCAACCAGGGAACGGTCGGCTTCTTTTTCCAGTCTTCTTCAACCAAGATAGCTAACACTGCGTCTCCGACGTAATCGATGAGTCGTGAAATTCGAACCTTCCTATGAAGGATTGTTGCTACACTGTTACAACATCATAATCTCTTTTGTTACATTCAGAAGTGTTACAAGGGTTATATGGTTCACTGTAGCGTCCCTGACCTGTTTAGAATGTAGTAGCCGACTGTATATCGAAGACGTTGTTGAACCTGTTGACAGAATATCATCTGCGTGGAGGACAGATGCAATGAAATGATTCGGCGCCAGTAAATCATTATATATTCCTGTAGTGCTGAAGAGTAATTGGAAATTTGTGGTAAGGTTCTATGGGACCAAACTACTGAGGTCATCGGTCTCTAGGCTTACATACTAATTAAACTAACTTACGCCAAGGACAACACATACAGCCATGCCCGAGGGCGGACACTAACCTCCGACGGGGGGAGCCGCGCGAACCGTGACAAGGCGCCTGAGACCACACGGCTACCCCGCTCGCCTGCTGAAGAGTTTTCTTCCCAGTAAGAACCAAATCGTTTTACTACATGTAAATGGAAGGGGGTGACTGCTATCAGCTGCAGCACGACATTAAGCGATATCAGCGGCGACGAGCGAAATTGTGCACCGCACCGGGATCCAAACCCGAGTTTTGCTGCTTACTAGGCAGGTGCGGTAACCACTGCGCCATGGGGGATACAGCGTTCTCGCAACAGCACAGACTATCTCGGTACGCCTCACGGCCGATCCACACTCCCAAGGAACGCGATGCGTCCATGTCCGTTATACTCCTGTTCCCTACTGAGAGATTCCCACAGGAGGTCGTGGAAAGTAATGGATAGGGACTGCGGACAGGTGGCACCCCGTGGGAGTGTGGATCGGCCGTGAGGCGTACCGAGGTAGTCCGTGCAGTTGCGACAATGCGCAGTGGTTACCGCATCTGCTAGTAGGCAGGAGATCCCGGGTGCAAATCCCGGTCCGGTGCATATCTTCTCTCATCGCCGCTGATTCCGCTTAATGTCCCGCTGCAGCTGATAGCAGTCATCCCCCTTCAATTTACATATAGTGTTTCACAGCTGCGGGATCTGCTTGGTGTTTGTTCTTTCGAAGGAAAATACACCGTGCATTCAAAACACAACGATAATCACACTTGAGTAAGTGCACTTATTTCTGATTCGTCCAACCTGGGGCTGAGTTTAGATTAGCGAAACAATTGTGTGGTTTTAGCACGAAAGGTACGTCAATATCTACATTTTTGTCTGTGTTTGGAATATTTATCCTTTTCTGCTTGCATTTGTATTTAATTTTACACTTTAGCTGGTTCGTGCAAACATAGCGTAATGTTCGTATTCCACCTTTTAAGCTAAGTAAGTATTTCTGTGTTAAAGAATAACTTCAAATGCAATCAATACTTCGTATACCTTTGTTCCGATAATATCGAGGCATCGACACAATTTTAGGTATTAGTGTCTGGCATTGTAGCCGGCAGCTGATTAGCTACAGAGCTCCTGTTTCCAGCGGCTGCCGTCTGGGCTTCGTTTAATGAGGTATTGTTTCCTAGCTCATCAACGTAACTAAATCCTCCGACGCCGTAGTCCTCTCCGTTTCTTGAAATATATTGCGCTGCATTTCGTTAGAGTTAAACTTTAATTGCTAGTAATTAGAGCGTATCGCAATCAGTGGGACGAGAGAAGCCGTTGGATCTCGCAAAGCCAGTCTGTCTTGTGCAGAGCCAGTGTTTGGCCCCCACGAGTCCGCCGCTCAGCGGCTGTTCGCCTTCGCTTCCGCTCATAAATTTTGCGAGTAATTGTACAAGTCTGGAAATTACGCACACAGTATCTGTCTCATTTTAATTAATATGGGTGAGTCGAGGACTCTTAAATTTGTTACTCCAAAGGAAAAGTAAAATACTTAATCCCCTACTTCCCACTTCATCTCTTTTCTTCATTACAATGTATGCAACAGAATGAAATATTGTATTATATGAAAGCGTGGCGTGTTTTTTCGGCATATGTTTTCACTCATCGCCGCTGATTCCTCAACAAGTCTCGATGCAGATGACATCACTAGTCCCTTTCTGTTCCTTTCCTGTATCCCTCCTTCACCTTAAATTTACATCGAATGAAATATTTTTTTCAGTCTGCGCCAATTGTTATGGCAGAGATAAACAATTTCCTCTTGGTTCCTCGATTTTAAAAATTAGTCACATCAAGTACATCACTATAACCTCTAGATTCGTCTTTACCTTATTTACTTTATTGTAATGTAGTACAATGCTTTAAGAAGTTCCACCCTTTCGTAAAAAGATAAAGACGTCTGTTTGTCCTTAATTGACTTCAGTCTTACCTAAGTCGTACTGTGTTGTAATCAACCTCTTCAACCTAACTATAGAGTCAACGTATTTGAAAGAACGCTACCAAGAGAAAGATGAAAAATTTCCGTTTTCAACCGACAGGAGTTCGGTTTCGACGAGATATAGTTCGATAAAGTCATAAATTAGTAAGCAGCATCCTCCGCAAATACGATGATTGGACAGGATGATGATGAAGAAAGATTGTGAGAGTACTCGTGAGAGCCCAATTGTTCTGTCGAATATACTCCGATTTTGTCATCAGTTTAATAACATTTTTGTCGAAACAGACATTGCCACGACTAGTCCTGCGCCGCAGTAAAACATGGCTGCCATTTCAAGTTAAATCGAGGCAAAGCGAGGCAGGACAGAAATGTTTGGGGTATACTGTAAATAAGCTTTTCGTTTTAATTAGAAATACATTTTTAAGTGCGTTTTGAAAGATTACTACAACTATCATACTACGTCAGGGGATGCAGGTACCAATTTCCATTTCTAATAAATTTATACATTTGTGTATGTTGGACTCAACTACAAAAATGTTTTCGATTCATTTGACAGTACTTTATGCAACCATTTCCAATACAATAGGGCATTTAGTATTTTATTATCTGTATATTTTTGTGTGTACAGTGAGATTAAGAGGGTTCTTTAAGCTGACGAGTCAGATTCTCTGAGACACATCCGGGACATTTGATGCCTACACCTAATTTTTCGTAGTGCCAGTTCCTTCTGTTGTGAGATAGTGACAAAATAAGTTTCCATTAGTGGAAGGAGTGTTAGTGATATCATTATCTTTGAAAGAAAATGTAAGAGACGACTTTATGGACAGTCGCAACAACTTAAATGACGTATATAGTATCTCCGTTGAGTTATATAATTTTGAACAATCCAATATAAAGAAAAATGAAGTTGCAGTAGCGTTGTAGAAAATAAACTGCCTGTGAAATACTTTTAGATAAACGTAACTAAAAAATATCCTCTGTAGATAAGAATATTTCAATTTAATTGTGGTATGTGACACATAGAATATGCAGAAAATTAAGCGGTAACGTAACGTAACACAAAATTTAGTTCTAATTTATTTGTGGAATATGTGTTGTGTTGATGTAAATCTACATCTACATCTACATCCGTACTCCGCAAGCCACCTGACGGTGTGTGGCGGAGGGTACCCTGAGTACCTCTATCGGTTCTCCCTTCTATTCCAGTCTCGTATTGTACGTGGAAAGAAGGATTGTCGGTATGCTTCTGTGTGGGCTCTAATCTCTCTGATTTTATCCTCATGGTCTCTTCGCGAGATATACGTAGGAGGGAGCAATATACTGCTTGACTCTTCGGTGAAGGTATGTTCTCGAAACTTCAACAAAAGCCCGTACCGAGCTACTGAGCGTCTCTCCTGCAGAGTCTTCCACTGGAGTTTATCTATCATCTCCGTAACGCTTTCGCAATTACTAAATGATCCTGTAACGAAGCGCGCTGCTCTCCGTTGGATCCTCTCTATCTCTTCTATCAACCCTACCTGGTGCGGATCCCACACTGCTGAGCAGTATTCAAGCATTGGGCGAACAAGCGTACTGTAACCTACTTCCTTTGTTGTCGGATTGCATTTCCTTAGGATTCTTCCAATGAATCTCAGTCTGGCATCTGCTTTACCGACGATCAACTTTATATGATCATTCTATTTTAAATCACTCCTAATGCGTACTCCCAGATAATTTATGGAATTAACTGCTTCCAGTTGCTGACCTGCTATTTTGTAGCTAAATGATAAGGGACCTATCTTTCTATGTATTCGCATCACATTACACTTCGCTACATTGAGATTCAATTGCCATTCCGTGCACCATGCGTCAATTCGCTGCAGATCCTCCTGCATTTCAGTACAATTTTCCATTGTTGCAACCTCTCGATACACCACAGCATCATCTGCAAAAAGCCTCAGTGAACTTCCGATGTCATCCACCAGGTCATTTATGTATATTGTGAATAGCAACGGTCCTATGACACTCCCCTGCGGCACACCTGAAATCACTCTTACTTCGGAAGACTTCTCTCCATTGAGAATGACGTGCTGCGTTCTGTTATCTAGGAACTCCTCAATCCAATCACACAATTGATCTGATAGTCCGTATGCTCTTACTTTGTTCATTAAACGACTATGGGGAACTGTGTCAAACGCCTTGCGGAAGTCAAGAAACACGGCATCTACCTGTGAACCCGTGTCTAAGGCCCTCTGAGTCTCGTGGACGAATAGCGCGAGCTGGGTTTCACACGATCGTCTTTTTCGAAACCCATGCTGATTCCTACAGAGTAGATTTCTAGTCTCCAGAAAAGACATTATACTCGAACATAATACGTATTCCAAAATTCTACAACTGATCGACGTTAGAGATATAGGTCTATAGTTCTGCACATCTGTTCGACGTCCCTTCTTGAGAACGGGGATGACCTGTGCCCTTTTCCAATCCTTTGGAACGCTTCGCTCTTCTAGAGACCTACGGTACACCGCTGCAAGAAGGGGGGCAAGTTCCTTCGCGTACTCTGTGTAAAATCGAACTGGTATCCCATTAGGACCAGCGGCCTTTCCTCTTTTGAGCGATTTTAATTGTTTCTCTATCCCTCTGTCGTCTACTTCGATATCTACCATTTTGTCAACTGTGCGACAATCTAGAGAAGGAAGCACAGTGCAGTCTTCCTCTGTGAAACAGCTTTGGAAGAAGACATTTAGTAATTCGGCCTTTAGTCTGTCATCCTCTGTTTCAGTACCATTTTGGTCACAGAGTGTCTGGACATTTTGTTTTGATCCACCTACCGCTTTGACATAGGACCAAAATTTCTTAGGATTTTCTGCCAAGTCAGTACATAGAACGTTACTTTCGAATTCATTGAAAGCCTCTCGCATAGCCCTCCTCACACTACATTTCGCTTCGCGTAATTTTTGTTTGTCTGCAAGGCTTTGGCTATGTTTATGTTTGCTGTGAAGTTCCCTTTGCTTCCGCAGCAGTTTTCTAACTCGGTTGTTGTACCACGGTGGCTCTTTTCCATCTCTTACGATCTTGCTTGGCACATACTCATCTAACGCATATTGTACCATGGTTTTGAACTTTGTCCACTGATCCTCAACACTATCTGCACTTGAGACAAAACTTTTGTGTTGAGCCGTCAGGTACTCTGTAATCTGCTTTTTGTCACTTTTGCTAAACAGAAAAATCTTCCTACCTTTTTTAATATTTCTATTTACGGCTGAAATCATCGACGCAGTAACCGCTTTATGATCGCTGATTCCCTGTTCTGCATTAACTGATTCAAATAGTTCGGGTCTGTTTGTCACCAGAAGGTCTAATATATTATCGCCACGAGTCGGTTTTCTGTTTAACTGCTCAAGGTAGTTTTCAGATAAAGCACTTAAAAATATTTCACTGGATTCTTTGTCCCTGCCACCCGTTATGAACGTTTGAGTCTCCCAGTCTATATCCGGCAAATTAAAATCTCCACCCAGAACTGTAACATGGTGGGGAAATCTACTCGAAATATTTTCCAAATTATTCTTCAGGTGCTGAGCCACAACAGCTGCTGAGCCCGGGGGCCTATAGAGACATCCAATTACCATGTCTGAGCCTGCTTTAACCGTGACCTTCACCCAAATCATTTCACAATTCGAATCTCCGTCAATTTCCTTCGATACTATTGCACTTCTTATCGCTATAAACACGCCTCCCCCTTCACTGTCCAGCCTATCTCTGCGGTATACATTCCAATCAGAGTTTAGGATTTCATTACTGTTTACGTCTGGTTTCAGCCAACTTTCTGTTCCTAGTACTATATGGGCGTTGTGACCGTTTATTAATGAGAGCAGTTCTGGGACCTTTCTATAGACGCTTCTGCAGTTTACTATTAGCACATTAATATTGTTATTCCTTGTTGCATTTTGCCTACTCCTGCCTTGCCGCGTCTCAGGAGGCGTCTTGTCGGGCCTAGGGAGGGAATTCTCTAACCTAAAAAAAACCCCATGTGCACTCCACACGTACTCCGCTGCCCTCGTAGCCGCTTCCGGCGTGTAGTGCACGCCTGACCTATTCAGGGGGACCCTACATTTCTCCACCCGATAGCGGAGGTCGAGAAATTTGCACCCCAGCTCTCCGCAGAATCGTCTGAGCCTCTGGTTTAAGCCTTCCACTCGGCTCCAAACCAGAGGACCGCGATCGGTTCTCGGAACGATACTACAAATAGTTAGCTCTGATTCCACCCCGCGAGCGAGGCTTTCCACCTTCACCAACTCCGCCAACCGCCTGTACGAACTGAGGATGACCTCTGAACCCAGACGGCAAGAGTCATTGGTGCCGACATGAGCAACAATTTGCAGTCGGGTGCACCCAGTGCTCTCTATCGCCGCCGGTAGGGCCTCCTCCACATCTCGGATGAGACCCCCCGGCAAGCAGACAGAGTGAACACTGGCCTTCTTCCCCGACCTTTCCGCTATTTCCCTAAGGGGCTCCATCACCCGCCTAACGTTGGAGCTCCCAATAACTAATAAACCCCTCCCCCCGTGTGCCTGCTCGGACCTTGCTGAAGGAGCAGCCACATGTCCACTCACAGGCAGAGCGGGCGATGCCACACGGCCAGCCTCCACATTGACCCTCCGCCTCGTGCGCCGCGAACGCCGCTGAACCCGCCACTCCCCTTGGGGAGAGGGTGGCCCAACCGCGCCCGGTACCCGCGAAGATGTCTCGACAGCAGGGACAGTGGGTGAAGCATCTAACACCTGGGGTGCACCATGCGACGCACCAGACTCCCCACTGCCGCTACACTCCGAGGCAGCAGCCTGAAGACGGCTGACCGCGGCCATCAACACGCTCAGCTGTTCGCGAAGAGTGGCCAGCTCCTCCTGCGTCCGTACACAGCAGCCACACATCCTAGCCATCCTAAGAAATCAATTTACTATAGAGTGTTAATCAGCTTTTAACTAGACTGCTAATTGACTAAAGGCGGTTGATTATTGACTAAACTGTGATTGCTAACCACTTCTTGTAGAAACAAGGAAAATAGCACTACCTGTCTCTGGACGGTATTGAAAACAAACACTAGCACTACGAGCACTATGGCTGACTAAAGGGACTCTCTGACTGTATTCGAAACACACACGAGATCTATGGAACACTTAATAGCACTCTACTATTAAAGCTTCCTAAAAGCAAAAACACGCAGAAGAAGAAGTGACAAGTAAGAAAAATACAGATAATACTTAAATTAAGGTAGCTCGCTGCACAGCAGACGTGAAGCAGACGGCGGTTAGGGCGACACTTTCCTGTCGTAATATGTAATTCACAATACCGATTTATCTATGTTATGGAACTGACTACGTTCCTATCTGAGCCACTGCAATAACAGACTTCAAGTATTTAGTTTTTATTTGTTCTACGTTGGCCTTTAGCCAGTTATTCGTAAATTGTACATTTCAGTAATTACATAAGTCTGCAAAAAAAAAGTAAAGCTCCACACGATATTTTTGCTGAGCTACACGTTTAGAAATCGCCAATTCTAAGAATGACATCCATAACATCCCATTTGCGATAAAACATGTATTACTATGAACTAATCGTATTATGTTTACTTCCAACTAATAAAAATAATTGTTTTTGATTCATGTACTATTTTTAGTCTAGTCTTTTCTTGTGAAACCTTTCCTTCTTCTCTTTGGCTCTTCTCTGAACTCGTTTCCGAATTCCTTGTATGGTTTCTCGACTGAGCATCCAATAGTAGTTAGTTGGCATATTGACACCCTCTCTTCCTTGGAAATGTCTCTCCGTATCAAGGACATCCTGCTGTGAAATCTTTCACCCTGTTCTTCACTGTAGACTCCCACGTTTTCTGGAAAAAAGTCAAGATCAGAGTGTAAAATGAACTTTTAAGCTCGTCTTACATCCTTGAGCTTCATACGCTGCCGTCGTGGAATTGACAATTGTTTTGCAGTCAGGGTCCCTAGAATTCCCCAGATTGTGCACAATATTCTTGAAGGAGTCACACGCTTCTTTTTCCTTTTCTCCATTGTTTCCAAACAGATGGGATCAGGTAAAAGATTTCTTATGTCGGGACGGGTAAAAACTCCTTCTAATTTGACATCATACACTTCCGCGAATTTGGAACACAGATGTCTGAACAATCAGCATGTGTTTGCAATGATTTGACAAACTGATTTATAAGCCCCAATTTAATATGAAGAAGTGGTAATAAAACCTTTTTCTGGCGGAACCTAGGTCGTATTGGTGACTTTTTTTCTCCGGAGGTGGAATTGTTTCTTGGTGGCCAGTCAGTGTTTGTCCAGTGCAGCTGTCTGGCTGTACTGTCTCAAAGAAGGAAAGCAAGGATATTTCGTGTAACATCCCTGATGGAACCAACAACGTTATTATTATTCTTAAATCTCCACAAACCATCTACTATTGCTCTTGATTTTCTCAAGTATTGTAGTCAAGTCATTATAGTTTTCTTGCATATGAACCGAGTGTCCCACAGGAAGAATGCAAATACATTTCCATTATGCAGCAAGAATGCTTTAAGGATACCTTTCAAAGAATCAATGTGTATGCACCATTCTTATGAATCACATTCTGTTTCAAAACACTTCATAAACTCGTGGACATAATTGCAATAAACCAGATTTCCCTCTTTGGACAAAAAAGTAAATTCTCTCTCGACGCCTCTACCACGAAAATGACGGCCCAGGTGATACCAGGTTTTTATTTTTATGTCTTGATTCTAGCAACTCGGCTTCATCTTTTGAAAGACGTAAGTCTCTAAGTAGGTCCTTGAGCTCATTCCGAAAAAAAAAGAAAATGCCCCGTCAACAGCATAATCTGAACCTGATTTGCCGCGCGGGGTAGCCGCGCTTTGTCACGGTCCGTACGGCTCCCCCCGTCGGAGGTTCGATTCCTCCCTCGGGCATAGGTGTGTGTATTGTCCTTAGCGTAAGTTAGTTTAAATTAGATTAAACAGTGTGCAAGCTTAGGTACCGATGACCTCAGCAGTTTGGTCCCACAAGACCATACCATAAATTTCCAAAATTTGACTAGATTTCTCCTAGGAAGCTAATGTGTCATCTAAATTAGAAAGTGGCTGTGGAACTGGTATTTCAGAGCCATGGGACACTGGACGAATAGCCGAGTCAAGGCTAGGTAAGAGGTTTTCTTTTTATTTTATGTATTAAAACCTTTCGCATCTACCGAATAGAAACAGCAGTCGGTTGTGCGATTTTTCTGTTCACGACATATCAGAGGATTGCCTAAACGAAATGAGGTTATCGTACCCTTAAAAAACAAACGAAGATCTTCCTTGCATCTTCTACACACCTTATGAGGAGCCCATGCCCTGTCTTTATCTCCAAGTTTCAGTTGAATACCCAAAACAAACTTTCTTCACAAAGCAACTTGTGTTCCTTTGTTGTCTCTTCACAGAGTATTCACCACAAACATAACAGAAGAAGTCGGGAGAAATTACACAAGTTCTGTGAGTTATATTCCAGAAATAAAAAAAAAACACAGAACCGTTCGAATGCTGGATGTAAACTAAGTGTGGCGTTAGATGGCCAGCGACATACTGAATTTATTTAGCTTGTTGTAGCATGTTCTAATCCAACAGCAGGATGTTTATATTTATTCCTAGTACCACAGACAAAACATCGAAACATGCTCGGCCTCACCGATAATATTAATCACTATTAACTAATTTAATGTGTTTCGACACGATCATGCGACCTTCGTCGTAACCTTATCCACCATCCCTATCACTACTTTCTTCAACCATTAGCTTTTTTTCATTTCTTGCCAAGTACATCTCTGAATGATAGAATGAATGTGAGAAGACTAAGTTTCAAGGCCATTATTTAAACAAAAAAGAGTTCTAAACTTTACGCTAAATATAAACAAAAACTTGCGTGTAACGAGAAAAAGGCCTGATGTAATGTTTTTTAGTTTTTACCAAGTTGAAATCTACAAGAAAATGTACAAAAGTCCTGGGCAGTTTTTTATTTGCAGACCTCTTATCTTTGTTTCGCGTACTACGAGTATGTGCAATGATGCAAAACACAAATCAATAAACATACTAACAATTTTTTAAAAGGTGAAAATACAAATCCATTAAATTTCAGTAACGAAAAAAAATTTCTTACTATAATCATCCGCTAATGGTAAAATTTGATTTGAGGTACACACACATAACAGTACCTTCATTTCTTCCTCTGCGTGGTTAGATTAATTTGTAGCAGGGCACAAGACGATTCTCATCGGGTTTGTAAAGGTCTTCTTTCTGTTAGCTTGAAGAATCTTCTGATGCAGGAGGCTCTTCTACTCGGACACGCTACTGGCCTCATGTTGCATGTCTGCTCCGGCTTGTTACGTGTTTGCAGTTGTCTCTCATGTTGCTTGAAGCAGAAAATAAATCTCATCTCACTCCCAGGATCTACATTTGCGTGTGGCTGTTTAGATGGACACTTCTAGCTTCTTGAGAAATGTGTACAGAAGGTGATATAGCCTGACGTCTGTTGTTCCCAACAATGTGGTAACACAGTGGGGGCCTTTGTAAGCTATAGAACGCAATCGTGTCAGTATATGATACGTCATCTCTTACACTTCTGGACGTCCTAAGATTATATGGTTCAAGTATTTTTCATCTGTACATATATACAGAGGGCTACTGATGTTTTGTGATCGATTTAGATGATTTTTGTGTTTAAAATTTTTTGTATAATGATTGCATGAAATTTCTGTGGTATCATTTATTTGGCACACAGATGCGTTGGTGGAATCTCAGACTGCACTGCTGTACAATATTAGCCATTGCTGCTTATTCCGTCCCTATCTTTCGTCCCACCAGATTCGCACTTTCGTTTTTGAGCGCTTAAGGAATTCGTGGGCGATAAAAAATTCAGACGAGAAGAGAATAGAAGCTTTTTAAATGTGCTACTATAGAAAAATTATGAATATCAGATGGGAAGTTCGCTTAATTAATGATGAGGCATTAAATCGAAATGAGGAAAAAAAGAATTTACGGCACAATTTGACTGAAAAAAGCTTGATGGAAGACATCCAGGGGACTCGGTTTCTTACATGAAATAAAGGTAAGCTGATTCCAAACTGATTGGTATTACTGCTTTTGCATACGTGGGTTCTGATTTTGTAACTGATATTGTCAGATAGCAGAGCTCTTCCGGGTTATGCCGCCGCAGAAGTTGATGCATTACGTGTTCACACCTGTGTTGTGTATTCGGATCCGCCAGCTTCTGTATCACTCCATATAGTACATACAGAAACCTCATGCTGTTACTACAACGGTATATTTTACGGTAAATTTCTGTGAATGGTATTTCTTTGGCAACAGCTACAACGCACGAAATTTTTGACCAGTGCTTCACAGGTTCTCTTAAATTTCTAATTCGACAAGGTTTGTTCATCATAATAATGCCTTCGACTTTCTGCAACCGAAATATTTCAGGATGTTAGTCAATGTTTTTTCTACAGCTAATGTAGAATATTTGTAGTAACGTCAGTGGTATGGAGATTTTAAATCTTATTCACAAACATTACTATTTGTGCAACTGATTATATTGAAAGAAACTGCCCTTCCATTTACCCATAAACTGCTCGAGTAATACACTCAGACTGGTTATCTTCTGAATGATGAAGGTTGACAACATCTACGAGCAAATATTTCAGATAAACAGGGCAGTATGGCCACGAAGGCGGCGCGGTTGCGAACAATCTCGCCGTAGGAGAGTGGGAAAGTGGCAGACTCACTATCACTATCAGTGATCACTATCACTAGGATATCAGTCTCAATGAAGAAAACAAATGCTACACATGTTTCAACTCTCTACACAAAGACAAGAAGAGTTGTGAAGGCCATTAGTTCGAGGCATATCCTCAAGGATAAGTGGAAGATTATTGTTCCCCGAGTCTGGCCTCCGTCCGTAAAAATTGTTATGTTGAGTAATACATTTTAGCAATCGTTGAAATTAAGTGTATTTCCTTAATAGTTCGGAATCTCGTCAATTTTGCGGACCACGAAGATGGTGTACAGACAGTCTGCCGTGCAGCCACGGCATAATTTACGTAAAAATGACGAATTCTTTCATCGAGAGTCAGAAGCTCGTGGTTTTGTGGCTAGAGTTCGTGACTCTCGACCAAGGGTCCGAGTGTTCGATTTCCGGCTAGGTCGGGGACTTCCCGTTCTTGGGACTCGTGCGTGTGTGCGTGCGTGCGTGCTGCGTGTGTTGCCCTAATCACCATGTTATCCTTAGCTACACGGAAGTGCCGAAGTATCGTCAAATAAAAAGAGTTGAAGAAGGCAGCCGAATTCCCCAGAAGGGGATAACCCAGCCAAAAATGCTACACATTTTTTTCCATCGACAAGGCTGTCAAGGCTCCACGTTTGCCTCTGCGGAGAGTTTCTTTGGTTTGTAAAAGTAAAAGCCTCCGACAAAAAATGGCTCTGAGCACTATGGGACTTAACTTCTATGGTCACCAGTCCCCTAGAACCTAGAACTACTTAAACCTAACGACAACACACAACCATCACGAGGCAGAGAAAATCCCTGACCCCGCCGGGAATCGAACCCGGGAACCCGGGCGCAGGAAGCGAGAACGCTACCGCACGACCACGAGATGCGGGCAGCCTCCGACATTCGTGTGTTGTTCAACCAACAGTTTCGTTATTTCGACGTGTAGTGGTCTTCTTGTATGATAAAGTGTGGAAATTTTAACTTATGACTGTCTCCCAACGCACTATTGTGTTCACAACTCCAGATGAAATCAGCGTGTTAAAAGAATATGAAAAACAGAAAATACGTTACTGTGAATGGTGAAGGGCTTTAGTAAGAATTATCTATATCCTTCTCCCCACCGTCTCGGGAAATGATTCGCCGGATCTCTTGTATCGGGACTTACTATTTAACATGAGATGGGAAAACTCGGCGAAGGATTGCCAAAGAGAAAGTGTACTAAGTACTTGGACAGTTCCTAGGGAATGCTGGGGATCAAATCAGAAACCTTTAATTTGGTGTTTTGACACACACTGAGCCACCAATCTCTGAGGTAGAAGTACAGCTCCATTAGATGCATTGTCAGTAGGAATGTTGGTTGTGCACGGTTATTCAGACACATTCATTTAGATTCCTCGCAGCGCTTCCTTATGTCTCTTTTTTGGTTCCGACCGCAGCGGCTAATACACAGGATTGGCATTCGAAAGGATCAGGGCTGAAATACCCTGGTAGCAATGCAGATTTAGGTTTTCTGTGCTTTCCCTAAAGTCCGGGGTGATAGTTTTGAAAATGACATGGCCGATTTCTTCCATCTTTGTTCGGTCCGAGCTCTTTTGCTAATATTTTCTGTGAGAGGTTCGCCGCCGGTAGGAATTTGAGTGGCCACTTGGACAGCAGGCCTACTTAATGAGCCCACGCTGTGTTGTACTCGCGTGCACTCGAGGTCCAGATGCAGCGCCTGGACAGTGTTCCGCAATTTTGTCACTCACATTGTTTGTTTGGAAACCTGCTTGGCTATTTGAAGCACGTGACGCAAGCGGTACATTCTGTCACGTGGCGCATGTGTTGGTGTCAACGCAGACTCACAGCCTAGGGGAATAATTTCCGTTCTTTATAATCGCGTCCAATTCAAATGTTTTTTCCGCGTGTAACTTTTTTCCTGGGTGATTGCTAATGCCGTTGGACAACTGTCGAAACATTTGACACACGAGTAGCAAAGACGGAGGTTAAGAAATAAACACGGGAGCAACCCGTAGCACAGGGTCACGTTTGCTTCTCTGTAACTCAGTTAAAGAACTGTCGTCTTTATAGTATTATTTTCAGTTTAATTAATTCTTTGCAACAAAGTTGTGAGTTACTCAAATATTATTTGCACTCTGTCCAAAAGTCGATCGACGTAAGTGTCTTTATTTAAATCAGTTGAGAGCGCTTTTTTTGCGCCGAAAGCTACTGCTGTTTGATGGTATGTACGATTTGTAGCAAGAGTCGCTTGCTATTGGAAGAAAGCACCTAAGAGATCGTATATGCTGCACATACACGTGGACAGCAACGAGTGAAAGCGTCGTCGATTCGGGTAGAGGTGGCGGCCGCTGGCGGCTGGCAGCGATCTGCAAGCTTGTAGCTTCTATATATAGAAGGTACGGCCGCCTGCCAGCACTGCTTCTCTTCCTCCATTTGTCGATTCACTCGGCCCTTTGTCTGCTCCATAAAGCTGACTCTCCGAGCCTCAACGGTTTACACCAGAACGAAAGGCACTTGCTACAAACTTCTCACGCAACTCTTCCTGTTTCATTAACTCGTGCAGCTCGGAGAGCGCCTTGGCATCAGCCCTAACTTCTCTTGACCCTCACGTGGAAGTTGCGGGGGAGGCGGAAGAACGTTTCATCTAGCAAGACGGTGAAGTGGCGAAATGATGAACGTGTTCACAATCCCGAAGCAGCCACAGCGGCTTGCGGTTTGATGAAATGGAGAGTGAGAAAAAGAGAGAGAGAGAGAGAGAGAGAGAGAGAGAGAGAGAGAGAGAGAGAGAGAGCTCTGTCTCCAACGCCACAGAAAAGAAAACAAGAGAGAATTAAGCGTAGGTTGCCTCTGATATCCTACGAATAGCTTTAGGTAAGAGACAAACTTCGGTCATCTTAGCTAGATTACAACATTTATTACCTGCATGGAACTCCCAAATTTGCACAACAGATCGATTACATATCCAGCTCAATGTATTAAATTTCTCTGATCGCATCCATTGGTCCAGTTGAAAAGCACTTTGTTGGCGGTATGATCTTTCTAGGAACTTCCCAGCGTATTATTGCTCGTAAGTTATTCGTAGTAGTGACTCATTCAGTATCTTGTTGATTCTTTTTTATGCTTACAGTCTCAAATTTCATTCCAATGTGTATATTTTCATAAGTACGGATCAATAATATCCACTTTACAGATATACTGGAAATCGTTCACATATGTTCAGACATTAAACAAGTTACCTGCTGTATCCGATACCGAATTCCATTTCAAGCAAACTCTTATTCATACTTGCCATGTGTACATTATTCGATGATCGTTTTTCACCCACCAATATTAATGTTTCCTTTCAGATATGGTTTACTGTACTATATTTAGTCGCGGAGCACTGAAGCGCTTACAACTCCACAGAAAGCGGAGTTCGCTGGTTTCCCCAATACTAGCCCGCCTGCCTGTTATCTCAACTTCAGATGCAATATGTGATTTGCATGCATTTTAAATTAGCTATTGTGGCTAGAGACGCCGTTTTGCTCGTCCGGTTGCTAACGGAGTACTGATTTCCATCCTCAGTTATCCAAAAAATGTTCAAAATGTGTGTGAAATCTTATGGGACTTAACTGGTAAGGTCATCAGTCCCTAAGCTTACACATTACTTAACCTAAATTATCCGAAGGACAAACACACACACCTACGCCCGAGTGAGGTCTCGAACCTCCGCCGGGACCATCAGTTATCCAGATGGTGAGTGAAGAGCCTACAGAGGTTGACATACTACTTATCGATGCAGCCGTGAAGGACGTACTTGAACCCTTCCCCTTGTCTGAGCACACAATTTCTTACTTTGCTGTCGAGCGCATTTCGAGAATGTAGAGGACAAATTCATACTCGTGAAATCCTTGCCCTTTGACTTTTCAGCGCAAGCATTCCTTCGGCTCGTGCTGAAGTGTTGTACCATTACAGAAGTTGGTTTCATAAGCATTACAAAGTTAGCTCAATGCAAAACAAGAACTGCTCGAATTTCAGGGTTGAGCGCAGGGTGTGGTTGGTGACACCTATCTCAAACTCTCATATCTTACTGTTTTTACTTTAACGTGATAATTTTGTACCTAATCTTTCAATATTACCATTTAATGAAGAAGTATTCTCTATTTTGCTATTTTTCACAGGATATTATTTGCCAATTAATCTGTTTCCGTTCACAACCCATGCAGATATGTGTATGAAAGAGGCATCTTAAGACTTTAATGACACTCAGTTTTCTTCTATATCGGAGCTGTGCGTTCCAGACGGCTGATTTAAATCTTATGTAGCAGCTGCCAGAGCTTTGGGATGCACTCGATTAGTCGCTTACTGCGCTGCCACAGTAACACACTACCATATCACATTAACCCAGTAGGGCGCTTACTCTCCTTATGTCTCCCAGTTCGACTGTTTTATGCGCGCTGCTTTGACCAAACACTTCTGGGCTGTACACTCAGTTTTATTCCTCTCTGCTGTGGAGGAAGGCACGAGTTTTACGTTGTAAAATTACACGTCAGAACTGCGACCGGAGAGAGTGGGCCCGGTCATGTGTCACTCCATTAAAGAGGCACAGTATGTGTGGAAAGTGAAATGGCAGATGTGCGGTCGGACGGAAACCTCGACCCTCAACCGTCGGCCATGAAGATCGTAACAGAGATCTCGAATGAGACCCCAGGAATGACTAAGTAATATATCCATATACATTAGAAAATGTATGTATGTATGTTGTTCCACATCTCCTGAACCACTGGACAGATTTATACCAAACTTTGTACACATGTCACTTATTACCTGGAAAAAGTAGCTGTGGGAATAAGAACCATCTACCTATAAAAGTGGCGGGGCTGGCTGTGAAACAGAAGTGTATCCCACGACGCTCGAATACCCAGACTTCATTCAGGATTTGAGTATGGGAGCACTTGATGACTTGCAACAAACTTTACACATAATTTTAAACCTTTGCGAAACTTTTTCTCGCTGACAACCGCCACAATATGATGAAAGGAAAAAAGTTTCTCGTTTGCCTCATCGGGCATGACGTTTTAATTTACTACCGCTTTACGGCTAACCATATTCGCGATGCGCTTTCCAGACGGTATTCAAATATACCACCGAATGTACATGCGAAATTATATTATTGTGCGACACATAGTTGAGTAGATATGACGTCATAAACACCGAGATGCGTGAAAAACTGCTGCATCGTGCATGACGTTTACATATTTCACTTCTTTGCCACTAAGTTTATTCGCAACACATACCGTAGATAATATACCTACAAAGTTGTATCATTTTATGACACACGTGTTAGGAGATATGTCGCCATAAACATTGAGCTGCGAAATTCGCTAAAGATACAGATAATATATGTTAAATACATGTGACATGCGTATGCTGGTAAAACCCCAGATAAAAAACTCCTCGTAAGGCACTTGATCGATTCCAGCCAAACTTGATGCACATACTACTTACTATCTGGAAAGAAATACTGTGGAGGTAAAAACCACAAAGCTCCTAATGGAGTGGGGTGTTAACGTAGAGAGGGAAGTGGAGAGGAAGAGGTGGACAGTCTGAGAGGGACAAGGAGGAGGTGGACGGAGGGGGAAGGAGCAGATGGACACTGGCACTTACTGGCCCAAGAAAGGTCAATATTTAAGTAGTACAAATAACTTACGTAAATGCAGCCGTGTGACCCCAGCGCAATTTCAACCGACTCCCTCTTGCAGATGATGAAACCCGTTCCGACATTTATCCATCCTACCAGCTACAGCTTTTCCCACTCCACATCAAGGCTCCTCCCTCTCCATTTGACTCCCTGCTTTCCTCTGCCGATACCACGGTCCTGCTCACCCTCCAAACTCAGTCTTCCTTTCCTTCTTTACCACCTACCCTCTTTCTACAAATGTCACTCAACGGCTCATGAATTTATACCCACAACAATCGTAACATTTCATCTCCTCAATTTCTTCAACCAGCTCAGGTCCTTCAGCTTTTTAGTGAAATCCAGTGCCTTTTTTTGGTAACAAAAGCTGTCATATAATTTTAAAGTTTTCAAACGTCTATTTTGTCTTTTTATCTTTCCCTGTCAGACTAATCATTTCGTTTTAAACTTCAAATGATAAAAACCACACTATAAATTGTTAATCGTCTTTACATTATATTTTACAACCTTTTTTAAATTTACGTACATAAATATGCTTTGTCATTTCTTCATTTAATTTCTGCAAATGCTCTAGGCTTAAGAGCGAGATACTGTACCGCTGGCAGCACACCGCACGCCAGTATGGGACGACGGGGATGAAATAATAATAAAAAAATTCCGACTGGGATAACTGAAACCCACAAATGTTCTCATCGACATCTGCTATGGCAACCATTCGCGCCTCTTTCTAGGGAAGAAAGGGAGATCGATTGTTGTAACAGTATCCTTTGCTGTAATAAACATTCACCTTAGCTCCTTTTCTTGTTGAAGTTGGACGTGCAGTCAACAGTGAAATCGTCACATGCTGGTTGTTGTAAAGTTTTAAAACTATATGGGCAGGAATCTTATTCAACTCACCACCGGTCATGAGCTTAGAACGGACTGACGGAACCGTAAGGACTCGAATCAATTCCCGATTACTAATTAAGTGTTTATCTCACTGCACCTTCTTGCAAGTAGATGGGAACTACTTCCGTTCGTGTAGCTGTTCGTTGAGAGTTCACCGCTTGCGAATCTATACCGCAGGCGATATTGTGATTGCGTCCGATAGAGACATTTTGGTCAGTGGAGGTAATGCGCCTCTGCAAAAATTTTACTTTTAACGGCCTGTGATATCAAATCCCTGAGTCGCGGCTAAAACCTGCGCACTCACTAATGTTACTAGAACAGATTACATCGAGAGGAGACTAAAATGTAGAAATAGATGAAGCTCAGAGCTCGGTTTTATTTATATAGAAATTATCCTCTATGAACGATGATTACAAAGTGTTTGAAATTTCCTCTAAAACGTAGGGGTTGCGACTGGCTCGACTTAACGGTGGGCATGGAACGAATTTGAGAGATAAAACAGTACAACTGTTAGTTGGATTAATATTGGAGCAAAACAATCTGACAGGGGTACGAATATAGGCCCAGGCTACGCTGTTGCAAATGCCTGTGACAAGAGCCACGCTTGCTAACCACGTGTGGAGGAAAACAAATGAATTACGTTGCATTTGAGTGCGGCCATTCTGTGAATGGAACGAAATGGCAGCGCAGCACAGTACACTTGGCAGTGAGACGAGGAACACATTTAGACGAACCTGGCAGTCATCACCACCTCAGTGTCCATTGAACTTTGCAGATGCCCAGTTGTAATTGCCGCCATTAATTATCTGAATAAGGAAGGAAGATTAAGGTTTACCGTGCTGTCAGTGGTGTGGTTGTTGTGAGATGGAGCACACAATCGTAGATTGATCAATAATGGGAAAGAAAGTCGACCTTATCTTTTCGAAATAGTTTTCAATAGTTTTAGTGAACCTCGGGAATTCTTAATAGGGACGTCGGTTTGGGGATTTGAACCCTGCTCCAATGAAGTAACATACTCGCTTTAAGTGGACTGCTTCTGTCCATAGACGGAAAATGGAAACTTTTTAGTGTAACAGCTTTCGCGCGAAAAGAACTTTTGCGGAATATTACCTTCGGAGCCGTGTACTTCACATTAATCACACTTCAGTAAATCACCTTTGGTGATTTTATTGTGCTCTGATCGCGACTTTTGCCCAGAGTCGATCTGTAAGGGAGCGTGGAATGCAGCTCTTAGAAGGTAATAATCAAGTAACCTAATGCAATTCGAAAGGTTTTCACCGTATGACAGATTTGAGTACAGAGACAAAAATACAGATGCAAGCGAGCGAAAGTTGACTTTTAGCAACCGAGTGGTTTACGAGAGATTAATCGTAAAAGGAGAAGAGGAACCAAACAATAAGGGGAAATAGGAGAACTCGACGAGTTCAGAATTCATAATCACGGGAAAGTAAATAAAAGTGACAGGAGCTTCTCAAATGGCTCTGAGCACTATGGGACTTCTGAGGTAATCAGTTTCCTGGACTTAGAAATGCTTATACCTAACGAACCTAAGGACACCACACACATCCATGCCCGAGGCAGGATTCGAACATGCGGCCGTATTAGCAGTGCGGTTCCGGGCTGAAGCGCCTAGAACCGCTCGGTCACAGCGGTCGGCGGAGCTTCTCAGGCAACGGGAGATTGAACAGTTGTCGAACTACATTTTCCAGTCAGAATATAATTGACCAAGTGTAAAAAGTCTGAAGAACCACGTTTTTCAGAGTCAATGAAGTTCTGGAAGATATCGACAGAGATACGGATTCATGCCGATTCCAGTGTCGTTATGGTAGATTTCTCGATCGAGGTGGTCCCACAGATTGCGTTTAAATCCGGCGAGTTTGGTGGCCAGGAGAGTACAGTAACGTTATCCTGGTGCTCTTCGATCCACACACATACACTGCGAGCTGTGTGTCACGTAGCAGTGTCCTGCCGGTAGATGCCATCGTACCGAGAAAAAAACAAACACATTGTAGGAATGTACATGGTCCTCAAGCATAGATGCGTACTTGTGTTGATCCATCGTACCTTCCAGCATGACGAGATCTTCTAATGAAAAGCCGCGAAACATTCTCCAGACCACCACGCTCCATCCTCCGGCATGGATCCTTCCGACGATTGTTGGCGGGCGTTAGCAACCTGTCAAATGGAGCATAAAAGGGGATTCATCTGATGAGGGCACCTGCCATCACTCAGCAGGCGTCCAGTTGCGGTCTTGGCATGTAAATTCCAGTTTTAGTCGCCGATGAACAGCAGCCAGCATGTGTGTATGAACCAGGCACCCACTGTGGAGACCCACAGCGGCAACTTCCGCTAAACGGTCATGGGAGACACTATTGGTAACCCTTTGGTTCATCCGGACGGTCAGTTCCACATCTATTCGCCCGTACACATATCCGTCCGTAGTCATCGTTTCCCTGTCATCTATGGTCCGTGGTGCACCGCAGTCGCCTCGGCGCCGGTTTTCGGGTAGAGAGCGCATGTAATTGTATGTGTGTGTGTGTGTGTGTGTGTGTGTGTGTGTGTGAGAGAGAGAGAGAGAGAGAGAGAGAGAGAGAGAGAGAGAGAAGATACACAGGAAGACCTTTGCTGGCTGATTCTTCGGTTTGCTGACGTAGAATAGGTGCAGGTGAAATCAAAGAAAGACCAGTGCCAAAAGATATCTGGTTACTGGAGAAGCGAGAATGATGATTTCCTAGCATTGTGGGTTGATCGAAAAACTGAAACGGATACGAGTTAAATAAGTTTTTGGTTCGTTTTCCACTTTAGACAGTTTTTGTGTGTTTGAGTTAATTTCCCTCGTCTGAAAAAGCCCATTTTTGGCTCTTAAAAGGGCACAGCCTGAGGTTTCTTTGCTCTGGTCCAAAGCCCTCTATATTACTGATCATGTGGATCTGTGAAGAAGGGAGTATATTAAGTGGGCAAAAAGTTTCCCATTTTGTGCAATCTCTTCCCAGTAACTAGCGTGACATTCGCATGTTATTTCGGATTACTTCAGCCATGTTAGGCAGTTATTTTTGTATCGTTGGTTTCGTCTGCGCCAATACGTTTTCTACGGGTCCGAGGTCTGGGGTAGGAGGAGACCTATCAAAAAGAGTAGTTTAGTTGTGTTCTATAAATCATCATGTTCTGCAAATAATCATGACTGCTCCTGCCTTGTCTTAAGATGTCCAAGTCGAACCGATGCCACTATAATTCTCGTAGTATGATTATAATGCGTTTCGTCAAATCAACTATCTATTCTAAGACGCATTCCAAGTCCATGGGAAGACATCCGCCTGCAGATACAGGACCACACCGAGGTGCTTCTAGACACTTTACGTCTGGATGCTGACTCCATACGATTATTCGCCAATGACAAAGCCGATCACTTAGAAAATGTCGTTCGATCCCAAGAGAATGACTGAACTTCACGACCGTGACGTAATCGAGGATAGAAAGAAAGTCAGCACCGGTCGTAACATCACGTATCTTTTTTACTGCACATCTAGATTTCACCTGACAGTGCAGCTATCATCAGTGCCTTATAGGTAGTCATGTAGACAGATTCTAATTATAACAACACATATTTCACTGTAACTTAGACACGTACGAGCGTGGTGCATGCCTAAGTTATATTGGAATACGTGTTATTATAATTACGTAGAACCTACATGATTACCTGTAGCGCACTGATGATAGGTGCACTGTCAGCCGAAATGTAAATGTGCAATAAAAAAAGACAGGTGATATGACGACCGATGCTGACCTCCTTTCTGTCCTAAATAACGTTTTTCTGGTTATGACTGGCAATGTCATCGGCAAAAGCTATTCACCACAGTAAGTGTTTAGTATGTGGTCGCTTCCAGATGGCAGCAAGTTTTCTTGGTCGTCGGGATCCGAACTGGAATCTCCGGTCTAGAAAACACAATAGTGTCTCTAAACTATTGAGCATTTAAAGACGGATTTGGCTGTAGTGTTAATATTATTTCGTTATCCTAGGATGGTGTCGTACCCCACGAAGGTCCTTTCCCACCCACCTCGTGGATTGTTGTTTCTCAATAACGTTCTACCCAGCACTGTGCAATGAGCTCCGGAGTGCTATAGCGTGTCCCACCTTCCGATGTCCATAAATTCCCTCCTTCCATCTGCAAGAGCAACGACTCAATCACGGGTTGCCTGTTGACGGTGAAACGTGGCTCATGAATAAAGCGAACTGGAGCAGGTATCTGACTTTGACTCATTTACTGCATTAGCTACCATAGGATGAATGATGCGCTTACAACTTTCTACCGCCATGTTTTGCAATAGAATATTGCCACCCCTTGAGGCATTATGTCTAACAGCCCACATTATTCTACAAGAATATCATCGTAAAATGAAGTTAAAGTTGGATGAGTGGCCCGATAAGGAAGTTAAGCACTTTTCGTCTCTCTGTTTTGTCCATAGAAACATCCTCTGTCCGAGCGACAGTGCCTGAGATAGTACGCTGGCACAATGATATTATACCACATGCCACAGTGGTGTAATGTGGTCACGAGCGTGGAGGATTTTAGGCATCGTTCATTAGCAATACTCTGTGTTTCGAATTCCGTACAATATCTTTTTTTTTTACGGTTTATTTCCTTGTGAGAAGATGTCTTTCATAGAAAGAAATAACAGTAGGAAGATTAAGGTTACAGTCCTTTCAACGACGAGACCATCGGAGAAGGAAATCGGCCGTATCTTTTTCAAGGGAATAATCCCAGTATTTGCCTCATGTGGTCTACGAAAACCGTAGAAAACGTAGTTCTTGATGGCTGGAAGAGGATTTCAATCCTGTTCCTCCTGAATCATTACACAGTTTTTATATAAGTGAGAGATTATATTATATCGAGCAACTATTAAGATTACAACATACAAATTTTACTGTAAGTGGGACCATAATGTAAGGATATGGTGAGTAAATTTCTCGTATGTAACTGAAAGTTATTCCAACCGTAACACATTCCTACCATTGTAAGTTCTCATGTCAGTAATAATTGTTCTTCTGTCTTACGCAAGCTAAGATTTCATTACCAGAAAAATCCTACATAGGCGACCTAATGACTGAAGATGATGATGTTGAATTTTCAGGTTGTCATACTTTTGTCCCACTAGCCATTGAAAGCAATCGTCGTGGATTCACTGGATTTTCCATCAAGTCATCTGTATGCAAAGAACGGTGACATGTCACATTGTCCTTTCCAAAATATGACACCTCCATCTGGGTGCTCTAACGACGTAAACGGATGCACGCAAGAATGTCTACATTACGTACAGCCCTGCAGCCGGACTGTCGGGCCCAGTTGCGACCACGTGAACACAGTGCACACCATAAATAAGTCATTTCCTGTCTGTAAACGCAAGATATGCACTGTCATTGGTTGTACATCATACTGTCACTCGCCGTCATCTCCATACAACTGGAATCAGGACCTTTCGTCTGATGATACACTGTCACTGTTTCATAATTTAGTGGTGATGGTCATGGGTCCATAAAGCCGTGGAGCTCGATGAACAAGTGCCAGAAGAAATAGACACAAGTCGGTCGTTGGCTGATGAAGTAAAAGTGATGCATTTTCCTGTGTTTAGTGGTTATAGGCACGGCTTCCTGACATTTGGTGGCGATGTGATACCCGGTAGACCGTTGAACGCCGCTTGTGTTTCTGCAGAGGCGGTATGACGTCCGATCGTCAGACACCTGGGGTCGTCATAACCGGTAGTTTAGGCGGGTGGATACATTGTCTCTGCTGCTGATTACTGATTGTTGGCTTAAGGAGACTTAACATGTAAGGTCATCAGTCCAATTCACCGCCCCCCCCCCCCCCCCTCCCTCGATTGAATCAGTGTACCCCATCTGTCTACGTCTATAGTAAATTCTATGTGCAAGTATGGGAACGCGTGTACTTGCGAGGCGTAGCATCCCAATATTCACGTAGTGGGATCTAGGAAACCGACTAAAAACTACTTCGAGGCTGACCGGCACGCCGGCGCTCGTCGTTAATCAACCAGGTAGATACGAACGGCGGCTGTAGCGTATCCCGTCCGGGAAGAGGGAGCTTTAACGCGCGCGGCTCTCCGAGCGTGTATTGTGTCTGCGATGTTGGAGAGCCACCATAGTTATCGTTCACCTCGGAAACCTACGTTCTTCTGTAATTTACGATGTGCTATGAGCGATCATCATCCTCCAGCCTGCGCCTAGGCACGCAACATTTAGCGCAGCGCATCTTCAAATGGGACAGCTCTTGTACGAATTTTTTCCATTCACGGTACATTGTACCATATCAGCTCCAATGAGATAGGTGGTGGAATGGTTCAGACACTGGATACTTATTCGTTTAGATCATAGTTCAAATTCCTCTCTCGCTATCTTAAGTTAGGTTTTCTTTATTTACCTAAATCACTTGAAAGCCAGGAGGCAAATTTACTTCCTCGTCGTTATCAAACCCAACTGTGTACTAAAGCGTTAATTACCTCGATACCCGAGTTGCTTAAAGTGCAATTAAAAGACCGTAATACGATTCTTGGATCATTCTTTCCATTCGCCACCTTCTGCTCCATCTTTCATGACTTCGTCGTGGACGGGCCGTTACACGTAACCTTCCTTCACGTTTTTTTCTAATTCGCTATTTGCTTTGGACACAGTGTTTACCGAAGTTTGTAGGACTAAAACACACTATATGTAACATTACTGTATTTTATTCCTATTTCATAACAATCATTCTGCTTATCAACTTTTCCCTTTGGATTCTAAACAAATGCTGCACGAACATATTTTCTCTGAGAATAGAACAAAGACCGTACTCGGAACTCCTCGAAATATGCTTAGAAGCAGCAAACTATTCAATATTTCAACAAGGAGTGCACTGGAACATGTACTCTGATACAAAATTGTTGTGACTGTCGTGACCACTTTCTGAAGTTTTGAAGTGCTGCCTGTTGGATTTAGTCTCGAGATTTTCAATCGACGTTTCTTTTAACAACGTTTCTGACGATTAGCCAGCACGAGTGGCTGGCATTATTAAAGATTCACCCGCCGTTGCTGACGAATCTCTGACAATGTCAGTCACTCGTGCTTTCGAAACGTCAGAAAAATCATTAAACAAATGTCGACTAAAGCCAATAGGCATACGTCATGTCTCACTATGTTCGGAGCCCAACGTTCACAGTAAACAGACTGTACCAGAACACGACAAGAGGCTTGTGCTCCTGGCCCGATTCTACTCGCTCACGTCAATCACTGTACGAATGTCACAGCACTATGTTGAAAGTCGTGTAGGGTGAGAACACTTACCTACGATGAGCTAGTGCGCTATAGGGAACGTTGGTTTGGAGGAAGGGGAAGGCAGTGGAGGAGCATCAAAGAGCTGGCCTCGCGGACAGAGATGTGACAGCGGAGTATGCCCAGGCAGGGCAGGGCGGGTATTTTGGATGCGCCTAGTGGTTATCGTGGCCACGGCCCGGGCACAGCTGACGTCACGGCGCGGCGTCACCGCAGGAAGCCTTTAAATACACGCCTGCAGCTGCACCGCCTTCACTGTCAAACGTCGCTTATTGTCGCACTTATCGTCTCATTCCGTTCCTACACAGCACCATTTTTGCCACTCGTAGCTGCGTAAAGGGTAGTCTTTGCGTCTTTGTTCTCTTTGATGCGATGTTCCTGTTATTCCTTGTGACTTTTACTATTTTTTATTATCTTTTTGCGAGACAGCATTAACATCGCCGGTTCGTAATACTGAATCTGCCAATACAAGAAGGAATCTTATTCGCTTTTTCGCGCGGATGTCATTCACATGCTGCAGCTTTGACCACGACACAATCCAATCTTTGTATAGTAGCATATAATTCACGTTGATGCTCTGTATTCCCTGGGATTCGCAGACGATATCAAACTGGATGATGGTAGAAATGAGGATTCTTTTCCCTGACAAGTTGATCTCAGTTTGTGCTATAACGAGAAGTCATAAGTCAGTCAAACCCATTATAATTTTCCGAAGCACTGCCACGTTAGACCGTTCCTCTCATGTTCTGCAGATTTATAATCTTTTATCTTTTTGTCACCATTTTGTGCTGACTTTTTTATGTACTGCTAAGTCGAATATAAGATACTGAGCGGAAAAGGTAATATTTTCAAAAATTTGCCATGCCTCTTTCACATCTGACAGTGGTTTGTGCCTGTAAGAAATGCTAACTAGCCCATGGTGCTGAGTCATTTTTAAATTGTGGGTCGTCCTGTAAATATTAGGAACTTCAGTCACAGATCAGAGGAATGAAAGCGGGTACCACTTCGAATACAGACTTGGCTATGAAAACAGTGGGGTATTCAGATCAATTCTATGGTTGCAGATAGCTTAACTTAATTTTTCTGCATATTACATGTTTTCACTTTAATTCAGTTTGGCAGTCAATAAGACGAATATTCTACTTTACTCTAGACGTATTCATCCAAATTATTAAGGACATTAAATAACCTTTAACTGTAATGCAGTTTGTGCTACGTTTAAGCTCAATGGACACAAATGTTCATGTTGCATGTCAGCATAACTTCCAGCACCTTCAGGGAGGTGCCGTGAACAGGGAGCCCACGGAGTTTGTACAGATTATAGCCTGTCGCCTTTGTAGGGCATAAGATCAGTAAGATCAGCCGCAAGGCATCGGTAATAAAATGACAAAAGGGAGCGTAGGAGAGCTTATCCTGAGAAGAATGTGACGAATTTCTCAGCTGTACTGTTTCACGGCTTTATCTGCAGTCTGCACGCAGTCCGCGCCAGAAAGGTGAGCGATAACCATCATGACGGATGTGGAGCGAGGGCAAAACTCGCCTTCCTGCGCGGAACGCCTTGCTGCAGCTCGTGAGTGATGGTCCTTAGCGACCCGCTCCATATCCGACACTTCTGGATCAACTGCATCGCAATAGACAGTTACCTGCAGTAGATCCTTGCTCATTCTCCCTGCAAAGTACCCAGCTTCGAATTGAAACCGACAGTAGATCGTGGACACTTGGTGATGCGTCAGACGAATGGCTGTGTGTGTGAATGATACGTGACGTTGTGTTTATCACAGACCTCATGAATAGTTCCTGAAGAACGGCACGTGTGGGATGCTTCAAGCCGAAGGAGGGTCTATAATGTTATGAGGGTGTTTCAATTACACAAGAATAGATTCTTTGGTAATTAGAGATAACTGACGTCATATCCAGTACTGCTGCAACCATCGGATAGCTTGCTTTTTGCGATCATCTCTCATCTTGAATGTGTAGCGAAACATTACCAGCCGTTTCTCCCAAGACAGTATTCTTATCCCCTCATGGTTGAAACTACGAGTGACTGCTTGACATAAAGGACACGTTGAAGCAATGAAACGTCTGGACTGGCCTATGAAGTCTCCGGATTAAAACCCTGTTGAAAATTTGTAAGACCTCTTGGAGGGATGTACCAAACGTCTCGGGTTGGGGGGGGGGGGGGGTGGAAGGGGGAGGGGTACATCTATCCCAGCTGAGAAAGTTGTTTCTACAGCTAATCTCACAGCGAATCGCAGCTAGTACGTAGGTTCGAAGTGGTGCTACATCCTATTAAGACGTAATGAGTTTTTTTAACTTGTGTTTTTTATGTTGATGCACTTCATGTACTGTGCCGCTATCACCGATTTCGTGCAAACGTATGGTATATGCAGGGATTGGTCGGAAATGAAAGTGGCAGGAGTCGGAGCTCAAGGTGGCCAAGAGTTTAGAGAAAATAGCATTTTTGCCGGGGTCTGGCGCGGCTTAAGCGATTTATGTTAGCGTAGTTTCCGGGTAGCGGCTAGCGCAGAGAAAAGATTACAGAACGGTAATCCTTTGTTTGTAGGGTCTAGTCATTGCGCGGAAACTTTTTTGCCTGTTTTCAGTTTTTACTTCAGTTGCACTGCCAATAAACCGGAGTAATGCTCAATTTATTGTGTTTATTAACATTTTCATAAAAGACATGAAAAGGAAAGACAAAGGAAAATTTGGGATTGCAAATCAATTTCCGAGAATATAATACGTACACGAGAACTTCGTATATCAAATAAGATACTTTTATTATTTTCAAGTTTGTGAATTACACGCTATGGTGATATCCATCGTAAAACGGGGAAGCAGTAATTTTCTCGGCATTTTGTAGCCGTTGTAAACGCCCTTGTTTTTACAATTACCTGGTTGTTTTAAGTTTCTGTAGAAGACAAACCTGGTTTAAGTTTATAAAAGATTCTCTCTCATGGCACAGTTTGCCAGCAAACTAGGTACAACGGAAAATTTCGCCAAATATTGTCGAGGATAGCCGGTGATGTACAGTGGTATGTATTTTGATGCAGCCGTCTCCAAGGCCATTAAGAAGTCCACGTTTTAATTACATTCTCTACTTCACATGTTATTTGCAGATTCCTCGTGGACACTGTAAGCAGAATCCTTTCCTGAAAATTTATTTGCAATCCCAAATTTTATTTTGCCTTCTTTTTCATACCTCATACGGAAATATTAATAAATACAGTATAGTGAGCATTATTTCGGTTTGTTTGCAGTTGAAGTAACGTAAAAACTGAAAACAAAACAAGTTTTCGCGTACATTCTCGACTCCACGACCCTCGGATCACCGTTCAGTGATCTTTCCGCTGCGCCAGCCGTTGCCTGAAACAACGCTAACACAAATAACTTTGCCATGCCAGCTCTCGCCAAAAATGCTGTTGTTTCTGTTAAACGCCTTGGCCATCTGGAGCTCCCAATCCTGTGACTTATGTGTGGCCAAGCCCTACATATACCATACGTTTGCACGAAGTCGGTGATGACGAGTAGGCGCCGTCCACTTGTTAGAGGCCATTTATTTCAATTGCTAACCTAAAGATTGCCAAAAGAGACTGTGATTACTGGTAAAATTTTGTACGTATTCGGAATTAGTCAAGTTAGGGTACAATTTGATAGAAATACGCGTGGAATGAACGAAACCAACCAACCCTTTCCACTGCGTGGATTAGAGCTTTGTTCAGTTCCTTATGACCAGGCCCGGCGCCTAGGAACTCTAACATTGCCCAGCCGCTGATGGCCTTTATCTAGGCATAATCATCGTAGCTGAAAATTTTGCCGAGAAATACAAATAAACTGACAATCAGATTTTGATCATACATCAGGTATTATTCTTAAATATATTACAATGGAAGAATTCTTCCCTTCGACAGCTGAGTTGCGGCTATAGTTTCAATTATTTGCTGTTCTTTGCGTCATTCACTTTGGGAAATTTGGATATCTGTATTGTTTCAAATTAGCCACGAGACTCTTTAATAGAGTGCGCAGCTTCAGTTGTACGGTGCTGTTTTTAATCTTACGGCTCAAAGTAAAATCATATAATAAATTTACGGCTCTGTTTAAGTCAAGCCTTCTTTTGACAGTTTTGTACAGATAAAGAAAAGACAGGCCATTCCTCGCTATAAAAACAAATTAGGTTTCTCACCAGTATTAAATACTGCAATATATTTTTCTGGATACAGTTGACAAGCACAGCCACGTTTGTACAGGGTGTTCATCTAAAATAGATACTGCTGGTGTTTGGACTCCAGTGATAAGTATGGCCATATGAAAACCATGTTTCCTCTGTTAGTAACACGCAGCTGTGTACCTCACAATTATGTCTGTAAGATGCTTCTACAGACGTGGTCGCAAATTCTTCATTTAACCTTCGAAGTACTCTTAGATTTATATGTCTGCTCTAAAATATTCCTTGAATAACGTTGGTCCAGTATTTAGAACTTCTTCCTAGTAACTTTCATCAGCCAGTAAGTTGTATCTCGTCCCCAACTTCTTAACAGCCATTATTTTACTCTTCATTTGTTATATACACTTGACAATACAAAAAATTCACCGAAGCGGACGTTTGGATTGTGTTACGCAGGGAACAATCACATCAGAGTGCTAGGGCGACCTTTCACCAGTTATCACTAGTTCTTGGCGCGGTGCGAGACGAGTGTACTTGCATTGTCGTCTCTTCCTATACGTTTTTAGTGGCGTTGCAGTCTGGTGGAGAAGGCGGCCAACCGAGTACAGAACTTTCATTGTGCTCTGCAGTCAGTCCTGCACCATAACTGAGATGTCTGTTTTAAACTAATCCTGATGGAACCATATTAATGCTTCATAATGCAGCTGCTGCACAAACGGTACTACGAAAATAATCATTGGGCTGCACCAAGTGAAATATATATTCTGTGATGCATTCCAGGTCCACGCGGGAAAACACCCAACCTCAAACTGCAACTGGCACTGCAATATGATTCACAAGTATATTAAAATGCGGAACGGAACTATACAGGGTGTTACAAAAAGGTACGGCCAAACTTTCACGAAACATTCCTCACACAAAAATAAAGAAAAGATGTTATAAGGACATGTGTCTGGAAACGCTTAATTTCCATGTTAGAGCTCATTTTAATTTCGTCAGTATGTACTGTACTTCCTCGATTGACCACCAGTTGGCCCAATTGAAGGAAGGTAATGTTGACTTCGGTGCTTGTGTTGACATGCGACTCATTGCTCTACAGTACTAGCATCAAGCACATCAGTATGTAGCATCAACAGGTTTGTGTTCATCACGAACGTGGTTTTGCAGTCAGTGCAATGTTTACAAATGCGGAGTTGGCAGATGCCCATTTGATGTATGGATTAGCACGGGGCAATAGCCCATGGATTTTAATTCCTACTCCAAATTTTTCTTTTGTTTCCTTTACTGCTTGCTCAACATACGGATTGAATAACATCGGGGATAGGCTACAACCATGTCTCACTCCCTTCCCAAGCACTGCTTCCCTTTCATGCCCCTCGCCTCTTATAACCGCCATCTGGCTTCTGTACAAATTGTAAATAGCCTTTCGCTCCCTGTATTTTACCCCTGACACCTTCAGAATTTGGAAGAGGGTATTGTAGTCAACATGGTCATAGGCTTTCTCTAAGTCTACAAATGCTAGAAACGTAGGTTTGCCTTTCGTTAATCTATTTTCTAAGATAAGTCGTAGGGTCAGTATTGCCTCACGTGTTCCAACATTTCTACGGAACCCAAACTAATCTTCCCCGATGTCGGCTTCTACCAGTTTTTCTATTCCTCTGTAAAGAATTCGTGTTATTATTTTGCAGCCGTCGCTTATTAAACTTATAGTTCGGTAATTTTCACATCTGTCAACACCTGCTTTCTTTTGCATTTGAGTTATTATATTATTCTCGAAACTCCCGGGGCCTTGTTTCGACTTAGGTCTTTCAGTGCTCTGTCAGACTCTTGACGCAGTATCATATCTCCCATTCCGTCTTCATCTACGTCCTCTTCCATTTCCGTAATATTGTCAGCAAGAACATCGCCCTTGTATAGACCCTCTATATACTCCTTCCACCTTTTTGCTTTCCCTTCTTTGCTTAGAACTGGGTTTCCATCTGAGCTCTTGATATTCATGCAAGTGGTTCTCTTTTCTCCAAAGGTTTCTTTAATTTTCCTGTAGGCAGTATCCATCTTACCCCTAGTTATACGTGCCTCTACATCCTTACATTTGTCCTCTAGCCATCTCTGCTTAGCCATTTTGCACTTCCTGTCGATCTCATTTTTGAGACGTTTGTATTCCTTTTTGCCTGCTTTATTTACTGCATTTCCTCCTTTCATCAATTAAATTCAATATATCTTCTGGTACCCAAGGATTAGCCCTCGTCTTTTCACCTACTTGATCCTCTGCTGTCTTCACTATTTCATCTCTCAGAGCTGCACGTTCTTCTTCCACTGTATTTCTTTGGCCCATTCTTGTCAATCGTTCCCTAATGCTCTCCCTGAAACTCTCTACAACTTCTGGTTCTGTCAGTTTGTCCAGGTCCCATCTCCTTAAATTTCCACCTCTTTGCAGTTTCTTCAGTTTTAATCTACAGTTCATAACCAAGAGATTGTGGTCAGAGTCCACATCTGTCCCTGGAAATGTCTTACAATTTAAAACCTGGTTCCTAAACCTCTGTCTTACCATTATATAATCTATCTGAAACCTTCGAGTATCTTCAGGCCTATTCCATGTATACAACCTTCTTTTAAGATTCTTGAACCAAGTGTTAGGTATGATTAAGTTATGCTCTGTGCAAAATTGTACCAGGCGGTTTCCTCTTTCATTCCTTACCCCCATTCCATATTCACCTACTATGTTTCCGTCTCTTCCTTTTCTTACTATCGAATTCCAGGCCCCATGACTATTAAATTTTCGTCTCCCTTCACTATCTGAATAATTTCTTTTATGTCATCATACATTTCATCAATCTCTTCATCATCTGCGGAGCTAGTTGGCATACAAACTTGTACTACGGTGGTAGGCGTGGGCTTCGTATCTATCTTGGCCACAATAATGCGTTCACTATGCTGTTTGTAGTAGCATACACGCATTCCTATTTTTTTTAAATTCATTATTAAACCTACACCTGCATTATCCCTATTTGATTTTGTATTCATAACCCTGTATTCACCTGACCAGAAGTCTTGTTCCTCCTGCCACCGAACTTCACTAATGCCCACTATATCTAACTTTAACCTATCCATTTACCTTTTTAAATTTTCTAACCTACCTGCCCGATTAAGGGATCTGACTTTCCACATCCGCAGCTCGTGGTCGTGCGGTAGCGTTATCGCTTGTCGCGCCCGGGTTCGATTCCCGGCGGTGTCAGGGATTTTCTTTGCGTCGTGATGACTGTCTAAGTTATAGGGGACTGATGACCATAGATGTTAAGTCCCATAGTGCTCAGAGCCATTTGAACCAATTTTTTTGACATTCCACGCTCCGATCCGTAGAACGCCAGTTTTCTTTCTCCTGATAATGGGGTGCCGGAGATCCGAATGGGGGACTGTTTTACCTCCGGAATATTTTACCCAAGAGAACGCCATCATCATTTAACCATACAGTAAAGCTGGATGCCCTCGGGAAAAATTACGGCTGTAGTTTCCCCTTACTTTCAGCCGTTCTCAGTTCCAGCACAGGAAGGCCGTTTTGGTTAATGTTACAAGGCTAGATCAGTCAATCATCCAGACTGCTGCCCCTGCAACTATTGAAAAGGCTGCTGCCCCTCTTCAGGAACCACACGTTTGTCTGGCCTCTCAACAGTTACACCTCCGTTGTGATTGCACTTACGGTACGGCTATCTGTATCGCTGAGGCACGCAAGCCTTCCCACCATCGGCAAGGTCCATGGTTCATGGGAGGAAGGGGGGGCTTCTTGATATACTTTGCAATTGTCAACAAACCAGTAATTACATTAGCAATATAGTCACCTTTTTCTAGTTCACTCCTGTTTTCTGATAGCACGAGGTATACAACTTGATCCGGAATTCGTTTAAGGCTCGTCTTACTGGGAACTACAAGGTGATGTGCTCGTCACGAGAGCTTCTTATCGTTCTCGTGTGTTTAGTTTCATCTACGAAGATCATCGACTGAACGTTTCCTGAATTCGTTTAAGGCTCATCTTACTGGGAACTACAAGGTGATGTGCTCGTCACGAGAGCTTCTTATCGTTCTCGTGTGTTTAGTTTCATCTACGAAGATTATCGACTGAACGTTTCCTGCTTAGTTACTACGAAAGGTTGCAACAGATAATATTGTTCTATTCCATTTGAAAAAAGGTGTGACTTGGAATAGGAGTAGAATAATTATTTAAGTAATGTTTCATCTTTCGCCAGTTCACAATGTAAATGGAATAATTAGACGGTGCACTTCATTCGCGTCAGTGTTAAAGACTTATTTTTTAAGACTTATTTAAATGTGACTGCGATTGCTGGGACTAGTTTTTGTTCTCACTCTTCCATGTTTGTGCTTATTTTGAGAATAGTACTACATTTCGTGTATAATCGCTAACTGCCAGATAATAAAAGCAGTCTTTTAGTTGTACTAAGAATCGTTGAACAGAATCAGCAGTAATAATATAAATGTTTTATAATGGTTCACCAGTCATGTTATTATTATTTCTACCTCAGAAGTGCTATTGAGAATAAATTTGGTTGGAGCCCCAGTTGAGAGTTTTACGGATTTTGGTGTTCCGCGGTTACAATAATTCATTCCTATCGTCGGAAACACGGGTGCATGCTCCTCTGTACCCCACAGAACGATGTAATCTACATATTTCTGGTAACACTTCTTTCCGTGTATAAAAAAGAAAAAAAACTATTGCTACGACCACAGATACCGTAAGCACGAAGCTCCAGTAGTTCGGGACAAAGAATTGATGTGACGGAGCGGGGTAAATTAGGTACATTTTGTCAGATATGCACTGTTGATCATCTCTCGATTTGAGTGAGTTCGTTTCATTTTTTGTTCTTTGCGTTTAACATATGAATGACGGTGGATCCATTATAAAGGTTACATTAGGTATCACCAAGGGGAACTGCAAAAAGCAAACGGAAGCTCTTTGTTAAGGAGCCCAGCGTATTGCGTCTGCGATGGAAGCTAGAGAGACAAATTACAGAACGAAGTAAGGACTACACCCTTCGAGAAACAAGTTATCTGGAATGACTTACTGATGACAGTCGGAGTTATAAATCGCGATTTAGTTCTGAGTATTTACATAGTTTGATAACGCTGCTTGTAGCTTTTGAAAAGCAATTTTTTGCATACAGTAATCTTAGAAACCTAACGTTTGTCCTACATCGGGAAAGTAGCAAATGATTGCAGCGTTTATTTATGTAGTCACTAAATCTGGTTTCTGTTGTTACTATGAAGGATACTTAGCCTCTGTTTTGTCTCCAAATAGTACCAGGTAATGGATTACTGCGCTGCTCAAGGCAAGCAGCAATTTATATTTCCAGTCCCTCGACTTGTGCAGACTTCGACAAAGTATCCCAGGAACGCACCCGAACGGCTGTCACACTTGGTATCGGCGGAAAGGAATGCAATTACTGTGACCCCCAACTTCAGCCTCCCTCCTCTCACCCCCCTACCCCTTCCCACCCCCAGAAAGCGAGGGCTACGCTGTGGCTTTGTAGCCCTTCTATGAATGTTCAAGCAATCTCACTGTCGCAGACGGTGAAAATCAGGTTCACTTCCACGTTACAAAGATTTATTTTGTTCGGTGATATCCTTCTGAAACAGCCCGTTTTGGATTCCTCTGCCACCGTGACCGGAAATAACCGGCGAGCGAATTGGAAGTGGTACAGCTTTTCTGTGTCTTAAAGAAATCGAAATAAGCATGCCGACTACAGCTCCAGAGATGACTTGTAGTTGCGGTAGTGTGCTCCTAGCAATGTCCCCAGAAATAAACTGAATACTCAGATTTTGGCAAAAACTTTCATTCCGAAGCGAAACTGCCACCAAGCGTCGACTACTGTTGACCTTGTTTGGTATTCCCTAAGGCTAGCTGCATTACACACTGATAGCAATTGCTGTTAACAGGTGTGGGCCACACACAGTTAGGGAGCCGATCGGCGTCGATATTAATGACGTAGAGTTAGCGCCGTACCGCCTGGCTGCGGCGTCGGCGTCGGCGTCGGCGTCGGCGTCGGCGTCGGCGTCGGCGTCGGCGTCGGCGTCGGCCAACTAAATATCACAAAGCGCCCACTCTGTGGTTTGCAGTGTTCTGCCCGCGGACTGCGAATCATCCAAGTTACAAGGCACCTACTGGTTAACGTAATTGTGCTCCATACTCACTACCGATACGTCCATGTTGCTCTACCACTTTGTCTTACGTCGCCTGTACGCCAAAGTAGTCTGATGATCTTCACAACATGCACTGAATATTGCAGCACAATGAAGGAAACACTGTATGCGCAGCACATTCAGACTAGGAGATGACATTAAATGATCTGAGTTACAACGTGAGAAAATGGCATCGGGTGAGCAGTGCCTTATAAGTGGCACTACGAGCCCATTTACCAGTATCTGGTCTGGATGGATGCACTGAAGGGCGTCACAAAGCCTTGAGAGGAGCTGGCCCACAGCTGTTGTAGCTGGTCCTTGATGCCCTGGATATTGGCACTGGGACAGACATATGAGCTGGTTTCGCACATCTTCTATCGGGGACAGATCTGGGCATTTTACTGGCCACATCACACAGACACTTAATAGAGATACGTCCCGTGTGTGGACGAGCATTGTCATGTTGAAAAACGGCGGCAAGGTACTGTCGTGTGTGAGTTAACTCTTTAGGACGTGGGTTGTCCTCAACGTACTGTTGTGCCAACAGAGTGCCCTCAATCACTATCGCTGACGATGATCGGATGATCATGCAGAACAGCGTACACAGTAAAACACGGTAAAACGCCATTCATCGGCTGTCCACGCTTCTCTCTCACGGAACCACTCCAAATGTTGCCATTTGTGTTGTGGTGTTAATGGCAGCCTACGTATGGACGGCAATTGCTTAGTCCGACTGCTGCTAATCTCCAACCTATTGTGTGGGATGACAAAGAATGTTGTTTGGAGTCCATTACGGGTTACGGTGTGCTTGGTGCCGATCCCCCTTGTGGTGGCCGGATGAACTTTGACGACGAGTCGCATGTAGTGCAACACTGGGCAAGTGTCTCATTCGAGCGTCCCACAAATTTGGATATTGCACGATTCAATTAGTGGGCTAAATGGATACCCAGAATTAGACATTTTTCAAACTGTCAGGTACTGATAACGCTACCTCAGGCGAGTATACGGTGTCACCGTGTCCTTCATAGTGATTACACATCATCTTAAGCCGTTCACGCCACTTACACTCAGTCGCTAAAGTATTCGGACAGCACGTAACGGTGCATAATTTTGCAGTTTGCCGCATGAACAAATACAGAAATTGCACTTTGTAATGTATTTGGGACTCTGGGTACGATGTCGCAACGTGAAACACGCATCAAATAGGAAGAATTGTTATTGTACATGTGTCTGTTACGTAATATTTCCTGAAAACGGCATGGGAAGTTGCAACAAAAGTATTCGGACAAAGGCGGACAACGTGAGAGAATAGTTTATTCCGAGACGCACAGAGGGTGAAGCGACTGCAGTGTGTCCGACATTTCCGCGAGACTATAACGATGATTAGTAAACATGTATCACCAGCCTGTGCAGGTCGACGATGGGACGCAGAGGGAAGTGTTCTACGTTCGAGCAAAGGCAACTTGTCGTTATCATCACGCGAAGGGGAAAACCTGCAGGGAAATTGCCGCAATAGTGAACATGAAGAAAAGTACAGTTCACGACATTATTAAACGGTTCGAGAAAGAAGACCGATTGGAATTCCGTTGCAGTACAGGACGGCCATGCACATTTTCAGAGAGATGAACGTGTGATTGTGCTAAACGTACAACAGAATACGAAAATATCTGCCACATGAATTGCAAGTGAGGTGGAGGGAGACCTTGGTATAAAAGTTCATCCCGAAACCATGCGGAGAGTACTACGACGATCGCAGTACCATGGTCGAGTGGCACGGCGAAAGCCATTCATAAATGCAGTGAATCAGAAGAAACGTATGCAGTTTGCCAGGTAATAAGCCGAATACGATCAGGCTTGGTGGAATCGGGTGATATTTTGCGACGAATGTAAATTTACATTATGGCAAAGGGACGGAAAGGCAAACGTGTGGCGATAGACCAATGAAGAGCTGAATCCCAGGAACCTCAAACCAACAGTAAAGTTTGGAGGTGGGAGCATCATGGCGTGGGGATGCATGTCCGGCAATGGAATGGGTGATTTAGTGTTCATTGATGATACGATGAACAAGGAAGCGTATTTGAATATACTGCGAGGACATTTAAAGCAGAGTGCACGACATCTAGGTATTGCGAACAACTTTCATTTTTATTAGGATAATGATCCCAAGCATACCGCGTGTATTGTACAAATGAGGTTGCTCTTCAGTTGCCCGAAAGTATTGCACCCCCCTCCCCAATCACCAAACCTTAACCCAATCGAACATTTGTGGGATAAATTGAAACGGACCCTCCAACATCTATACGAAGGAGACCATGAAAGAGAAACTGTGGCAAGAATGGGCTTATATAGGCCCAGATTTCACGAAAAAACTCGTGGAAAGTATGCCTAGTAGATTGGAGGAGGTATTGACAATAAAAGGTGGACCCACAAGGTATTGACGTTTTCGTCGTACAACTTATGAACATTTATTGGACAGTGTCCGAATACTTTTGTAGCAGCAGGGTGTGCAGGATGTTTCATTTTTGTTGTTAATTTTTCTGTTATTTATGTTTTGGAAACGAAATAATACAATAATTCTTTTGTAATTATTGTTGTTACGCATATATGTTTATAATAAATATGTTTAGGTTTCATAGTCAGTGTTTCTAGAGTACTCATTGTGAAACTTCCCACTGTCCGAATACTTTTGCGACTGAGTGTATGTACTCTGCCTTTCTTAGGCCATTACCCGTGAGTACAATCAGAAATTAGTTAGTAACCCACCCCCTGCTCTTTATTGCCACCCCGTCCCCCTCATTATCACCAACTTTAGCACCTAAAAAACTGTAGAACGAAAGCTTTTCTCGGAACACTTTTATTTTTAAAATGATTCAAGATGAACAATATTTAGTTAGTTTGTGTGTGTGTGTGTGTTACAATGAATGACGAGGAAATTCGTTGTGCGTCGTAAGTGCTATCTGCAACTCCTTCTCAGAAAAGAAAGCTATCAACAGTGAGGGTACACACTTGTTACAATGGTTCAAATGACTCTGAGCACTATGGGACTTAACTTATAAGGTCATCAGTCCCTTAGAACTACTTAAACCTAGCTAACCTAAGGACATCACACACATCCATGCCCGAGGCAGGATTCGAACCTGCGACCGTAGCGGTCGCGCGGTTCCAGACTGTAGCGCCTAGAACCGCTCGGCCACCATGGCCGGCTCACTTGTTACAAAAACATGCTTCCCCTGCATTAGTCCTCTCCATTGCGGCACTTGCTTAGCCTGCACACTGCAACCCCATTTAAAATCAAAACAAGTTCAGATGTGTGCACTGTACTTCCTGTTCGTAAACAACGCCTGTGCTGCACTACTTATTTCTAAACTGATAGAAATTGGACGACTTAAGGCTGTTAATGCTTTGCGTCTAACCACTAATAATAACAATAATAAAATTGTGTACAGGACTATATGTAGTTACTGCTGTGTCGTACTGTCAATTAATTCATTTATTTGTTTCGAAGCGAGTAATTAAGCAATTTCTAGAGTAGTGTAGGTACTATCTGAAACTTGGAGACGACATTTTCTTGAGATATTTAGCATTTGCTACGTATATGCCTCACTTTCATCATCATTGCTGTACGGGACAAAGCACGACATATATGTGTAGTGGGTGAAGTATGTGAGGAACCTGTAACATCCACCGCATTAATGCTACTGCTTGAGAAAAAGTAATTATTGATAATTTATATAATCAATATTAGAGTATTACAAGGTTGTGATAATTGTAATGATCTTTTCAAAATAATTTAGTTTCGTGACTGAAACAGAATCGAATCGTTTAGTTTTTACCCCCCAGCAAATTTCATTTTTCGCCTCAGGGGGTAATAACCGCCAGGTTGGGAACTGCTGCTCTACCAGGTCTAGTAACAACACTAAACCGGCGGCGTTCTACCTGTCACAGAAAAATGCAACTCTGAATCATTTATAAGTATGTTTGGTCATTTACTCAACGTGTACGCAATATATCTTATGGATGCTTCAGTTTTCTTTGTCAGGCAGTGTTTGTGGGGCTATGTTTGCTCTCCTGATACTTATGGGTAAGTGTTCAAATGGTTCAAATGGCTCTGAGTACTATGGACTTAACATCTATGGTTATCAGTCCCCCTAGAACTTAGAACTACTTAAACCTAACTAACCTAAGGACAGCACACAACACTCAGTCATCACGATGGGTAAGTGTAAATCTTTATGCAGCTCCTGGCTCTCTCAATAAATGTGTAGTTTGTATTGTTCCAGTAAACCCCGATTCATTAAAGAATCGAACTCTCATGCATAAAACAGCTTCAGACTTCTGATTACTTTACAAATGAATTAATGCCTTAAATATTTGACGCTAAGCATACAATCGAGAAACTCACTTTGACACACTGGATGAATATAATATGGATAATTTACGCACCATTTTAAGCAAAAGCAAGTTTTTCTCGCATCCTAGTGATTATGACGTCATGTCGCCTGAACTATGTGTCATCCAGTGATATACTTTTGCAGGTTAATTTATTGATATACACAGATAATACCTGCAAAGTGTGTTGCCAAAATCAAAATGTCATGCTTCATGCTGAAAGCCGGCCGGAGTGGCCGAGCGGTTCTAGGCGCTACAGTCTGGAACTGCGCGACCGCTACGGTCGCAGGTTCGAATCCTGCCTCGGGCGTGGATGTGTGTGATGTCCTTACATTAGTTAGGTTTAAGTAGTTCTAAGTTCTAGGGGACTGATGACCTCAGAAGTTAAGTCCCATAGTGCTCAGAGCCATCTGAACCATGCTGAAGTTTGCATGAACAGCGAAAATATAATAAGTGGTAGACCTCATTTTTTTCATCGTTTTGTAGGGGTGTGAGCGAAAAAAGTTTCTTAAAGGTCTGAAATTATGTATTAAGTTCGTTAAAAGTCACTAAGTGCTCTCATTCTCAACAATGGATGAATAAAGCCACAGTATCTACGCGCCGTCAGTTACGCTGCATCAGTTACGCTGCATCAAGACAAACACACAGTTAATAACTGTAATACTTGTCTTATTCTGTTAAAATTTTGACTTAATATTATACCTCTTAATGAGCAGATTATGATATATTTTTAATTTTTTAATATCGGTCAATAATTGCACTAAATATTGAAAATCGAAGTTTTGCTGCTCCCGGATGCTGTTATGTGGCAACCTGCAACAGGTACAGAGTTCCAGCTTCCGGGATAGTCCCTTAGTGATATAAATTGTAACTTTGTGACACGTACGTGTACAGGCAAAGGTTTTATCGAGCGACGACTACAGCGCTGGATCGACGCTGTCCATCACCTCCTGAATGGCTGTTTTTCAGCTTAGCAATGGTTTTGGGGTTGTTGCTGTACATCTCGTCTTTAACATAGCCCCACAAAAAGGATTCGCGTGTGTTCATATCTGGAGAACATGGCGGCCAATCGAGGCCCATGCCAGTGGTGTCTGGGTACCCCTAGTACTCCTCCAGGAGATCAAACGCACTCCTGTTTCGATGGGGTCAAGCTCCGTCTCGCATGAACCGCATCTTGTCGAAATCAGGGTAACTTTCGATAATGGGGCTGAAATCATCTTCCAGAACCTTCATGTACCGTTCGGTAGTCACCTGCCATCAAGGAATATCGCACCGATTATTCCGTGACTGGGCATTGCACAGCACACATTCGCCCATTGAGAGTGAAGAGACTTCTAGATCGCGGGGTTCTCAGTCCCCAAATGCACTAATTTTGCGTATTGACGAACCCATCCAAATGAAAGTGGGCTTCTCGCTAAACCAAACCATGCATGAGCTTGCTAGGTTCCACCTTGCCCCGCGGCCAGCTGTGCAGTTTGAACGTTCTAAAGCAAGCCGTTCAGAAGCTATGACGATTTTATTTCTGATAGTTCAAGAATTGTCACCCTGTATATTCACGGAAAAACTGGAATTCGGTCGCATATTGTACTATTAGTAGAGAGAATAAAATATACAAGGTCAAGAAACGCATCAAGGCTATTTCACATTATGTATGTTGAGAAGGCAACTCTGTATTTCGAGGTGTGTTCGCGCACGCATGCGTGCACACACACACACACACACACACACACACACACACACACACACACACACACAAATGAGCGATATATGGCAAGGTGGGGTTGGTAAAGCATAGGTCACGGGGTTGTTTTCCATCTCGAGAGTGGTAAGCGTATCCTTGCTGTGTGTTTGCACAACTACTGCTATAGCCGGTGCAGTCATGCTGGAAGTTACTTCGGCTTTCTGTCTCGTTCCATCGCTGTATGGAGCGAGGGCAAAGTGACAACGTATGTGTTTCGGTATGTGCAAATAATTTTTTCCTGCCTTATTCCTACGATCACTACGCGAGATATGGACAATCTGATCAAAAGTATCCAGACAGCCGCATGGAATGTGAAATTGACCACTAGATGTCACGAGAGGTGGACCTGCCCGTATAAAAGAAGGCGTAGAGGGTTGTTTTCTGAGTAGCCAAGCAGTAACAGGGAAACTGTTCTCACGGACGAACTCAGTGACTTCGACTGTGGACTACTCACTGGTTTGTCACCTGAGTTACAAATTCAAATCTAAAGCGTCACAAGTCGATCGTTAGTGATGAGATTGTGAAGTGGGAAAGCGAAGGAACAACCACAGCTAAATTAAGACCTGGCAGACGTCATGTACTGGCGGACAGCGACCGTCCAGCATTGTGGAGGTGGTTGTAAGAACACTCATACAGTCGCTCATGACTCTGAAAGTGCTTACAGCAGTCCAGCTAGCACACTGACTGTATTAAAAGTATGGGAGCAACGGTCGAGCAGCTCTTCCTAAGACACACACTTCTGTAGTCAGTGCTAAACGACGCTTGAAGTGGTGTAAAACGCTGCGCCAATGGGCCATGAATGGCTGGAAAAGAATGATGGAGACATGAGATACGCTACAGGCTATGGCAATTCGTCGGAGGTGTTTGGGTTTGGCGAATTCTTGCGGAACGTTACCTACCAGCTTGTGTAGGGCCAACAGTGAAGTACGAAGGAGGTAGTGTTAGAGTGAGTGGGGTGTTTTTCGTGGTTAGGATGTTGTCCCCTTACGAGCTTAAGAAAACGCAAAATGAGAAAAGATATGAACAAATTTTATAGCATTGCGTACTGCGTACAGTAGAGGAATTTTTAGGGGACGATGGTTTTTTGTATGAGCATGACAATTCACTCTGTCATAAAGTAGCATCTGTGAGGCAGTGGTTTGTGTACAATAACATTCATGAAGAAGACTGGCGTGCCTATAGGCCCGACCTGAACCGGGTGGAACACCTTTGAGTTCTCTCAGACCCCAGCGTCCAACATCACTATCTGATTTGGTTTCGGCTGTTGAGGAAGACTGGGCTGCCATTCTTCCACAGATACTGAGACCCAGCAATGTTCAAGTCACCACAGGGGCAAATGGTGGACACCCTGCCTCCGCCCATATTAATGTCCACTAATAGGTGTCCAGATACTTTTGAACAGATGATGTTTGATACAGGCAGATGAGTTACTGGACAGTCTGTCCGGAATACCGGTTTTCGAAATTCACCCAACAGGCTTGTACGAAAAAATCGCTGCCTTTCTTCTGACTTTTGCCATTTGTGTTGTCTTGTTATCTGTTTTACACTTTCGTAAGTATGTTCCAACCTGCTTCGATATAATTAGCGCTTGTGTGGATTCCTTCGATGTCTATTGTGAATATACCGGGTGTCTCTCCTAGGAGTCGTCAGGCGCATTTCCTCTGCTGTTTCGTTTTTGCAATACGCAGCTGGAATCAGCCCAAAAGAAGTACAGTTCATCACGTCTTTTATTCGACGTCCAGTGTCGAATGAAAGTGTCGATTTGTTTCTCGTTACAAACAAATTGTTGAAACGGAATTTTACGTACTCATTCGACAGAGCGGTCCCACATTAGTCTAGTGTGGTATTTGTCTTACTAATATGGATTAACAGGAGCAGTGTAACAGGAAGAAAAACCAGTACTCCAGGAACGACACAACAACAGCATTGCTGTTTGGCGGTAGCAATCAGCACTGGCCAAGGAGGTGCTGACGTTGCTGTAGTACTGGTTATTCTTCGTGTTTTACTGTCCCTGTTAATTATGTCCATAAAATAAATATCGCACTAATTTGAGTCAGCTCTATCGAATGAGCACGTAAAAGACCGCATTAAAATTCATTTTGTTTGTAAAGGGAACAAACTGATTCTTTCCTATGACATCGAACGTCGCTTGAAAGACGTGGTGAACACTATTTGTTTGGGCTGATTCCAGTTATACATTGCAAAAACGAAATTACAAGCGTCTGGTGAAACAGAAGTGAAAATGCGCCCAAGGATTGTTAGGAGAGACAATCTGGATATAGGTTGTCCGTCAGGCGCAGTTTCTCTGATGTTTCGGGAGACGTATGCAGTTTAGTTTTTTTTTGCAGTGTGTAGCTGGAGTGAGCCCAGACCAATACTGCTTATCACGGCTCCCTCGTGACCATCAATGTCGACGGAAAGTATCGGTTTGTTTCCAGTTACAAGCCAAATAATTTTTTAAAGTGGAATTTTACGTGCACATTCGATAGAGTGGTCCCACATTAGTCTAGTGTGATATTCGTTCTATCGATATGTAGGCCTACTAACAGGTACAGTAAATCAGAAACGATAACTAGTACTCCAGAAGCGACAGCTCGGCCCCGGCCTACAGAGGCTGCAGCACTGATCAGTCAGTAATGGAGTACCAGTTGTTCCTCCTACACCTCAATGCTCGTCGACTTGCTGCAGAGAATCTTCAAGACTTTTTCTGTGAGCAACTAATACATTATCTTGCCTGGCCTGTCGGTTTGCCTATCATATCGCGTACCGCATATTTTTCAGTGTGTGACCATTAATATGCGCCGGGAAAGAGAGGAAAAAGGCGAAGAAAATCTGGACGATTCGTTACGGTGTTGTTTACTCAGAGCGAGAGCGTCACAGAAATGCTTAACTGTACTGCCGGAAAAAAATGCAACATCGTCAAGGACTGAGTACAGTGTCATCGTGGTCTGTAGACAGTTCCACATCTGTAGACCAGGTTCTGGACGTCCGCGTACTACACACTCACGTCAAGATCGACGCATTGTGCTACCGAACACCATCCACGGACAAAATCTGTGCACGTGTTGCATCTGTTGCGTTATCAGGGACCTATGGGAACCGTCTGTTTGCAGAAGGACTAAGCTCACGTCTGCCTCTGGCCGACTACCACTGAAACCACGATACCGTCAAGCATGACTACTATGACGCTGGAGAATTTGTTTTTGTTTTGTTTTAGGGCGCAAAAAAATCTAGGGTCTTACGTGCCCAGGTACTGGAGAGTGGAATGGCTGTCTGTTGTCTTCAGCGATGAGGGTAGCTACTGTGTGTATGAGTGTGTTGGATGTACGCGTGTATGACGTAGATCCAGAGTGTCTATTCCAGAGTGAATGAGCCCAAGAACACGGGTGCCAGGCTTCATGATGGGGAGTGCCATTAGCTACAACACGCAGTCACATTTGGTGTTTCGCACAGGCTTTTGCCATTTCTTCGACAAGGTGACCTTACTTTTCAGTTGGATAATGCACGTCCACATACAGCTGCTGCGACGCAACGTGGCCATAGTGGTGTGCAACAACTGCCCATGCCAGCAACATTCCCAGATCTTTTGCCAATAGGACATGATGAAACGGGAACTTATTCGTTCTCCATGGCCTGCAAGAACCATTGACGAATTGCATCAAAAGGCGCAAGATGCTTGAGACAATGTATCGCAGGAGGCCATTCGGCACCTCAATGATTGTTTGCACCCAAGGATACACGCCTTCATTGCCACCACAGAGGGGTACAATGTGTATCGGTGCGACTGCTTGGGCACCCTGTGCTGCAAGAAGTGTGTTTCATTTGGTCTGAATTTGTTATCATAATTTGTTACCGTAAACTCCTTCAGTGATGAACTACCTGTCACATTACGTGTCAATAAAATTACCTTGTTCTTGAGGGTGTTGCGTTCTCTTGGTGCAGTGTGCAGATTTATTATAATTAAACTTTCGCTACTTGACAAGCCCCCATGAAAAACGAATGATGGTGGGGCAGTGAAACATCGTGGAAACATTTGTAGCTGGCCGCTTTGGCCGAGCGGTTCTAGGCGCTTCAGTGCGGAACCGCCCTGCTGCTACGGTCGCAGAATCGACTCCTGTCTCGGGCATGGACGTGTGTGATGTCCTTAGGTTAGTTAGGTAAAAGTAGTTCTAAATCTAGGGGACTGACGACCTCAGATGTTAAGTCCCATAGTGCTTAGATCCAAAACTTTGGGGGGACATCTGGAAGAGAAATAACAAACGAACGATTGAAAGAAAGTCATTTAAATTTCCACATGAGAGGGTAACAACTGTTAAATGCATACGACGTTTACGTTCCATATGACAAATGTTGCTCGACGTGACGACCATCTGTATCCACAACAGCCTGGAAATTGAACGGAAACCATTTCACAGTTGTTCATAGCACGTTTCGAAAGGTGGACCAGGGAATGTTCAGCTATAGTGACACAGCTCGTGACAACCACGGAAAACGTAATATGGGGTTTCCCCTGAAGTACATACTCAAACGGGTGAATTATTTTTAAATTTTTAATAACACAGTTACGATTGTTTCATGTTTTGGTTATGTTGTTGTTGTGGTCTTCAGTCCTGAGACTGATTTTATGCAACTTTCCATGCTACTCTATCCTGTGCAAGCTTCTTCATCTCCCAGTACCTACTGCAGTCTACATCCTTCTGAACCTGCTTACTGTATTCATCTCTTGGTCTCCCTCTACGATTTTTACCCTCCACGCTGCCCTCCAATACTAAATTGGTGATCCCTCGATGTCTCAGATTATGTCCTACCAACTGATCCCTTCTTCTAGTCAAGTTGTGCCACAAGCTCATCTTCTCCCCAGTTCTATTCAGTACCTCCTCATTAGTTACGTGATCTACCCATCTAATCTTCAGCATTCTTCTGTAGCACCACATTTCGATAGCTTCTATTCTCTTCGTGCCTAAGCTATTTATCGTCCACGTTGGTGTGGCTACACTCCATACAAATACTTTCAGAAACGACGTCCTGAGATTTAAATCTATACTCGATGTTAACAATTTTTTCTTCTTCAGAAACGCTTTCCTTGCCATTCTCAGTCTACATTTTATATCCTCTCTACTTCGACCATTATCAGTTATTTTGCTCCCCAAATAGTAAAACTCCTTTACTACTTTAAGTGTCTTATTTCCTAATCTAATTCCCTCAGCATCACCCGACTTAATTCGACTACATTCCATTATCCTCGTTTTGCTTTTGTTGATGTTCATCTTATGTCCTCCTTTCAAGACACTGTCCATTCCGTTCAACTGCTCTTCCAACTCCTTTGCCGTCTCTGACAGAATTACAATGTCATCGGCGAACCTCAAAGTTTTTATTTCTTCTCCATGGATTTTAATACCTACTCCGAATTTTTCTCTTGTTTCCTTTATTGCTTGCTCAGTATACAGGGTTCTTCTATGTATACAACCTTCTTTCATGATTCTTAAACCAAGTGTTAGCTAGGATTAAGTTATGCTCTGCGCAAAATTCTACCAGGTGGCTTCCTCTTTCTTTTCTTAGCCCCAATCCATATTCACCTACTATGTTTCCTTCTCTCCATTTTCCTACTCTTGAATTCCAGTCACCCATGACTATTAAAATTTCGTCTCCCTTCACTACCTGAATAATTTCTTTTATCTCATCATACATTTCATCAATTTCTTCGTCATCTGCAGAGCTAGTTGGCATATAAACTTGTACTAGTGTAGTAGGCGTGGGATTCGTGTCTATCTTGGCTACAATAATGCGTTTACTATGCTGTTTGTAGTAGCTTACCCGTACTCCTATTTTTTATTCATTATTAAACCTACTCCAGAATTCCCCCTATTTGATTTTGTATTTATAACCCTGTATTCGCCTGACCAAAAGTCTTGTTCCTCTAGCCACCGAACTTCACTAATGCCCACTATATCTTACTTTAACCAATTCATTTCCATATTTAAATTTTCTAACCTGCCTGCCCGATTAAGGGATATGACATTACACGCTCCGATCCGTAGAACGCCAGTTTTCTTTCTCCTGATAACAATGTCCTCTTGAGTAATCCCCGCCCGGAGATCCGAATGGAGGACTATTTTAGCTCCGGAATATTTTACCCAAGAGGACGCCATCATCATTTAACCATACAGTAAAGCTGGATGCCCTCGGGAAAAATTACGGCTGTAGTTTCCCCTTGCTTTCAGCCGATCGCAGTACCAGAACAGCAAGGCCATTTTGGTTAGTGTTACAAGGCCAGATCAGTCAATCATCCACATTGTTGCCACTGCAACTACTGAAAAGGCTGCTGCCCCTCTTCAGGTACCACGCGTTTTTCTGGCCTCTCAACAGATACCCCTCCGTTGTGGTTGCACCTACGGTACGGCTATCTGTATCGTTGCGGCACACAAGCCTCCCCACCAACGGCAAGGTCCATGGTTCATGGGGGGATGGTTTTGGTTATACAAGTCACAAAAGAACAAAAGGTTATCAGAGTATGCCGTCTGGGTTCACACTAGTTCTGCAATGCACATATTGGAGTATCAGTGTTGCATCCCTACGTGCCTGAAATATGCATCTTCTCACTGCAATCGAGTGTATTTTTCACATAAGAAGGCAGCCATTATATCTAGAAGTAAATGTCTGTCTTCAACATCGCTAGCATTTACTTGGTGGTTAGTTGTAATGTTTGGTAGTGATAGGTATAAATGCCTTCGTTAAAGTATTCTGTTTGCGTGAAGGATTCACTGTGTGTTTTCTCCTCGGACCGCACTTTCACATGTTTGTCCTGCCTTCCATATCGTTGCAAACTGAAATTTTAAAGACTGTTGTATCTTCTACGGTTAGGATTTTACTGAGTTGGATCTGAAACACACAGAAGTTCCGGAAAGCAACAACGTCCGCGAGGGTGGCAGCTTGCAGTCTCCAGGCGACGCTGGCGAGACGGCCAGTTTGCGCCAGCCACATGCACAGAAAGCGGCTCGCTAGCGTCGCCGCACGTGTCCAGAAGCCAAAATGCCGCCATCCAGAGAAACCTTTTTATTCCTCAGGCACCAGCAATCGTAAGTCCGCGGAAGGGAGGGTCTGTACAGCTCCAGATTACGATGTATCCACACTCGGCCAGTTTTATCGTTATCAGCGCTAGTTACAGTTTCACACTAATATTACATCAGAATTAACATAATAATAGTACGGATTTCTAAATGGACAGTTCTGTGATTTTAGCTAACCATATTGAAGGGTGGGAGAAATCTGTTAGGGAAGAGTTATGAGAGTAAGTAATTGAATTAATTGTTGTATCCGTTACGCCTTCCCTGTCAGCAGTTAAAAGATGTCTTACCTGCAGATAATCTGTCCTCTGACTGTAGCAGCATCGGAGGTGGAAGCTAAAGCAGCCCCTTTCACCAGAAGAAGGTATATACACTCCTGGAAATGGAAAAAAGAACACATTGACACCGGTGTGTCAGACCCACCATACTTGCTCCGGACACTGCGAGAGGGCTGTACAAGCAATGATCACACGCACAGCACAGCGGACACACCAGGAACCGCGGTGTTGGCCGTCGAATGGCGCTAGCTGCGCAGCATTTGTGCACCGCCGCCGTCAGTGTCAGCCAGTTTGCCGTGGCATACGGAGCTCCATCGCAGTCTTTAACAATGGTAGCATGCCGCGACAGCGTGGACGTGAACCGTATGTGCAGTTGACGGACTTTGAGCGAGGGCGTATAGTGGGCATGCGGGAGGCCGGGTGGACGTACCGCCGAATTGCTCAACACGTGGGGCGTGAGGTCTCCACAGTACATCGATGTTGTCGCCAGTGGTCGGCGGAAGGTGCACGTGCCCGTCGACCTGGGACCGGACCGCAGCGACGCACGGATGCACGCCAAGACCGTAGGATCCTACGCAGTGCCGTAGGGGACCGCACCGCCACTTCCCAGCAAATTAGGGACACTGTTGCTCCTGGGTTATCGGCGAGGACCATTCGCAACCGTATCCATGAAGCTGGGCTACGGTCCCGCACACCGTTAGGCCGTCTTCCGCTCACGCCCCAACATCGTGCTGCCCGCCTCCAGTGGTGTCGCGACAGGCGTGAATGGAGGGACGAATGGAGACGTGTCGTCTTCAGCGATGAGAGTCGCTTCTGCCTTGGTGCCAATGATGGTCGTATGCGTGTTTGGCGCCGTGCAGGTGAGCGCCACAATCAGGACTGCATACGACCGAGGCACACAGGGCCAACACCCGGCACCATGGTGTGGGGAGCGATCTCCTACACTGGCCGTACACCTCTGGTGATCGTCGAGGGGACACTGAATAGTGCACGGTACATCCAAACCGTCATCGAACCCATCGTTCTACCATTCCTAGACCGGCAAGGGAACTTGCTGTTCCAACAGGACAATGCACGTCCGCATGTATCCCGTGCCACCCAACGTGCTCTAGAAAGTGTAAGTCAAGTACCCTGGCCAGCAAGATCTCCGGATCTGTCCCCCATTGAGCATGTTTGGGACTGGATGAAGCGTCGTCTCACGCGGTCTGCACGTCCAGCACGAACGCTGGTCCAACTGAGGCGCCAGGTGGAAATGGCATGGCAAGCTGTTCCACAGGACTACATCCAGCATCGCTACGATCGTCTCCATGGGAGAATAGCAGCCTGCATTGCTGCGAAAGGTGGATATACACTGTGCTAGTGCCGACATTGTGCATGCTGTGTTGCCTGTGGCTATGTGCCTGTGGTTCTGTCAGTGTGATCATGTGATGTATCTGACCCCAGGAATGTGTCAATAAAGTTTCCCCTTCCTGGGACAATGTATTCACGGTGTTCTTATTTCAATTTCCAGGAGTGTAGTAAGCGACAATGGGAAAGCCAAAAACATGCAACGGACTTGGGACGACATCAGTACATTTATGGATTACTCGTCAGATAGAATAATTAAAAGTTACAGGAGGGTAATCATTGAACAAGAAATAAATGTTCGTCCAGCCCCTAGACAATTCTAACCAGTGAAACGTGGGAAAACATTTTAAGAAACAGACAGGACACATTACTCTTGACCAAGAGATTCGATTAGAAAGGACGGTAAGCGTGACAACTGTTTTCCCATCAGCATCGGTGAGTGATATGATGACAGCTTGCATGCAGCGGTCGAGGTAAGAGTGTGTGACCCGTGGTTTTCTACCGATGTGATTCCAAAGTAATGGAAGCCAGTCCACGTCGCGACTTGCCATCTGACTATCGGTTTCATCTGAAATCTGCAACCAATAAGGCACAGAGAGCAGTCCTGCAGTGTTGTTTTATTGCCACGAAAGAGACAGAGTGAAGAGCCTGTCCAGGAAACAGCAAGCTCTGTAGGCAGCCTTACCTGGAGTGTAGTGCTTGACCGTTCCTTGCGCTGTTTGGCTGGAGGTGGCATGGATGACTCCCGTGTCCTTAGGTTGGTCATTGTGTGGTGACTCCAACGAGAACAAAAGTCTCTGTCCACATTGGCATATCTGCGCCTCCAATTCGAATGCTACTAAAGTTAATAAGCCCCTTGAGCAACCTCCAAGGAAGGAGGTATGTATGGAGTAAGTGTAGTAAAGACTGAAAAGACCCATCGTAATTCTGATAACAAAATTCAAAACATCCTGAGATAACAGAAATTTTTGCACTGTCAGTTCGATAAAGAATGCGGGAATCTCGATATGCGTAAGTTAATGTAAATTCCTGCGCCCATATAAAAATCGGTGCGCTAAATAGAACAACTGCCGCTATCATAAATTAGCGAAAGACCTTGTCGAAAATCCTACAAAATTCTGGCTCTACGTAAAATCACGAAGTGTTTCGAAAGCCACTTGTAGACCAATCTGGTGTGGCAGTAGAGAAACAAAAAGGAAAATTAAAGTTTTAAATTTCGCATTTAAAACATCGTTCACGCAGGAGGATCGTACGGACGTAAGTTAGATTGACCGCCGCCAAGTTTCCCATATGAACCATGTAGAAACAGGTATCCCTCGCGCTGAAAAGAAGCTGAAGGAGTTGTGTACAAGTAAGTCGTCAGGTCCATATGGAGTCCCAATTCGGGTTTACAGAGTTTACTTCTCGGGACTGGCCCGTTACTTAGTTTGCATCTTCTCTCGCCCAGCGGAGAGTCCCAAGCGAATGGAGAAAAAGGCAGGAAACTTCCGTGTATAAAAAGGGTAATAGAACGGTTCCGCAAAATTACAGACCAAGATCTTTGAAGTCAAGCTGAAGCAAAATTTTTCAACATGTTCTAAGTTCGAACATAACAAATTTCCTTGAGAGAGAAATGCTTCTATCCACAAATTAGCGCGGATTTAGAAGGCATCGCTCGGGCAAAACTCAAATTACCCTATTCCCGCACGATATCCTGCGAACCATGGTTGATCGGACAGCAGGTAGATTCCATATTCGTAGATTTCGGGAAAGAGTTTGACACGATCCCCCTCTGCAGACTGTTAACGTAGGTCCGAGTATATGGGTTACGTTCCGACGTATGTGAATGGCTCGATGACTCTTTTAAGTAACAGAACGAAGTGCGTTGTCCTGGACGGCGAATGATCATCGGAGAAAAAGATGTAGTCAAGAAAGCCCCGGGAAGTGTGACGGAACTGCTTTTATTTTCTCTGTCCATAAACTAGTAGACGGATGGAGTGAGTAGCAATCTGGAATGATCGTTCATAACCTTACAGTGCACGAGGCAGTGTCGCCTTTAAGGAACTTTAGGGTGATTTAGACGGAATTTGTATTTTGTGTGATGAACGGCAGTTTCTTCTCAATCTAGAAAATGTGAAGGAATATGGATGAGTAACAAACATAACCCCGTAATGTTCGAATGCGATATTAGTAGTGCCCTACTCGACTAAATATCTAAGCGTAATGTTGCAAAGTGGTAAGAAATGGAAAGAGCTCGCAAGGAAGGTAGTAGGGAAGACGAATGGTCGACTTCGACTTATTGGGAGAATTCTAGAAAATTGTAGTTCATATACACTGAAGCGCCAAGTAAACTGGTACAGGCGAGCGTATTCAAATCCAGAGATATGTAAACAGGCAGAATACGGCGCTGCGGTCGGAAACGCCCATATCAGACAACAAATGTCTGGCGCATTTGTTAGATCGGTTACTGTTGCTACAATGAGAGCTTATCAAGATTTAAGTGAGTTTGAAAGTGGTGTTATACTCTGCGCATGAGCGATGGGTCACAGCATCTCCGAGGTAGCGATGAAGAGGGTTTTTTTCGGTACGACCATTTCACGACTGTACCGTGAATATCAAGAAGCCGTTAAAACATCAAATTTCCGACATCACTGCGGCCGGAAAAAGATCCTGCAAGAACGAGACCAACGACGACTGAAGAGAACCGTTCAGCCTGCCGCTGTGGTCTCGCGGTTGTAGGCGCGCAGTCCGGAACCGTGCGACTGCTACGGTTGCAGGTTCGAATCCTGCCTCGGGCATGGATGTGTGGTATGTCCTTAGGTTAGTTAGCTTTAAGTAGTTCTAAGTTCTAGGGGACTAATGATCACAGCAGTTGAGTCCCATAATGCTCAGAGCCAGAACCGTTCAACGTGACAGAAGTGCAACCCTTCTTCTAATTGCTGCAGATTTGAATTCCGGACCATCAACAAGTATCAGCGTGCGCAGAACCATGTGCCGACTATAACATCACGTTGAAACTCGCTTAAATGTGGATAACCTGCGACTGTAGCAGCAGAACCGACCTAACAACTGCGCCAGACACTTGTGTTATATAGGCGTTTCCGACCGCAGCACCGTATTCTTCCTGTTTACATGTCTCTTTATTTCAATACGCATCCGTATACCAGTTGCTTTAGCGCTTCAGTGTGTATGGATATTCGTTTCTCTATCTCTATTTGCTAGAGGCACTGAAAAGGGAATGATTAGCAAAGGTGCAGTGTACTCTCAGCAGTGTACAGTTTGGTGGATTGTGATGTATGTATAAAATTTAAAAAAAGCCAAAGCTCGTTAAGGATAGGCGTCCAGTCATCAGCACCGTCTGAAGATGGTGACAAGTCAGCTTGTTTGAATATTGTACCATCTGGACAACGCCATCTGCCGAAATACGGGAAAGGAAGAATAGGTTTTAACGCCCCGTTGACAACGCAGTCATTAGACACGGAGCACAAGCTCGGATTGGTTAAGAGTGGGAAAGAAAATCGACTGTGCGCTTTCAAAGGCACCATGTTTTCATTTGCCTTACGTGAATCAGGGAAATCACGGAAAACTGTATAATGGGGTGCGGAACTGAACCATCGCGCTGGAGAATGCGAGTGTAGTGGGCTAACCAGAGCGCCATTTCGCTCGGTCTAAATGTGTGAGAGCACTTCAAGATCACATGCACCCCGAAACGCTAAACATGCTAATACTTAGGTGTTTGGCGTCGACGAGGCAAAATGGTACTTGCTTTCACGTTTACAATCGGTTCGCGCCCCTTCAGTGACGTAGCTTAGTGTAACACTCACCTTTCCAGTCAGGTGAGATACGGCGCAACGAGCCTATGTGCATCCCATTGTTTTGCATTAGGTCTTTCTTAACGGTTATCTTATCGTGGGGGGGGGGGGGGGGTCTGCATGCCCTTCCGTCTCCGCTGTCGTAACTTATTCTAAATGAGGGAAATCGTAACATATGTCTGTCAGTTGTGTAAACTTAGTTTCATTTCTATTGTATTTTAACTGCTTTTGTTTCGGATTTTCTTAGGCGCTAGTTGAGGTCGAGCCCAGCATCTGCATAAGTGAGCCTGGGAAACTGCCTAGAAACCACCGTCAGGCTGACTGGTGTAACAGACAAGCTGTCGTTTACCCGGTTCTGGATCACCTCCCTGTCTCGAAAGCCAGCGCTCTCTGCTTTAAACTGAACGAACTTTCTTAACCAGTTATTACTACTACTGGTACTGATTCATTCGTTCTGGACGTAGTTTATACACATTGTTGTCGTCAGAGGATACATGCGAGACAGACTGGCGTAATAAATTTTCCAGGTGACGGGTTACGGCGATTCTACTGGGTAACCGGAGCGGAAACTGTTTACTGGCCGTGCTGGCTTCTGTAAACCACTTCCTGCCATTTCGCAGTTGACGGCAGTTCCTCGTGCACAAAACGCGTGTCTCACTCTACAACATTACTCTTGCTCCGCGTGACAGGCAGCAGGACACGGCGGCGCACGCTGTACACGTATACCGTAGGGCGGTGGTTCAGATCCCCGTCTGGCCACCCAGAGTGAGGTTTTTCGTCGTTTACTTAAATCGCAAATACTGGAATGGTTGATATGAAAAGGACGCGGCCCATTTCCTCCTCTTGATGCGAAATAAAGCTGCTTGTCTAGTGATCTCTTCTACATCTACGTGTACAGGATTGCTCTGTAATCCACAGTTAAATGCCTTGCAGAGGTTTCATAGGACAAGCAATGTTCATAGAACGAGCTATTTCTCTGCCGCTCCGCTCTCTACCAGCACGCAGGAAAAAACGAACACTTCAATTTTTGCTTACGAGCTCTAGTGACGATAATTTTTCCGTATGTAGGTGGGCGCCAACAAAATATTTCCGCAATGGAAGGGGAAAGATGACGATTGGAATTTCATGATAAATTCCTGCAGCAACAAAAAATGTCTTGGTTTTAATGGTTGCCACCCCAATCCACGTATCATATCCGTGACACTCTCTCCCCTATTTCGCGATACTACAAAACGAGCTGCCCTTCTTAGAATTTTTCACATGTGCTCTGTCAAGCCTGTCTGACGCGGATCCCACACCGCGCAGCAATACTCCAGAAGAGGACGGACAAGCGAAGTGTAGGCAGTCTCTTTAGTAGACCTGTTGCATTTTCTAACAGTTCTGCGAATAAATCAGAGTCTTTGGTTCGCTTTCACCACAACGTTATCTACGTGATAGTTTCAATTTAAGTTGTTCGTAGGTATAGTCCCTAAGTATTTAGTCGAATTCTCAGCTTTAAGGTTAATGAGGTTCACCGCGTAACCGAAAATTATCGGATTCCTTTTAGTAATCATGCGGATGATTTCACACTTTTCATTATTTAGAGTCAATTCCCACTTTCCGCCTTTTACAGATATCTCGTCTTAATCATTTTGCAATGGTATTGATCAACTGATGACTTTACAAGACAGTAAATGACAGAAACATCTGCAAACATAAGAGGGGTACTCCGATTGTCTCCCAAATTGTGTGTATAGATTAGGAACAGTAGAGTACCTCTAACACTTACTTGTCGAACGCCAGATATTACTTCGGTTTTACTCGATGACTTTCTGTCTGTTAGAACGAACTGTGATTTTTGTGACAGGAAATCACAAATCCTGTCGCACAACTGGCCCGTCGACGCGCCGTTAAACTCAAGTACTGTTTCCTTCTTTCCTCTGATACAGAATACCCTGTTGAGTCATGAAAGAAAATGGCAAACTCGAGCAAAATATTAGTTGTACCGCAAGTATCAGACAACCACATGAACATCATAATGTGATACTAAGAGAATAAATGAATCCATTAACGATGGTAAAAATTCAACAAGCGTGAAGCATATTTGGGTTTAAACAAGAAGAATTTGTGTTTACTCAAGGCAGAACGGTAGTTCCATAGTTGATATCAAATAAAAACGGGCAGAAAGAGAGCTTCAACTATAATATGAAAAACTACTCTTCTTGTGGATAACTGGTGACAGAGATGGAGTAATTAAACCACCATAAAAAAGGCTGAACATTATAGGCCGAATTAGAAACTGGTTTCCTGTTGAATTCAACCGCTAAATATGCTAAGCCGATGAAAAGTATGATAATATGCATAAATCAAACAACGATAATTTCTTTAGAAGTTGTATCGACTTTGATGAAACTGCAAAAATGTCTCTTTATAAATAAAACACAACAACCCAGATTTGACAGAAAGGTTTGGTTTGTGAGTTTAGAGCGTATTTAACTGTGCAAAATTAATGTGACAGCATAAATAACGTCAATCATCCCAAGCAGGAAAGCAGTACATTCCGAAATGTGTGAAATTGTTAACGGTGGCATTAAAGATTTACGTAGCAGGAATATTACATTCTTCTTGCATCGCTGACCTCAGTGTACACTCACGAACATGAAGTCTCGTCCGAAGGCATCATTTTGACAGATTTCTTAAAACGAACACTATTCGCTCGCGATATCAAAATACGTCTACTATTGTGTGATGTATTAAGCCGAGGCTTATCTGCGAAAAGAACGATCCTCGAGTGCCCTGTGTGTATGTTGGCGCACTCATTCCGTACGTACGCTCCCTACTAATCTATAATACTGCGTGGCAGGTGAATAACGTATGCATTTATGAAATAATAGTAATTGTTTTGTTGAACAGGTTTTGTGAGACTTGCTTAAGCCTTTCGCCTGTATGCAGACAAATAATTGTAGACACTCTATTAACTGAGGTCTTGACGGATTTTTGAAGTTCTGGTCGCGGGAAAAGGGGGTGGGGGTGGGGGCGGAGGCCGGGGATGACGCCTGCTCGCTGCTGGCGGCGCGCACGTGTGCCCGGGCACAGCTGGCTTGGCTGCGAGCCCCGCTCGATATGTGACGTCACTCTGGTGACGTCATGTGGCCGCGCCGTCGGACGACCTGCGGCCGCGCATAATTCATCCGAATCGACTGCCCCAGTTCTTCAGCGTAAGACAGCAAAGCCACTTTGTCAGGCACAGTCGGCGGAGGGGAGGGGCGGGGGGGACAAGTCGTCGTGGCATTCTGAATCCCATTCCTATGTTTGAAGACTACGACAGATCTGGAGAAGGAATGGAATGTGATATCGGAATGGAATATGAAAAGAACAAAATTGTTTCACTGCCATTGTTGCCTATATTTCTAACGTTTAATGTACTAAAACTGGATATGTCGTATAGATAATGCGTAATATTAGGTGAAGGCGTGATGTATAGTAGGAGCTGCTTTCCTGTTCTAATGGGGCGCAATTGTCGGGCAATGAAAATGTTAGTAACTAACTGAGGAATCTTTTTCCTAAAATATACATACAAAGTATTGAGAATTTACATTCTTTCTGTCACAAAAAAGGTTTCGCGACGATTATGCATTGAATGATCCCATTTTTAGAGTTACCCGATTAAAATATAGTTTAATATGTAAAAATTACGCTAAAATATTGTACTAACATTTGATTTTGCAACTTTCCTCCAGTAGTCTCGTAAAATCTTGTTGCTGCGGAAAAGAGTTGGTTCTGGGTCTCAGATCAAGGAGTACGTAAACAAAAGCAGTTACTTGCACCATTGTTCAATGTTTCGACAGCTGGAATCCATACAATATCGCAAATCTGATTGTGTTCTTCGGTTTTCTTGAATCCTGTTCTCTTCCTTTTTGATTTAGTGCTTCACAAACACCTTCTGAATCCGAATTCAATTTATAGGCGGTAGCTTTAAATACGCTTATAAATCACAAAATTTAGATCTATCTGTCTCCACAGAGATAGCGGCTGCTGTAACATTAGAAACGTTAGCTCTGTAGTAGGGAAAATGACTACCCATTTCCGCGTTTTTAGGCATGACTTGTCTAACTGTAGTTGAAGTTGCTCTATGTATCCTTCGGCATCCGTAGAAATTTATCCGGGTGGGAGGCCAAGACTCAAATTCAAATGTTCAAATGTGTGTGAAATCTTATGTGACACAACTGCTAAGGTCATCAGTCCTTAAGCTTACATACTACTTAATCTAAATTATCCTAAGCACAAACACACACACCCATGCTCGAGAGAGGACTCGAACCTCCGCCGAGAAGGACAAGACTAAAACTGGCATTTTTGTATAAAGGAGTTGGTCAGTTTCGAGAAGTCATACTAATGTCTCATTACGATCAGCCTCTTAATGTTACAGTTGGCTGAACGAGGGACATCAGTTCTAGAAGTTCATGAGAACTGTGTAATGAATAGAAACTCTGTTCGCCATATTACAAAGGAGGGGTAGCAGGAAAGGGGAGGGAGAGGAAGCACTCCCTTTTGCCCCCTGTAACCCTAGTTGCGTATGACTATATAAAGTGTACACAACGATCTAAATAATGCGTAATTGTTCGGTATAGTACACTCCTGGAAATTGAAATAAGAACACCGTGAATTCATTGTCCCAGGAAGGGGAAACTTTATTGACACATTCCTGGGGTCAGATACATCACATGACCACACTGACAGAACCACAGGCACATAGACACAGGCACTAGTACAGTGTATATCCACCTTTCGCAGCAATGCAGGCTGCTATTCTCCCATGGAGACGATCGTAGAGATGCTGGATGTAGTCCTGTGGAACAGCTTGCCATGCCATTTCCACCTGGCGCCTCAGTTGGACCAGCGTTCGCGCTGGACGTGCAGACCGCGTGAGACGACGCTTCATCCAGTCCCAAACATGCTCAATGGGGGACAGATCCGGAGATCTTGCTGGCCGGGGTAGTTGACGTACACCTTCTAGAGCACGTTGGGTGGCACGGGATACATGCGGACGTGCATTGTCCTGTTGGAACAGCAAGTTCCCTTGCCGGTCTAGGAATAGTAGAACGATGGGTTCGATGACAGTTTGGATGTACCGTGCACTATTCAGTGTCCCCTCGACGATCACCAGAGGTGTACGGCCAGTGTAGGAGATCGCTCCCCACACCATGATGCCGGGTGTTGGCCCTGTGTGCCTCGGTCGTATGCAGTCCTGATTGTGGCGCTCACCTGCACGGCGCCAAACACGCATACGACCATCATTGGCACCAAGGCAGAAGCGAGTCTCATCGCTGAAGACGACACGTCTCCATTCGTCCCTCCATTCACGCCTGTCGCGACACCACTGGAGGCGGGCTGCACGATGTTGGGGCGTGAGCGGAAGACGGCCTAACGGTGTGCGGGACCGTAGCCCAGCTTCATGGAGACGGTTGCGAATGGTCCTCGCCGATACCCCAGGAGCAACAGTGTCCCTAATTTGCTGGGAAGTGGCGGTGCTGTCCCCTACGGCACTGCGTAGGATCCTACGGTCTTGGCGTGCATCCGTGCGACGCTGCGGTCCGGTCCCAGGTCGACGGGCACGTGCACCTTCCGCCGACCACTGGCGACAACATCGATGTACTGTGGAGACCTCACGCCCCACGTGTTGAGCAATTCGGCGGTACGTCAACCCGGCCTCCCGCATGCCCACTATACGCCCTCGCTCAAAGTCCGTCAACTGCAGTTACGGTTCACGTCCACGCTGTCGCGGCATGCTACCATTGTTAAAGACTGCGATGGATCTCCGTATGCCACGGCAAACTGGCTGACACTGACGGCGGCGGTGCACAAATGCTGCGCAGCTAGCGCCATTCGACGGCCAACACCGCGGTTCCTGGTGTGTCCGCTGTGCTGTGCGTGTGATCATTGCTTGTACAGCCCTCTCGCAGTGTCCGGAGCAAGTATGGTGGGTCTGACACACCGGTGTCAATGTGTTCTTTTTTCCATTTCCAGGAGTGTAGATCACTGCACGCAGCCGCGAGCCCCAGCACGTTATAATTGATAGTGGGGCAAGATAACGTCAGTAGTTGCGGCTAGGATTTCTTTTGTTTATGGTGCTTTAACAAGCACTTTTGTCACGTAAGATCGCAACCTATCAACAGGCTGAAAGCGCTATCATGTATACTCGGAACAGTAAGGAGGCCATGGGCGGGGCAAGTCACATGTATAATATTCGGAAATGTAGCAATGATTGCTGTACTGGCTTGATTGTATGGCTTTAGGTGTATATACCTTCGGTATAGAAACGAAAATAACAGAACCATAGTGCCAAATACTGTCCACTTTCGATACGACGTGAATCACCTTCCAGATGATGAATCATGTGTACTGGTTGTTTTGTAAATGTAAAATCGTTAATTTTCAATCATCAGTAGAGTGTTGCAGTAATACTTAAACGACAAAAATGTATGAAACGCAATGATTATCCATAAAGTTGCTGAAAGTAGTATGGTATTTTGAACATCTCAAAAATGCAGTAATGACTTATTCCTTCATAGCCAGTGAGATTTTGGAATACTGTCAGATAATGCTAACTTAACTGTTTAGGCTATTGCTTCCACGACGAAACGTAGCATGCCATAAATACAACTCATAATGTCCAATCTACAGTAAAGTAAGATGATAGTTAAAAACTGAGTTTATAACGACCATCTAAAATTTTAATACAAAATTCAACATAATAACCAACGTTTTAGTGGAAACTATTTTACATCTTTAGAGATTTGCGAAAATAAAAGATTGTGTACGTAAAAAGCAAAGTATTCATTTAGACATATAGTTCAAGTGCAATACAAAGTAAGAAGAAAAGCACTCCTCAATTGTACATTATGACGCAATATATCCCTTTATTATTTATTTTCCACAAAAATCTTCAGTGGACGTGCTTTACTCGGTGATTGTAACAATTCTTTTGGCGATATTAAAAAAAAAATAAGAAACACATATCTACAACTTACATAGCCAGCAGTTAGTGAATGAACCTTCAGATAACAGCAGTAACTTATTTTATCGCGTTTGAACGGCTCTGCGTTTAGAATGCTTTCCATGGTATGTATTTTATGATGTAATTCTGAAGCTGATTGAGCTTATCAGTGAGTGCATATGCGATTGATATCGAGTGAACTATGGCCAGATTCCTGTTTGTCACTGTACCGTATAAAACTCAGAGACTTTTTTGGGGTTAATTCAGGCACCAGGCTCCCTTTAGTTTAATGCGCTTTACAAGGATACCATTTAATGGGACATTGTACGTGAAATTCGTTAAAATTTGACATTTCCTGTTTTCTACTCAGTAAAGTACTTTGGACTTTCCTGAACATTTTGGTATATAATATATTAAAATCAGACAATTGTGAGACCTTCAAATAATATTTTGAATGGTGACATGTGACTGAAATTTCGCGGCTACGCATATACGGCCACAGTTGAGCAGTCATATCTTGGGAACCACACAGTCTAGGAGGCTGTGAATTGCATTGTTTTGTGCTTGCTGCTACGTCTCAGAAGTTGGCATTAACAATAAACAAATGAGTCCTTTGTTTCTGATACTAGTTTTCGTTGAAAGTAGTGTGATTATTGGCTATTTTTGTAGTAAGCTAACCTCTATTGCTTTTTATACGTAAATAAAATGACTAAGCCTTAAAGTAACTTCAAGAAACGCTAATTTGCGGCTTACAGATATGTGAGACCTGCATTTTCTTCTGAAGTATTTGAAAACACGTGTGCTAGTAGTGAAGGAAACCACGATAATGTTTCTGAAGTGACCACGCCTCCTAATGCATCGAAAAGGAAATTAACTTTAGAAATGGGTGACAGTGGTAAAAGTAATGATATTGTGGCAATCAAACCTATTTATAGAGTTCTGGTAAATCCTGAGCTACTAAAGAAGTGTTTACATAGGAAGACTCAGAATGTGAATGAGTCCTTCAGTAATGTTGTGTGGTGCTGTGTGCCTAAAAACGTATTTGTTAGCCTTATGACTCTGAAGTTAGCAGTGTCTGATGCTGTAATAGCTTTTAATGGTGGGAACTATGAAAGATGTAAGGTTCTGGAGAAGTTGGGGGTAAGGTTTGGACAGAACACAGCTAAAGGACTGCAAGAACTGGATGAGCTTCATGTACGTGAAGCAGTGTTAGCTGCTCAGCAAATGACAAAAGAAGCGGAGGAGGCAAGCACTGGGCTGTTGTGGCACTGAAGAAGAGACAGACTATGGACCAGGGAAATTCTAGTGCGCAAAAGATGCAGAAATTTAAGTCTGTGTAAGAATTTGCAATAAAAAAGTTTTAAACCTCAGTATCTCTGACTACATTTTTTGCAATAAATGACCCATTTTCTAAAAAAGTTGTGTTGGTAGAGACATGAAATTTTCACATCATGTCAAGTGTGAGATTCAACACATATGGAACTAGAATAGTTAAAATATCCTGAGTTGCTTTGTTTTCATGTTCATTTATTTGCAAAATTCTGTCAATAAACTGAGTGTTTGAAAAAAAAGGTGACATGTCCCACAATAAAATTTTAGTAATAATTGTAGTTCAGTGTATCTTGGAAGGTGCATTCAAAAACTGTGTAAATTAGATAGTGTTTTAAAAATTTTCCAAGATAATGGGTCACAAAACTCGAAAGTTTAACATTGGTGGCATAGGACAAATAATGTCCCTTTAACATTATACATCTGATGTATCTTGCTGAAATACAGCCAATTTAAACATCAGATGAAAAACTTTATTTTGTTGTTTGATGTCTTCAGTTTCTTGTATCATGGTGCTAAGGAAGAGAAAGTATACATGTAGATCTATTCTCATAAAGAAAGAATTCCGAGAAAGAGAATGTATTGTTTATATTTACAAATGAGCTTATCACATTTACCACAGACTAACGCTTTTGTCAGTTGGAGATTGAAATAGGAGGATTCGACATCTGCAAAACATTGTTCATGTTATATATTTACTGATCAACGGATGATAATACGATTATGTTCTTAATGGTCTGATTAAGGACATGGAAAAGTCTTAAATGCAATGCGACAACATGTATAAACACAAGTATTACTTGTGTAGTCAGTAACACATCCTTAAACATCATGTACACTTGTAGCAACCATCATTGGTCCATAGTGACCGAAATTTCAGCATCGCAAATATACCTTATAATTACAAATATAGACATAACTATATTTGACATGTAACAACCCAGTAAAATTAAAGTTGTCAGGAAACGAACTTTCTCAAATCCAAAATATGTGATCTTATTGCAGAAGTAAGAGCATTAAGGTGTGAGATAATATATGAGTGCAAATTTTATTATATTGACTAATAGAAAGAAACAGGATATCCACAATTATTAGGAGACAATCGGAAACACTAAAACGTCTAAATTACCAGCCAAACCGTTCAAAAATTCGAATAGTTCTCCAGGGTCTTCATAATTAAAAAAAATGTGCAAAAGGGAGTTGTATTATTGCTGAATGACGTTTTCAGCTGACAAAAGGTGGATATCTAGGACACAGAAGTAAATTTAATCACTACTAAATAAATGAAAGCAGGTATAATGATTATTCTCGGCGATAATAGCTATGTTTGTGAACTGTGGCTGTGTGGGATAATTATTTATTTGTAATTTCTGCAATCAGTCACTTTTTTATTTTATGTTTAATCTAACATCATACAACGCGTTTCGAACATGTTCTGTTGATTTTCAGGCGCTTATACACACATACATACATACAAACAAATGCTACTTAAAAATAAACCGTCTTAAACTAGATTAAGCCAGAAATCTTTGTCCATTGTTTGTTACTGTAGCGGCTGGTGTAGCATTTGGGGGGGGGGGGGGGAGGGGGCAGTGAATGGCCATAAATCGAAGTCAGTGATGTCTTCTGCTGGTTTTCTTCCTTATTGTTGACTATGTATGATATCACAGCCTGTATAGGATGCAGATAGTTTTGCATCAGTTGTGTGTTACGAAAATAGCGTGAAAGGCTTCATCACCTTGCAGCTTCACTTGCATCACTGGTGTAATTTCGGAGCTGTTGATTAACTTTACACTATTGCACATTGTATTTTTTCACTGATTTCCAACGTAATTCACTGCACAAATTGCTTCGACATACATATAAACATTACATGCGTAATACAAGATGGCGGACTTAAGAGATAGTATCGATTATCGAGGTTTTGTATCGATATTCTTGGTACTGACAGATTCTTAGTCATTTATTGACATTGACACATGTTGAATCTCTTGAGTAAGAACTGGCTTAAGACTGTTGAAGAATTATGAGTTTTTGAATTAGGTTATCTCATTAAGAATGTTATCTTCATGCTTTGTATTATGTATGAAAATTTCCATTTCTTCCATGATGGTCATTATTTTATTTTTTCTTATTTTGTGCAAAATTTCGTGGTTGTCTTCGATTTTCAAAGGTTGGCCTGTGTCTGTATGTACATTTGAATGTATGTATGTATGTATAAACGCTTGGAGATCAACAGAACATGTTCGAAACGCGTTGTATTTTGTTAGATTAAAAATAAAACAAAAAATAAAAAAGTGAGTGGTAGCAGAACTTACAAATAAATAATAGATATAATAATATTGAAACATACAAATCAAGTACAGGAATGATCTACTTAAAATTACGGAATATTGTATGTATTGTAAATAACAGTGTATTGTGTGTAATAAAAATCAAAACTTATGGGGTGAACACAATTTTGCCGTTATCCACCACAGATTAGACTGTCTGGAACGTAGTACGGAAATTTAAAAACGAAATATCTTTGCAAGAGTGGCTACTTCATGAGAAAATGATTTCATAGATGGCAGAAATGAACAGTTTCATTCAGGTTGCTTTTCAGAACACTTACAGTGAGCAAAAGTTGTGGCTTCCTTATGGAAGGTAAGGTAATACTTACAGAAAATGTCGGAGCAGTTTCTGTGTTGCCCTTTCTCATATATCTTCTTCTGGTGTTGCTGCTGAGACTGGCGGCAAAATTTTTTTGACTACTTTGTCTGCGTAATATTCCTCTTCCTCCATAATAAAATATAAAATTATAAATAGTTTTAATACAATGATGCAATCCACGCACATGTTTTGTAGCACTTACAGATTTTTATTGGTATGTATTGTAGAAAACCGTGAACGCTCTTCTCTTTGCCACGGCTCTGTTACATAGCTACCTGGAGAACAAAAATTTATGTGAGATGCGACAACGTGCTAATGAAAATGAAAACTAATCTATGAATATTTATTTTTCATGTATACGACTTCAACTATAAAATACTAGTGTATGTAGAAGCTAAGAAAGAAGGCAAGGCAGCCAAAAGATTACTGTCTCAGTAGTTGTAACAGAAAAAGTTATATGATGTCATATTTACAGAAATAGAAATCACTCAGGAAAGATAGCATCAACTGCCACTGCAGTAAAATAGCAAACGTATGGGACAGGACTTAGTGAAGAGCATAAAAATTGTGATGAGTCGCCCAAGTGCAGTTACATACCCGTATATTTTTAGACCTAGCACCAAAGTGTTCGACATAGTTGACCATAAAGCAATCTTAAATATACTAATATACTACAATGGTAACAAATAAGTTGTTCTAGTAATATCTGGAAAATATGGTTTGAACATAGGAATATTACAACCATAAAATAAAATAAATTTGTTGGTCAAAGACGTCACGTATGACGCACATAAATACAGGAGTCATCCAAGGAAGCATGTTAGATTAATAGACATCCTGCAAATTTTCAGTATACACTACATTAAAACGTAATAAAGAGAAAAATAAAGAAGACTCTGTTATTAACTAAATGTCACTAGTACTTTAAATTGCTAATCAAACGCAATTTCATTAGGGAAAGGTAACAATGATGACCAAACATATTAACCGAATTCATTTGAAGGACCAACTTCAAACTTTAAAGATTTTATCTGTACCATGTGACTGTATTCACTACACTAGTATACATTAACCCTTTTAGTCCCACTGGCTAAAATTGTGCACACTAATGTTTAATGTGTATTAGCTGGAACAGAAATATTTTTCTTCGATGGAAACGTCATGTACACATCTGTGAATGTTCAGTGTTTTCATCATGCACAAGTGCTCCCACCCATGTGGCATTGCCGCTAAAATATCAACAGGTGAATGTAGCTGTGCGCAGCAGGTTGCGACCACTAAAATTTACGGAATTTGTTGGCTAGTTATACTCTACTGTATAAGTGAATATTATTATTGTTATTTTGCATGGTAATTTTGGAATTATTAGTTTGTTTATTACAACAGTGAATATTTCAAAATTATTTTAATCTAGAAAAAGAAGCAAATGTCCAAAGTATGTATTGATAACTGGTACATATATTTGTATAAATCATGCATCTAAAATCATTAAAAAAATCTGCTAAGAGCATGAAAGCATAAAGAAAAATTTTCCTTCCGACAGGAAAAATTCAGGTCTGTAAGGGTTAAGAAGAACGGTAGTAGTCAAACAACAAACAGAACTGTTAATAATGAACCACGGGAATAAACTCACCCAATAATGAGCGACTGGAGACGGATCATCCGCCTACCTACGGAGTAAACTTACGTCAGATGGAAAATCAAAGAAGGATACTGCAAGCCGAATCAAGCACCTTTTAACAAGAGAAGAAACCTTTTCACATGTATCTGCATAGACAAACATCTCGTTGACTACCTGATAAAGACGTTTGTTTTGAGTGTGCTGCTGTCCGGAAGTAAGAAGCAGAGAAAACCCCAAATAACGTTCTAGTAATGGTGTTACCGCGTAATGCTAAACTTGGCATGTGAAGACAAGGGATGAAATGAAGATGTGGAGGAAGAGAAGCCGTGCCCTCTCCAACACAGAAGCGGCATACTGGTCGGCCATCTGCTGAGATACGGTGATATCATTAAAAGTGTAACTGAAGAGACAATGCGAGGGAAGAACACAACAGACTGGCATACATCAGCCAGATGATGAAGTATACTACCTGCACATTTATAACGTTTTAAAAAGACAGAAAAAACATGGTGAGCTGCTGCCAACTAGTCTGATGGTCAAAGAACTAAGAAGGAGAAGAAGAATCTTCCGAAAGAGACTAAACAAATATCGCAATAAACTTTCTCGACGGTCTGTTAAAAACTACTTCTAGTGAGGTACCTATCAGAACGATGCCGTTCAGACATGAATGACTGATAAACTTTTGTTTCTACATTTAGTAACAGATTGTAATGCATTTGACCGTGAAATAATCAGTATCGTATTTTACGACGTATATTGTTACTGACCTCACTTCAAGACCCTATTCTCTGAAGGTATTGCTGACAGGTGAAGGGAATGAATGAAAAGCGTGGACATAACAACTTATAATAAGCTGAACCACCAAGTAATTAGATTTTTTATTTGCTACAGATTTGTGTCTTGGCTAAATTATTCGATTGCAGTGAGTTGGCCCTCGTCGCTTAATATTAAGTTTAAAAAAATAGTTCAAATAGCTCTGAGCACTATGAGACTTAACTTCTGAGGTCATCAGTCCACTAGAACTTAGGACTACTTAAACCTAACTAACCCAAGGACATCACACACATCTATGTCCGAGGCAGGATTCGAAGCTGCGACCGTAGCGGTCGCGCCTAGAACCGCTCGGCTACTACAGCCGGCTATTAAGTTTCGTGTTTTGCTGCTGCACTGACGGCCTGTAATTTATTCGGCTTTCCATTTGTCGTTTACGCAGGCGAAGCCGGCCAGGACTTGGTTGTTGTTGTTGTTGTTGTGGTCTTCAGTCCTGAGACTGGTTTGATGCAGCTCTCCATGCTACCCTATCCTGTGCAAGCTTCTTCATCTTCCAGTACTTACTGCAACCCACATCCTTCTGAATCTGATTAGTGTATTCATCACTTGGTCTCCCTCTAACATTTTTACCCTCCACACTGCCCTCCAACGCGAAATTTGTGATCCCTTGATGCCTCAGAACATGTCCTACTAATCGGTCCCTTCTTTTTGTCAAGTTGTGCCACATACTCCTCTTCTCCCCAATTCTATTCAATACTTCATCATTAGTTACGTGATCTACCCATCTACAGCATTCTTCTGTAACACCACATTTCGAAAGCTTCTATTCTCTTCTTGTCCAAACTATTTATCGTCCATGTTTCACTTCCATACATGGCTACACTCCATACAAATACTTTCAGAAACGACTTCCTGACACTTAAATCTATACTCGATGTTAACAAATTTCTCTTCTTCAGAAACGCTTTCCTTGCCATTGCCAGTCTACATTTTATATCTTCTCTACTTCGACCATCATCAGTTATTTTGCTCCCCAAATAGCAAAACTCCTTTACTACTTTAAGTGTCTCATTTCTTAATCTAATTCCCTCAGCATCACCCGACTTAATTCGACTACATTCCATTATCCTCGTTTTGCTTTTGTTGATGTTCATCTTATATCCTCCTTTCAAGACACTCTCCATTCCGTTCAACTGCTCTTCCAAGTCCTTTGCTGTCTGTGATAGAACTACAATGTCATCGGCGAACCTCAAAGTTTTTATTTCTTCTTCATGGATTTTAATACCTACTCCGAATTTTTCTTTTGTTTCCTTTACTGCTTGCTCAATATACAGATTGAACAACATCGGGGAGAGGCTGCAACCCTGTCTCACTCCCTTCCCAACCACTGCTTCCCTTTCATGCCCCTCGATTCTTATAACTGCCATCTGGCTTCTGTACAAATTGTAAATAGCCTTTCGCTCCCTGTATTTTACCCCTGCCACCTTTAGAATTTGAAAGAGAGTATTCCAGTCAACATTGTCAAAAGCTTTCTCTAAGTCTACAAATGCTAGAGACATAGGTTTGCCTTTCCTTAATCTTTCTTCTAAGATAAGGTGTAAGTTTGTGGCACAACTTGACCAGAAGAAGGGATCGGTTGGTAGGACATGTTCTGAGGCATCAAGGGATCACCAATTTAGTATTGGAGGGCACCGTGGAGGGTAAAAATCGTAGAGGGAGACCAAGAGATGAATACAGTAAGCAGATTCAGAAGGATGTAGGTTGCAGTAGGTACTGGGAGATGAAGAAGCTTGCACAGGATAGAGTAGCATGGAGAGCTGCATCAAACCAGTCGCAGGACTGAAAACCACCACAACAACTACAACAACAAGGTGTAAGTTCAGTATTGCCTCACATGTTCCAATATTTCTAAGGAATCCAAACTGATCTTCGCCGAGGTCGACTTCTACCAGTTTTTCCATTCGTCTATAAAGAGTTTGTGTTAGTATTTTGCAGCTGTGACTTATTTCGGTAATTTTCACATCTGTCAACACCTGCTTTCTTTGGGATTGGAATTATTATATCCTTCTTGAAGTCTGAAGGTATTTCGCCTATCTCATACATCTTGCTCACCAGATGGTAGAGTTTAGTCAGGACTGGCTCTCCCAAGGCCGTCAGTAGTTCTAATGGAATGTTGTCTACTCTGGGGTCTTGTTTCGACTCCGGTCTTTTAGTGCTCTGTCAAACTCTTCACGCAGTATAGTATCTCCAATTTCATCTTCATCTACACCCTCTTCCACTTCCATAATATTGTCCTCAAGTACATCGCCCTTGTATAGACCCTTTATATACTCCTTCCACCTTTCTGCTTTCCCTTCTTTGCTTAGAACTGGGTTTCCATCTGAGCTCTTGATATTCATACAAGTGGCTCTCTTTTCTCCAAAGCTCTCTTTAATTTTCCTGTAGGCAGTATCTATCTCACCCCTATTGAGATAAGCCTCTACATCCTTACATTTGTCCTCTAGCCATCCCTGCTGAGCCATTTTGCACTTCCTGTCGATCTCATTTTTGAGAATTCTGTATTCCTTTTTGCCTGCTTCATTACTGCATTTTTATATTTTCTCCTTTCGCCATTTCAGTTCAATATTTCTTCTGTTACCCAAGGAGTTCTACTAGCCCCCGTCGTTTTACCTACTTGATCCTCTGCTGCCTTCACAACTTCATCCCTCAAAGCTACCCATTCTTCTTCTACTGTACTTCTTTCCCCCAATCCTGTCAATTGTTCCCTAATGCTCTCCCTGAAATTCTGTACAACCTCTGGTTCTTTCAGTTTATCCGGGTCCCATCTTCTTAAATTCCCACGTTTTTGCAGTTTTTCTTCAGTTTTAATCTACTTGGTAAAGGTTCGGAACTTTCAGATGACTAAATTGCACGGCAAATTTAAATGATGCAGTTGATAAAAATCGGTGAATCGAAAATTCGACCACTTCTTCAACAAACAAATTATAGAAAAAACTAGATCTGGAACGTTACTTATTTTCGTAGCGCACAGAGAAACAATATTTTTATTGACTTTATTTTATTTATTTATCATTGTCCATTTCACGACAATAATGGACCGTTAAATTTATGTGAATTTTCGTGGTTATCTATTTATTTTTCATTCCTATAATTTTTTCTGTAAGTTTGCAGTCTTTCCTCCTTATATTTATTTATTTCTACTGCTATTGATCTGCCTGTCTCCGTATCTGAGTGGTCAGCGTGCCTCACAGTCATACGGGGGATCCGGCTTCGATTCCCAGTACTGCCAGAGGTTTATCCTTGGTGTAACTAGAAGTTGGAAGGTCTAGGAAACCTCGCAATGCCCGGGAAAGTGTTGTGCTGACCACATGACCCTCCGCACCGCATCCAGTGACGCCGTTGGCAGGGGATGTCGGGTCGGACTGGCCAGTCTAGGGCTAGAGCGCGGAACTTTGCCTTACCTTACTATCGCTCTAACAATACTCTCCAATTCTAAGGGAACTAGTCCATTAATGGGACGTAGTTTTACTACGTTCAGTAAGGAGATTCGCATCAGTTTGCGTGGCTTGCCTCACGTGTGCTGAGATACAGCTGCATTCCATTCTGCCAACACGTTCTTTTCGCAGTATTAAATAGCACATGTGAAATTCCTTATTTTTCGTGGTTGTCTAATTGTACTACTAACTTACGAGACTCTCTGTATTCTTTGAATTTCTTACGAGATATTCGCCCCCTGAATGTTTCCGATGTGTTTATTCTCAAAATCCCTCAGTTTAGGTTGCTGTTTCAACCTTCCATCTGGAAGAGCTCGCTATATCTGATGAACAGACTGTGCATGTTGTTTGAACACCAATTTTAACTAGGGCGATTAGGTTACGAATTTAGCATTAGGTACATAAATTATGGGCATGAAGCATTAGGTACATAAATTATGGTTAAAGAGCAATAACTGATGGAAGAATAAAAAAGCGTAGCCGATTTTCTTTTCACTGAGTATAATCAAGGAGCTACTGTGGTGTACAGGAATGGAAGACAGCCGTTCTTTTCCACTTCCATTGTAAAATCGATCGTGGGAATAAGAGTCCCCTGCCTGTATGACCACACAACAAACTTGTCGCCTAGGTATATCTAGACACTGCCGGTCCGAAAATCAGTCTCATAAGGACGTTTACCAATACAGGGGCAGAGTCCTGCCTGAGACAGTGTCATCAGTCCAGCCGATGCTACCTGTCTTAACGCCTATAGAATTCCAACCCCCAGCATCACACGTTTTCTCGCGTCTTTGGTATTAGGTAACAGAAGAAGGAATGGAGGAGGATTAGGGTTTAACGTACCGTCAATGTCAAGGTCGTTCGTTAATTTACAGTATACGGTGCTCAGTCACTACGCGAATGTGGTCTTCCACGCCTAGAAGTAGTCTTGACTACTTGTTTCATTTTTTGTTGCCTATAGAGGTCCCCAGCAATTGTCCTCATCATCTATGAAGATGACTCAAGATCTTCCGTAAAAATATGGTGTTATTACATGCAAGGAAGCAGCGCCGAAGTCGTCACTCAATCCTGAATTAATGAATATACTCGACAGTGGCTTTAATGAATTAATGCATCATGTTAATTTTCGTTTACGATAAAGCTATACTACGTGAAGTAAGTTATTGTTTGAGACACGTCTGACCATCCAGGTGCTGTGTAGTGGCCCAGAATTAAAAAAAACCACTGTGTTGGGTACTTTACAGAGGGCAGTGGAAGAATTGTGGTAATTAATGAGAGAACAATTTAGAGCAGTTCTTGGATTTCATTTGAAAGTTTTTCATAATCATTGAATTAAGAGAACACAGCTCATAAATGGATTAAATTGATATAACAGGGAATCTAAAAATGTATCTTATTACCTGTGTCGAGATTTTGAATTCAAGTGGACAGTTACAACTACAAAATCATCCTTTTTGCTCCAATAAACTGAGCACCGTTGCATTCGTCTTCCACTGCCTGCTGTTGAAACAGTTCGACCTAGATGTTTCGATATGTTTTGTTCAGGGCAAGGAATTCAACCGCGATTCTTCGTGAGCAGCTCATGTTACTAACAAGCTTTCAAATGGTTCTGAACACTATGGGACTCATCATCTGAGGTCATCAGTCCCCTAGAACTTAGAACTACTTAAACCTAACTAACCTAAGGACATCACACACATCCATGCCCGAGGCAGGATTCGAACCTGCGACCGTAGCGGTAGCGCGGTTCCATACTGAAGCGCCTAGAACGGCACAGAGGCCGGCTGAACAAGCTTTGAGCCCAGAAAGTCATAGTAAGGTAACACATTACTATGACCATCCAAACGTTTGTTGGTTTAGTTTCCGGAGTATACAGGGCTGTCAGAAACAGACTTAAATGCTTATAAGCGTATTTCAGGGTAGGTTGTCTGGACTATGAGAACAACTGAGTCTCATTGTATCTGGCGGGCCGCTCGAATTTTCGCGCCCAACGGCCTGATTGGGTAACTTCAATGCTAATTAGCTCAGGAACGGCGCAAAGTGTCGAATTTTTTCTTAACAATTATTTCTCGGCACAATCTATGCTGGAACACCCTTGCAAACTCTTGAGACTGTTTCTGACCACACTGTATATACATGGGAGGGAGTCATTGTCTGTGACAAATAAAGGAAGTTGATAACTGAAGGTAGCAGTTTAGAAAACACATAGGAAGCATCGACAAAAGAGTTGTGCAGTATAACACGGTGAGCGCGGTGTCCACATAAGCATAAGAGCAACAGCCTGCATTGTGATACCTGCAGTGCTGCCGGAAATATCTGGTGCAGTACTTGCACCAGAGATTTCAATCTTACACGTTAATCAATGCAAAGAGAAAATTTTTCGTTCAGTAATAACAGTGACTGTGAGTATGACAAATGCTTATTGATATTCATTCATGAATCCAGCTCAGCAGTACTCTTTACCAGTAAACTTTATAGAAACGGAAAGCGTGTGTATGAGGAACGGTGGCATCGATTCAGGCAGTATTTACTAGACTATTAGGGACTGGTGTGATAGGCTGAGAGCGGGTCGCTTGGTGCAGGCTAGCTGGCACACGGCAATCGATGGCGGGAGTTTTCCGCGAGCCCCGGCCACGCCCACTGCATGCCGCCTCGCCTGCGTCACACTAGAGTCCTCAGTCACAAAATGTGCCAGTGTTTTAACTAAAAGCGAACTCGAGAGAAGCTCAGCTTTGAGGCCTGGTGACTATTTGCAATGTAATATCATACGTCGTTTAGTAAAGCTTCACACCAAGTCTTCATATGCTAACGATCAGAAAAGCAAATGGCTGTAATCACTTTTAGATACTCATTTAGCGTTCGTGACGATCGGTTTAAGTAAAGGTTTTTAACATATTTCTCGAGAAACGTTGTTGCTATAAGTTATCCTCGGACGGTAGCGTATTGGTTCCTTCAAAAGGCCACGATCAGTATCCATGTCTTATCCGAGCTTGTGCTCGGAAGACCTCAAAAGGATATATAAACTGTGATATGAAAAATTCTTTTAGAAATGCTGCATGAAACCCCTAAAGGAGAACAAATATAACATTTATAAACGTTGGAGGGAAAGAACGATTAGGATACTGAAACGAAAGACAAAGCGACGAAGACATGAGACAGTAGGAAGAGCAGCCAGTACCAGTAGCAGTAGAAGAGAATGTTCTCAACAGATGGTCGAGAAGTGCAAACTGGAAATTGGCTTTCAATCTCTCTGCTGCAGCCAGCAGGAAACGATCAGCGACTGCCTACTTATATAAAAGAAAAAAAATCACCCATTTTAACCGATTTAAGTTTTAACGCGCGATGCTGCGCTGTTGCCAAGAACTGAATGGTTCTCCTTCAAACGTAACAGTCATCATGATGTACAACTCGAATCGTTTTGGAATGAAAAATTCCTGTTACTACATGCTTTGTGGCTTTTACGAAAACGTGATGTCTGTGAAGAAGTTTGGCCTTCTTGTTATTTAGTAACCTGTACTCTGAACTGCTGCATATCTATACGTTATTCTGGAATTACGGGTCAGCAACACATTTTGTCTTCATAAACACTCTTAATCAAGCAGTAGAAGCCATGACATTAGCAGAGACACAAGTTCGACGTCGGCGGAGCAATGTTAAATGCAAGATGAAGGACACAGGATTAAAGTCAGAAAGAGATGCTGTTGATTTATACAATCAGTATACCTCCTTAAGTACAGTATTGAGTGAACGACAACGCGCACGCCTGTCGATACCGGTCAAGATTCGTATGCACCCACAGTACATTCGATATGTTCTGTACAGCTAGGTTGATGGAAATTATTTTGCTCAAAGCTATTTTAGACAGACGTTAAATTTATAGTTTAATAAGACCAGAAACATTAACAAATGGATTCCTGGCTGTACGGTGAAAGTTTCTAAAAAGTGCACGTACTCGTAAAGTTTCTAAAGCGTCGCCACGTTCATTAGATTGAAAACACATTGCGATATACGCTGAGGTGACAAAAGTCATGGGCTAGCGATATACACATATACAGATGGCAGTAGTATCGCGTACACGAAGTATAAAAGGGCAGTGCATTGGTGGAGCTGTCATTTGTATTCATTTGATTGCGAGAGAAGGTTTCTGAGGTGATTATTGCCGCACGACGAGAATTGCAATAATGCAATGGCAGACAGCTTTCGCTTAACGACCGAGAACATTGGCGTTCGCGTATAGTTGCCAGTGCTAACAGCCAAGCAACACTGCGTGAAATAACCGCAGAAATCAATGTGGGACGTACGATGAAAATATCCGTTAGAACTGTACGACGAAATTAGGTTTAGAATGAAATTAGGTTTAGACCCCACGAAGCCATGGATCCAAGTTGTCAACAAGATACTGCAAACTGGTGGTGGCTCCATAGTGGTGTGGGCTCTGTTTACAGGGAAATGGATGGGTCCTCTGGTCTAATTGAACCGATCATTGACTGGAAATGGTTATTTTCGGCTGCTTGGAGGCAATTCATGGACTTTATGTTCCCAAACAATGATGGAATTTTTATGGATGACAATGCTCCATGTCAGTCGACCATAGTTGTTCGCGATTGATTTGAAGAACATTCTGGACAATTTGAGCAAATTATTTGGCCGCCCAGATCACCCCACATGGATCCCATCGTACATTTATGGAAGATAATTAAGAGGTCAGTGCGTGCACCGACAACACTTCCGAAATTATGGACGACTGCGGCATGGCTCAGTATTTCTGCAGGGGACTTCCAGTGACTTAGTGAGTCCACGACACGTACAGCTGCTGCACTACGCCGGTGTCCGACACGATATTCATTGGTATCCCACGAATTTTTTCACCTCAGTATAAAATTCGGAAAGCCTTATCAGCGCGCACAAATGAATAGAAATATACATATACAATGCCTGAAATTACCAGTAACCGAACTGATTCTTCCAGCAGAAAACAGTATGCTTCTGAAAGTTGACGAACAGGGATTTTCGCAGTACCACGAACGTTTTGTAATTGGAAACCCGTTTCTGGTTTCATAGAGCAGTTACCTACTTGGGCTAATCATTGCGAGGGACAGGATATAGCCAGAGTGGAAAAATATACTACAGGTTTCAGGGAATATTGGAATCGCTGGACATGCTTCTCCAACTGTTTTTGCCGTACCATAACCCACACGATATTTATTTGTTTCTGTTACATGATGGCTTTTAAACACTCACTCGTTGGTTACGACACAATAATGCTTCCATCAGCGTGCGCAGTTGACGCTCTTTTCTGGAACGAAGTGTTACACAGACGTGGGAATCGATGTGATGAAACAGGAAGCATAAATGGTTTTGACCAGGCAGCTATTTCTCATCCTTTGCTTATCCCATGGTCATATCAAGCAGTATTGAAGAAGGGACATGGGTAGTTACAATTAAAGTGCAGCTATTCACGTAGGTCCAGTGCGGGCTGTAATTATCGTATGACAGCAAAACTTGGTACAGATACTATTGTGTTAATGCAGAACCGATTTACGCTAGAAAAAAAATAGTTCCAATTTTAGCCACCAGGTGCGAATCTGCCGCTGTACAGAATCTCGTCGACGTTTCCGGTCCGCATATTGAACAAATTGTGTAAGCGGCAATTAATGTGAATATCGGCATATGTCTTTCTCACTTCTTTGACCTTTGCTGCGCACATCCCATTCCTAATCCATTACATATGGAAAAGTACGTCTGTCTTGCGTTCACAGCGCCAGATTTGCACCTGGTGGCTAAAAGTGGAACTATTTTTTTCCCAGCGTAAATCGGTTCCGCGTTAACGTATTAGAATATCTACCAAGCTTCGCTACCATATGATAATTACAGTCCACACTGGACCTCTGTGAGTAGCCGTACAATAATTATAACCACCCAGTAGTTGTGCATAATTTTCCTTTATTCTGGGTAATTATAACTGCATAATGTCCAGTTATGAATTATTACAAGTTGTTTACATATCCACGCTCGCAACTGGAGTAGAAGCTGAAGAATGTTCCTAGATTATTTCTTGGAATTTCCTAAATTGATGCGTGCGAGATATTGAAGTGTTTATCTATTTAGTTTATCAATATTTCAGTTAGACTCAGGAATACAGGCCTGTGCAATTCTTGTTTGTAGACTTCATTTTAGCCCGACCTGATGCGGATTCCACACGAAGTATTCCATTATGAGTCATATACGAATATTTTAAACAGTCTCGTCGTAGAAAAACTAGTCTTACTGCGTGCTACCAATAAATGAAACCTAACATTTTTTTTTTTCTACAGCTGAAGCTGAACCTTTCCGCACATTTTTATTCACAGATTTGTATTACGTAACTGGTACAGTTGTAGCTCCTTGAGTGTGTTCAAGGTTTACTACATTTTTCAAGAAACACACAACTATATACAGGATGTTTGACTGTTTTAGGTACAAGTCTACGTTTATGCTGCAGCTTCGCAACAAGCACATCGCTGTCAGTTAGGTTAGTTCGTTATTTTCATTGGTGTGAAAGGAAGAGTATGTTCCAAGTACCTGTTCCTACAGTGAACAGCAAACGAAGTATGCTCTTGTAGCATTTGAATCGGTCCCCCCCCCCCCCCCCCCCCCACACACACACACACACATTTTCATATTAAGATGTGGCTGATCCCTCGTCATACATGGACGTATTAATAGCAATGCACGGGCGGCAGCATGATTGTATCACGAAGTGTATTCCTGTAGAAGACAACCAGACAACAATGTGTTCAGTGGGTCCCATCAGCGCCTGCGCCAGGCTAGTTCATTAAAACTCAAAACGAAGCACGCAGTTACATCAGGAACGGTGTCCAGGAGGAGCAAGTGTTATAAGAAGTGAACGCAATGCCGGGAACAAGTAGAAGAACGATTGCTGTAGCAGAACGCTTTCGCCCTCCACCAAATGGCGGATATTCCATGAGGGGCCGTTGAACCTACACCATGTACAAGCCCTTGCCGCACCTAACTTCCCAGCCCCACTGCCCAGAGAAGACATAGTTTGCCCGAGACGATACTGTGAACACACATGCTACGACTGAGAGGGCAGGTGTCGTTGGTAATCGGTTGATGGGCCACACTTCCTACATGGTTGACTTATTGGCCGTTTATACCTTTATTTCTTACAATACAAGCTAATGGATTATTTATATTATGTTACTTATGGTATAAGGTTGCGTATGTGGTACACGCATGATGGTGCACCGACATACTTTCAATCTGTGACAATAAATATACAGGTCGTGGCTCGCCAGTAGCATGGTCTCTCAGGTTACCTGAACCAGTAGAATTTTATTTGTGTGCGGAAATTTGAAAGCTTTGGTGTATTACAGCCCTATTGATAGTGTCTATGAATTCTAGGAACGCATAGTCTATGGCTGTTAGCGCATTTGGCACATGCCTGGGATTTCTGAATATTTACGGGGATCGATGAGGTGACGTGCTGAACCGCACATTCACATGACCGGTGGCCACTTGGAATACTTCGTTGTTATGTGTTTCTCCTCAAGTGCGTATCTGCAGTTTGCATCCTCGCGGATTCGGTTATTAGATTTTTATTTACTCAGTTGTAATACGTCGTATCGGGGAAACCGTTGGCATCCGGACTTAGATTTATCGGGCTCATTTGTTTTTTGTTTTTCAGTGTTCTGTTCTCGCCCACTTCGTTTGCACCTGTAATAGTCAAATTCTGTGTGTTTCCATTGATTAAGAGCTAGTTCTTAATCGTTACACAAGACTAATATTTTGTTGTCGAAATATAGCGGGATGTTAATCGAATTATACATTTCTTAGATAACTGCATCATCTAGGAAAAGTCTGAATTGTAGCTCGTATTTCTGTCATTAATATAAAATATGACCAATAATGATCCTGTCACATCTTGGGCCGCAGTTTAAATTCCTACTTTGTTTGTTGATGATTCTCCGTCCATAGTAACGTGCTGTGTTCTGTTTGTTAACACATTCGCAGTCCAGTGATCAATCTAGCTAGATATCTAATACGAAGTTACTTTTTATCAGTTGTCGGTGTAGTTCTGAATAAAAAGTTGATAGAAATTTAAGAAAAATAACGATTTGATAAGGAATTCAGCGTCAGCTTGTTAGATCTCACTGTCCAAGTGATGAAGTATGTGCATATTATTTCTTGTGCCACTGATAACCTTAACACGTGACCAAAATTCTTTAGAAAAATATTTTACGTCAGGAGTTTGCCAGCATTGTATTAAGCGTTCACGCATTGACCTTCTGGTGGCGAGATGTGTTTGGATGACATCTACAAATGCATATGCTGCCTCATATCTGTTGTGCAATTCACTCTGTTTCTTAAGAAATTTGATGATACTGTTTTTGTACTATATAGGAGTGAGGGAGAGAGTGGATGCTCCTGACGCCTCGCTGGTAGTAGACATGAATTTTTGTAAATCTTCATTAATTACTCAGCTGCCCACGAACTAAAGCTTCCGTACGTATTCTCTGCTTAAATTAGACGATTACAATTCCTATTTGCAATGTTACAGCTAACTGCAGATTCAGACTTTCCCTTTTGTTTATTAATCCTTTTTACTTTGCTGTTCATTGTTACTGACATTTCATCATGATCCGTGAACTCTTAATGTGATTTCCTCAGAGGAATCGTCGCTGATCCTCGTCAACTAATTTGATCTGTTTTTATTATTATTTTTATAACTGATAGTGATTCAAACTATCCGTTTTAGATATCTCTTAGAAACGATTTTGTAGAATGTTTGATTTCGCCTTACCAGTTCAAAAACTTTCACTTTTCTTGTTTATTGTTGAATCATTAAAATCTCCTCCAGTTATCGTACCATGCGTGGGGCACATAAGAACTGATGAAGTGTGGTTTTATCTGTTTTCAGCAATTCTACAATACAGTCTGCTAACAACTAGAAAGACCCAACTTCGGCTTTGACCTACCTTCTTCAGTTAATTATACCCACTTATGCAACAAATCGACCACAAAAATCATACGGCCATCAGTTTTCTGGTTTCAAACTACATCCCTTGCCAAATATCACGGCAAGAAAAGCTTAAAAATCTAATTTCCTTGGGAAAGTCTCTACGAAGCGAGGTGGCGCACTGGGGGAAGGAGAGGTGTTCAAATAGCCATTCGGCCATTCAGATTTAGGTTTCCGGTGCTTTCTCTAAATCGACTAAACCTGAGACTTACTTTGTTTTGATTACAACAAGTTAGACCTTCCAATATGTGATTCATACGTTCAATAATATCTTTTTTGCAGCCATGAACTGTATTCAGGGACCAAGATTGAAAATTCCACTTAGCAGTACAAGACCGAGTCAAACGCTTTCTCACTATCTCATCAAGGCTCGCGGTCCGCTGTGGGCTGTTTCAGAAAAATGCAAATTCGAAAAAAATTTCACATTGCGGTTGACTGAAACTGTCTTGCTTATTATAAGATTAACTTGATGGGCGTAGCAGTAGACATATTCTAGGTTAGGATAGTAGTTTTTCATAATATCTTGTACCTCCATCAGAGAAACCACCCATAACAGATGCCCATCGTAGGTCTGTGCAGTAAATTTTTGAGGGGTTTCATTTACTTTTTACTTCTCTAATTTTTCTAGCAAACTCGCAGCTAACGTCTGTGCGTCATGTTTAGAACGAGACAAGAAACTCGAAAACCTTTCTATTGGTTTACATCTTAATACGCAACGATATGCAACAGCCATCTGAAATACATTCGATATATCACTAGTTTCATTTGCTATAACAGCAAAAAATTCTAATTCCCCGATTTGCTTTGAAATTTCTTCTTAGCATACCTCCAACATAATTTGCGAAAGCTCATTTTGAATTTTTTGGATGTTACTTCGAAAACAGTCACCTTATCCAAATGATCTCTTAGTGCTGCATCCAATTCAGCGCTAAATTTAATCAATCTCCTCAAAACACCTGGATTTGATCACGATTCCAGTTTCATCATGAGTCCTTAATACCAGCTCTGAGGTACCACAGAAACGAATACAGTTTATTAAAATATTTAACATGTACATGCTATGACTAAGTTCATCCCTACATTCCGCAGTTTTCCTTCTATAAGCATTATCCAGCTGTTCGTCTACTTTGGCAGTTCCAGAAAGTGCCAGTGTTAAACAATTTTATATGTGAACAGATAAAGATCCATGCGTCTTCACTGTGGTACTCAGATGATTTATGTCCGTACCTCCCACTTGAGTCCACGAAGGTTCTCCACCAAACAACAGGCATGGGAAGCAGAAGAATGCATTTTGAACTTCGCAGCCACATGACCAATCTTTGTTTTTATACATATCCATTTTAAATGCTCTCTTAAACTGTCGATTTCCAGTATTCATAATTAGCACAGTATTTAAACCTAGCAATGGTCGCCCTATTCTCTTTACAGAAAGCTTCTCCTCATCAGAAAGATTAGAAAAGTCTGTACCTTGCAAATTCTTTATGCTATTCATTTTCACTCGCGCTGCACAACCTAGAAAAATTGTGACAAGGTAGTTCTTATTGTTCAACGTATAGAAAACTACAGCATCAGGGACCTGTCACCTTGAGACACCATAACATCTATACACAAGGTTCTTAGAAGTAATATTCATACACACATAAACATTACGGTTGCGGTAACACCAACAGTTTCAGTAATATAGCACTTTCCAAATGTCACTAAGTTAGCATTAAATTTCAGCTATTTACAACAGACAAAAATATAAAATACAGCTATGCTGATGAGAAAACATTTCGTCTGAATTTGTACCCTGAAAACCAATTCTGTGAATGAAGTAAAATTATTCGATTGCTGTTCAGATATTAAAACTGGTAACATTGTGGCTGGCGGAATGGCGTTTCCAAGTGGCTTGGATAACCACGTAACGTTGTGAGATGAGACAAAAGCTGAGAGAAATGTCCTCCGTTGATTAGTGCTACCTAACGGGGCATTTGGAACTGTTCTAGGCAGTAAGCTTGCTTGCATGCTGACTGCAACATCCTGTAACATCACTGGAGAGCATGCTAGGTGGTGTTAGGGACAGGTCTCGACTCTAACCTGCTCGAGGTACAATGGGGTGTGCTATCAGCAGGGAGTTGCCTAGGAATGCAAACCACTGACAATGGGAAGCCACGACGTTCGGTGGGTTGGGTGGTTTGAGGGAGGGGACCAAACTGCGAGGTCACCTGTTCCATAGGATTAGGGAAGGACGAGGAAGTAAATCGGCCGTGCCTTTTCAAAGGAACCATCCCAGCATTTACCTGGAATGATTTAGGGAAACCACGGAAAACCGAAATCAAATGATCGGACGCGGGTTTTAACCGACCTCCTCCCGAATGCGAGTCCAGTGTGCTAACCACTGCGCCACCTCGCTCGGTGATGACGTTGGGATCACACATTTACTTCGAACTATTTTACACCTTTAGTAGGCCATTAAACAACGTAATGTGTAAGTAGTAAGGTGCATTACTGTGACAATTCCGAGAAAGTAGCAAGAGAAATTTTACCTGTCTGTCATGTGATTTATGTATCTGTGGGTAGGCGCCGGATGTTAGAGCTCGTGGTGGTCAAGTGATTAGCGTTCCAGCTTCGTAAAATGAGCGTGTGTGACGCGTTGGTTCTACTGCCGCTCGAATTTAATTAATAATCTATTTTTTCATCACTGGTCATATTATTTAATTTATATGCCATTTGAGAGATAATATAATGAAAAAACCCACGGGTATTTGCATCATTTTCTTTCGAGGGTTGACTAGGGCTTTCCAAGCCTATCCCTCGTAGTAAGTAGTTAAATAACATATGAATTCACTACAACTTCTTGAAAGTTCACATGCTTTTTTTCATTGTATTAGCTCCCAAATGTCATATAAATTAAATAATGTGACGAGTGAAGAAAAAAATATAGATTAAAAAGTATATTAGCGGGATTCGAACCGTCGTCTCGTCCACGACCCAGTTGAAACTCGCTAAATCTAATTTTTTTACAACATATATTTTATCTATAAATTGTAACAAATTTACGGTTGTAAGTTACAAAAAGTACAATTTCGTAATTTTTCAAAGTTACAAAAGTATACAGCTTTATTGTCATTTCTCTCTTAATATGGTTTTGTTTGTGGCCTATTTCCATTTCCTCTCCAAACCAAAACCTCCTTCTTCTTAGTGCTATGGTTTTATGTAATTCATGGCATTTTAGAAGAATTAAATTCTTGTTCTGACTGTATCTGAAATAAGGAGACTAAATGCTACGTTTGTACATAAACTAGAGAAATTGTATGGTGTTTTTTTTAGACAACCTTATTTTTACAAAATGTGTATGAATGGGCCAAGTTTTTCTTTTTTCTAGTTGTTTCTGTCAATTTTGTCCCTTACTTGGTGCAAGTATACTTTCAATTCGGTTACACATTCACTTTCATCGTTGATGACGTAGCTTATATCACGTGACTGTTTGAAGCCGGTAACGGTTTGAAATCCGTGAACGTTATCTTCTTGGCGTTAACTTCAGCCGTTGTTATCGTTAATAGCAAGGCACATTTAAATTTAATCCACTTCCACAAGGCTAGGATGTGAGAACAGCCTACTGTTCGGTGCAGCGCTGTGGCAGTCAGGCCACAATGTTCGCTGTAAGGGCTTCCCTTGAATCTCAGGTGGTGTCGCCGTGATGCTGTCGGAAACAGATCGTTTAAGAACATGTAAGCGGTCGAGCATAGGAAAATTTAGACCACATTAGCTTCCAGTTAAGATCTTTGTGTATTATTTGGTTGATTGATATGTGAACTAGTTCTTTCTGTAGTTCTCCCATAGTCTTTCTCGTGGTGAAGTTCTTTTCATTCGGGAGTTTTTCTACTATTACCACTGTGATTTGCCGGCCGGCCGTTGTGACCGAGCGGTTCTAGGCGCTACAGTCTGGAACCGCACGACCGCTACGGTTGCGGGTTCGAATCCTGCCTCGGGCATGGGTGTGTGTGATGTCGTTAGGTTAGTTAGGTTTAAGTAGTTCTACGTCCTAGGGGACTGATGACCTCAGTCCCATAGTGCTCAGAGCCACTTGAACCAACCCATTGTGATTTAAGAGTTCAAGTAATATACGCGGGCAGGTGGGCGGCATTCAATATAAATCCGACTGACTTGGTTCAAAAGGCTCTGAGCACTATGGGACTCAACTTCTGTGGTCATCAGTCCCATAGAACTTAGAACTACTTAAACCCAACCAACCTAAGGACATCACACAACACCCAGTCATCACGAGACAGAGAAAATCCCTGACCCGCCGGGAATCGAACCCGGGAACCCGGGCGGGGGAAGCGACATCCACTTTTCAGATGAACCATCCGATATACTTCGTTATTTGAGCAATGTACTGTCTCTTTATGGGTATTATTTGAGCTGTATACCACATTTTTGAAACTACCAGGATATTGACATATTGTATCCTTTGAATAAGATTTAAGTTCCCAGTACTGTTCGCTATTAAGGCGCCTCCTATTTTCTCCACCATCGATTTGGAATTTTCCTCAACCAGTTAGTTCATGTTCTTCTTCAGTTTAACGCCGAGCACTTCAATTTCGTCGCATTCTGTGAAGGGATGTGGCTTGAGTTGTGAAGTTTTGTTCAAGCATAGGGGCCGGGTTTTGTTGCTGTTTATTATTGCTCCCGCTGCTGCCTTATAGGAATCCATTATTTCTGATATCTTTCCCATGTCTTGATGCTGCGTGAGTACAATTGGTACAATTGTTATATCATCGGCATAAGCGTTAGCGGCGAATCTTTGTGCGCCAACATGTATCCCAGAGATCTGGTTGGTGTTTGAGGGGATCACTGGCTCCAAGGAAATATTAAATAACATCATGGGTAGCGGGCATCTGTGCCGGACTGAGCGCTGAACTGAAAATTGTGAAGCGGCGGTTTATTTGTATTTTGGAGACCATTGGATTCCGGTCTGTTAGTAGTAGATATATTGCGGCCTGTGGGAAGTTATAGCGTTGCAACACATTCCTTAGATATTGGCGACTGACTTTGTCCAAGGAATTTTCTAGGTCTGTGTTCAACAATCCCATTGTTCCTGCTCGGTACATCCATGAGAAGAAGGTCATGTCTCTCAGAGAGCAAAGACCATCAGTGATTTTCCTGTCGGGAGCACTACACGTTTGACCAGGCACGATTATCTCTAGGAGAATCTCTTTTAGTCTTTCTGATATTATGCACGCCATTATTTTCAAATCGGCACATAAAGTTGTTGGCCTATAATCACGTATGCACCTTGCTTTCGAAGTTTTGGGTACAAGGACTATAATTCCTTGTTCATTTTACGAATATATTAGACCTACTCTTTGTTTCTCTTTCACAACCTTCGTATATTCTGCTTTGATAACTGACCAAAATACTTTGTAAAATTCTTACGGTATGACGTCAATGCCTCGGACTCCTATTTCGTGGTAATTGCTTTTTGATGTCTGCAATTTCTTCTTCGGATATGGGCTCTACCAAAGTAGTGACATTTTCGTTCGCGAGGGAAGTCGTGCAGTGTTGTAGCAAACTTGCGATCGTGGTAGGATCTAAGGGTTGTTTTCCGAACAGTCTTTGTAAATGGTCCTTAATATCTTCCATATTAACGGCGTCGTTCCCGTCGGAAGACGATAGATTTCCGCTAAATCTCTGTCTGCACCGTTGATCCTGTTGTGTCTGCTGGTCTTACAACACAACTGAAATCTCCTTCCATTATTATGTTACCCTTTGCGTGTCTCATAAAGTATGACATAGTATCACTAAAAAAAAATTCTCTGCCAGTTCTATTACGCATTCCTGATGGGCCATAAAGGTTTAATATTGTTATTTAATTTTGTTTGGCTTTGATAATGCGTCCATCTGGGTGCTTTTCTAAGTTCTTTAATTCCAGTTCCATTCTCGTTAAAACGCAGCAACACCTACCGTTAGGGCCGACATTGTTGTACTCTTTGTAATGCTGTTAGATTCATTTTTTCTCTAGCTACTACCTGAAGGAAGGCAGCGTTAACGTCATTGGTGTTTTAAGAAATTGCCCAGATTCCTCATCATTTTTTCACTTGTTATTCCGCAGATATTTAGCGTGAGTAGAGTCAGCACCCTCTTATTGTCAATTGCGAGCGATTTGTCAGTTTCCACGTCTATTCATATTTCCTTACTTATTTGCTTGTCCGGATTTGTTTCCAGTAGTTTCACTTTCCATTTCTCCTCCTTTCTCGTCTTGGTATTCTCTTTCCGCATATTTCCTATTTTTCCCGGGTGCCGCACTTTAGATTTGGTTTGGCTTTCGTTCCCGGAGCCTCCTCAATATCTTGAGATTTTATAGTCTTTTGGTTGCTAATACTTTTCTCTGCTGCCTTAACTGTGTGCTTTGCAGCTCATGAGATGACATCGAAAGCTGCTTGTTCACCATTTCCCATTTACATGCTCCAGTCACAGCTGCTGTGGTTTGCTTAGCTGTTCCTGTGTTGTCGCCGGGCGTGTTGTTTCCTGCAGTGGTTGGTGTTTACTTTCCTGCTGTGGACGGCTCAAGGCGCTCGCCACGTATTGTTGTCGGGACTGAAGAATATCTGTGTCCGCTTGACTTTCCACCTCAATCTCGAGCCCACTCTGTGTTGTTGGAACCTTATCGGGCTTCTGTTCCCTTGGTATCTGTGCCGATTTTTCTTCAGGGTTTTCTTCGGAGCTCGTACTGCCCTTCTGTAATGGCCGTTTCTTGTTCTGATTACAGTGAGAACAAGAAAGACTTTCATTTTCCATATCTGTTTCGTTTTCTTGCTGTTGAATTGAAGTCTCTTGGACTCTGTAGCTGTTTTCCTGAACAATAATTGCAGACTGGTCTCTATCGGTTACATTCTTTTGATCGTTGTCTGCGTTCCTGTGTACTTCATTTGTTGCTAGTCACTTGTTCAAGGGTGGGAATTCCTCTTCAACCAAACTAGGAGAGTGGCCAGTGGATTCCAGGTGAGTATTCTTGATGTTGCCCATTGTAGTACTTGAAAGAACTAATTCTTGTGCCTGCAATCTTGTCCGCTGCTTCAAATTATTTCGTAGAATAAACATGAGCCGTGAGCAGTTTTCCACATGTCACGTGTGCCATTAACCAGGTCATCTACGAGAAGTTTGCCCAACATATATTATGTGTGCCTTGCAACCGCCTACAAGAGTGTGGGACGGGGTGTCCGAAGTAACAAACATACGTACACACCTAATCCCGTTGTAACACTGGACCTTGTATCTAGTAGACCACTTTTCGAATTCGATGTTTTTTACGTGTCCGTGATTTGAAAAGTGCCTGTATTAAGTCCTCGTTCTTTAGCTCTGGGGGAAAATTTACCACCATAACAGTTTTCAGTTCGCTGTTAGCGTTACTTATAGCAGCGGTACTGACTGAATCATCACGATGACGAAATTCAAATTTGCCTTGGTTTTCACTAATATTCTATTTAACATAATACAATTATGTAATTAGCAATGTAACATAACACAATTATGTTACTAGCAAAAACACAGTATTTCTCGTTATCCATTTGAATGAACTCTGCATTATCACTAGAAAAATCGAAATTTTCATGTAGCCAGTCATGAACCTCCAAAATCGTGGGTTGCACGTGTCTCGTTTTCTTGTCAAAGGCGAACCTCAAAGTACTTTTCCTGATTGAATCCATGGTCATTATTTACGGGCACGAAGCGGAATCTATGCTTCACGAACTATACACAAAAGACGGTGAAGACGAAGAACAAGAAATATCACTACTTAAAGCTCGGTGGCTGCACTAGGAACACATTGTACACGTACCGTAATACTTGTTTACGTAACCAGTCAGCTACAACACAGAGCGCTGAGCAGTAGGCCTCGTAACCACTTAATCACAATGACTTTAGGCCCTGTACCTTCGCACAAATATATCAGTTACATAATAGACATGTACAAATTTTCTTGTAATTTTCTAGGAATTGCCAGAGTAGTGCACCTTACTACTTGCATATTATGTTCTTTAAATGGCCTACTAAAGGTGTACAAAGTCTGAAGTAGATCCGTGATCCCAGCGCCGCGGCCGTACCTTGTCAGTTTACTTGCAGCCCGGCACCGTTTTTCGGTCCGTTACTAGGCATTATGACGTTGGACGACCAAAGGTAGTTCTCTGTAAAACATTTCATGTTGTATATTAGGCTTCCTAAGGCAATAAAATACAAGAAAAGAGGACACCTGAAGAGTAAAATTATTGGGAGTTGTGCGAAACTGCAACAATACCACGCACCGCAACTGCAGTACTCCGGCAGCGATAGCACTGCCTTGGCCCTGCACTGGCTGCTATCGCCACGCAGCAGTGCTACTCAGTCACTCCTGGAGTACTCGTTATTCTTCGTGTTTTACTGCCCATATTAATAAGCCTACACACCGATAAAACGAATAACGCCGACCGAGGTGGTCGAGTGGTTCTAGGCGCTACAGTCTGGAACCGCGCGACCGCTACGGTCGCAGGTTCAAATCCTGTCTCGGGCATGGATGTGTGTGATGTCCTTAGGTTAAGTTAGGTTTAAGTAGTTCTAAGTTCTAGGGGACTAATGACCTCAGAAGTTAAGTCCCATAGTGCTCAGAGCCATTTGAACCATTTGAACGAATAACGCACTAATGTAGGACCGCTCATTCGAATAGGGACGTGAAATTTCAGTTTAAAAATAATTTTGTTTGTAACAAAAATTAAAAAGGCGATTACCGTCGGCACTGGACATCGCATGAGAAACACGATGAGCGGTATCTGTTTGCGTTGACCGCAGCTATACAGTACAAAAAAACTAAACTGCCAATATTTGCCGAATCGTAAGAGAAAATGCGTCTGTCGGCTCTTAATAGGGACATCCGGTATACAGGATGTTCGGAAAATACAGTTACAAACGCGTAGAGCTAGTAGACGGGAGTGAGTACATAATGTTTTGAATAGGAACCCGTGTAAGTAGGAACCCGTGTCTGGAAACGTACCGTTTCCGTTCCACGACTGATTCAATGCAGATGTGTTATGCTTCCACATCTGCTGAACGGAAGAGAACAGTGTAAAATTGCTTGCCCAGGTATGCAATAGGGTAGACCCTATGACTGGTACCACGTCAGATGGTCACCTGAGGTCGCTTAACGTCTGCCTTGGTACGAGACGGATACAATAACTGTGCATGTCTGATACGGAAAATATGGTTCAGTACACGTTTTCAAGATACACAGACATGCTTCTTGTGTATGGTGGAGCTCGAGATAATGGAAAAGCTGCTAGCCGACTATATCACAAACGTTTTCTGCAACATAGCACAACACGACAAAAAGTGTTGTCCCAAGTTACGCAGCGACTGCGGGAAACAGGTAGTTTCACCGTAAGGGGACAGAACTGTGGTGCTCCAAATTTGAAGATGAGGAACTGCATCGCACTAAAGACAACCCGTCGACGAGTTCTCGAACAATTGCGCGTGTAGTGGGTATTAGTCGCAGTATAGTATGGGACGTTCTGCGCGAGCAACAATTACATCTGTATCACTTACAAAGTGTACACGCTATGGGTCCAGCCGATTTTCCACAGCGCGTTGCCTACTGCACGTTGTTCCCTCGCCGCTTCGTCGACACTCCCCTGTTTTCATATCTAGTTATATTCTAAAATGAATGTAAGTTCAGTGGGATGTGAATCCACAACACGTCTCATGCGGAATAGGGCTCGAAGGTGGATCAACCACGCGTTACGTCCGCAGATTTGTTCTATATTCAAAGTTGGATCCACCAGTGGAAACGTCACGGGAGCCTTCTGCGACACCTGCACAGATACAGACATACAGAAAAAAAAACAACAGAGCAAACGTGCTGCAACTGTAGAATATGCAGTTCGAGGTGACTGGTTGCATTCGAGTACAGTGCTATACTATGCCGCCCCACCAGAAAAATAGTGCCTTTGCGCTACGTGTTAGCACCTGTACTACATTTACAAGCAATTTTGGAACACGGGAGGATAAGTGATGTCCTGATCGCGTGGATAAAAGTGCATTAAATCGATAAAATGACGGAAAATACGTATAAATTGAGGGAAAATACGCCGAAATGCGGGGAAATTGGGGGCGTACTTACATGTCTTCTGATCGGTGCAGAACAATTTTTGTACATGGGAACGACTATACGACAGAAAGAGGAATGCGGGTAAACGGCGAGATGGAAGCACCGGGAAACGGAGATACAGTCTTTTATTTTTTATTGAGACAACATTCTACTGTATGCCTATTGAGATAATAGTGACACGCGGGACTTGACTGCTGTCTTTGATGCTTTCCTGGAGAAAAGAGAACCATATGCCTCTAAACTTACTTGCATATACGTTAAAGGATGATAGAGAGTGGATGGAGGGATAGGGTTAGATGGAGCTGTAACGTGGTAGGATTTAATGGTAGACTGATGATGCATTCTAGAGAGAGAGGGACATGTTGCTGCAGGTCATTTGACCATTTTTCCGTTGCTCTGTTGGGATGCATCAGTTGTGTGACATAACCTGCATTCGACTCGCATACAACTGCGTGTTCTATGTATGACATAGAGCACTGTCTACTTGCGATCGTTAACAGCAAACCTCTTGGTCATCATAGGACTTCCGTCCTGTTTTGACACATTCCTCTAGACGAACGAAGATTTATGCGACGTACTTCATCCCCCTGCCGTATCTCGGGCATAAAATCAAGACTTCAGTTTCATAACTACGGTGATTCTAAGTTAGCTACAGGTGTTTGTGAGGTACTACAATCTCCGTGTATACATTTTCTTGACAGATATCCTGTTTACGGAGTTAGTGGCGGAATGACGTGAATTTCACATGTCAACCACGGCTGCTATACGTTTGTCCCTTTCTTTGTAAGATGCATTCCTCGTTACTGACGATCATTTTATATAGGACTGATGCGAGTATAGTATAATTTCTGAACCGTGATCGGATATGAATAGTGGGGGCTATACACCTCTGGAAAGTTATATTGTACGTGTATCACAAGCAATCGATGTTTCAAGGAAGTAGTTTTTCATTTTACAGTTTATCACCATGGTTTATCGTAGAGAAACCTGCAAGGAGAATGTATGTCATGTGCTGGAATAATATTTCTTACATCGGGATAGTAATGGCGTTGCATTCCATACGACTAATAGGTTGGAAATTGCAACGATGTAACGCTATAGCGTGTTTTAAGTGCAGACCATTGTAGCCTTAGTAGTGCATGTGTTTATGTTCTCTCCTACCAATACTTTCTTTGTAAAGCTCCCTGACACTAGAACAATACTTTCGAATTGATAGCACAGTTGTTTCACGTAAAACGCTGCAAACTCCATCCGTCTGGAGCTCCATCATGCATAAAAACCACTCGTTTCTTGTTTTTAACCGTCTGTTATATCATCACAACAGTTTCATATCTAGTGTACAAAGATAAGGGGTGCTAACCACCTCGACATTCGCGCATGTGGAGAAATTTTGGGCTCTTGGATGGGTGCGCGACAGCAGCTAGAGCCTCGGTTCGCTCTGTTTGTGTACGAAATGTGGAATGTAGCCGTCTACTTCTGGTCAGCTGCAGGGAGCGTTGGTCAAAGAAAATGGGAGGAGATGTTTTGGTCTCTAACTTTATCCTAAGAGTGCGAGGATGCCCTGTGACTCCCATCCACATAGAGAAAGATCGAAGTTACGCATTATGATCGAAGTGCTAGAGATATGTAGGTCGCTGCCTGGCATACTTTGGTGTATATGTTCGAGATTTGACAATGAATGAACATACTGCACAGTCAGATTCTTACATTTGCGATGGTACTCGTAAAGTAGTGGAGGGGCTGTTTAGCGATGATACAGAAATTGGTGAGCATGCTGCCGCTTCATTGGCCGGTGTTGGAATTACGATAAAACTGCTGAAATTGAGCGCACTATCAACTATGATGCTTATTATTACAGATTATCTGCGGTGTCTTTTCCATCCTAACAGTCCAAGTACGCTGTTGATTACCACATAATGTGATTTACACCGTGCACTGTCTAGTTTCCTGGTTTAGTCAGTGGACCAAACTTGCTAATGTCAGTTTAGAATCTGACACAGACGTCGAAGTCGTGGTGGAAAAGACATATATGGCACTGTACAAACTGTGTTACAACAGAAAAAGCGATGTATCAAACAACAAAACATGGTCTCTCTCTTGCAACTGATAACATCTGGGAGAAGGTTCTTGTACAATACAACCGGTCTGTGCAAGTGACGTCGTTCACTGGCCAGCTGCTCCAGAGGATGAATACCTGTATATTTAATAGGATCACCGCATATGCTGGTAGATGGTATTCATTTTCGATATATAGGAAGAGAGATATGCGGTAAAAATGTAGCAGATTGAATTAACGAAGCTTTTATAGTTCGTAAATTTCTCTTTGCTGGATGGTAGAGAATAACGATGATAGTATGTTTGGGTGATAGAAGTGAGTGGATCCTGAGGGATGCGGATCTGCTTCGATGTTGAGTCTTTCTAATTTACCGCCTGCCAGAGTGGCCGAACGGCTCTAGACCCTTCAGTCTGGAACCGCGCGACCACTACGGTCTCAGGTTCGAATCCTGCCTCGGGCATGGATGTGTGTGATATCCTTAGGTTAGTTAGGTTTAAGCAGTTCTAAGTTCTAGGTGACTGATGACCTCAGATGTTAAATCCCATAGTGCTCAGAGCCATTTGAACCTAATTTTCCCAGCAGGAAACACCACCGTAACTGTTCGTACTGTCGTCGTGTTGCAGGATCAGGCTTCATTTAATGCTGACCTTACACATCATACACAGTTGGCGGAGCTATGACAACATGTTCCCACTTCCACGGAGTGGTCAAAACACGTTCCTATAACATTGACTCAGCTCACTCTGTTTGTACACAGGTTGCAGAATGTGTTAGATATTAATCTCTCTGACATCTGGGTGAAGTTGCTGAAATTGATAGCGCTATCAACTGCGGTGTGTTTTCAGTACATCGCTCCATATCAGTGACATCTTTTCAGTCCTGATGGTCCACTGGGTACACTGTTGATTACCGCATAATGACTGACTGACACCACTCCGTTGAGATGGAGGGAACCTTGACGAACACTGGATATCTGCTACTTGTTGAGGACATTCTGCAGTGATTGGTAGTTCTCGCATCAAAATAGTCAAAGTTTTTTTTCCTGATATAACGCAGGGAGGACATGTCTCTGCTGTTCATTTGTGATCGGTGGCAGTACACTTCGTTGTACGTCACAAAATAATGAGATGCGACTGCAGTAGAATCTAAAACCATACCGATTTTGTTCATAAAACTAAAAGAAAATGAACTTTACCTGTATTTGTGGAAAGAGGACATTTATTATGGTCGCAAATGTGTTTTGCTTTTTTTAATAGATTCTTGATTATAGATGCGTTGACGTCAAATACAGTTGTTCTCCATTGCCGAACGGTGGCCTGCTGCGGTCGAGGGGGAGGGAGGGTGGCGTGTCTGCTACGGTGGTCGCCGGACATAACCGCTCTTTGCCCGGAGGATGGCATGTGGGGGCTCTGTCGCTATATTTTAGACGAAAAAGTTGCACTTGAGGCAGTCGTCCTTTTATCTCCTATTGTTTAGTTTACTATACACGCTGTTGTGCAGGCGTATGAGCGTCGCCTTAAGGCGGTGGCCAGATGGTGGAAAGCCGAATGCGGGTAGCGGCCTTAGAGGGTGGTAGCAGGGACGCGAGACGCTCGGTGGAGCATCGTAGAGGGGGTTATGGGGAGGGGGAGGCGTGAGGGGGAGTCAGAAGGCCTTTGTTTTTGGCAGTTTGTGCTTGTACATCGAGAAGAACACATGTTCAACTACCAACCCCTCTGCCCTCTGCAGTCTTCCAGGACGACGGTTTTCCCCCAGTACAAGTGCTGCATTATGACCCGTTCATTACGAGTGCTGGTTTTCTCCCGAAAATTTCGGAGTGTAATTAGAACTGTGACGCATTTTTTCCCATCAGTTGTGGTAGCGTGTATTGGCTTCGATTACCTGGGCTGCAGGATGGTTTTTGAGCAGGCATCTGTAGCGAACTCAGACATTCAACAGCGATAGATACTGTATGATTACAAGTAATACACTTTCTAAACTCCTCTCTGTCCAGCACCAGTATTTCGTCAGTTCAACGTATTTCCCACCAAAGAGAATAAAGGTAGTACCTTACACCCCTGCCTTTTTCCCGCCAGCTTGTGGGTGTAGGGTAAAGTTTGAGTGTGTCTGTCGCCAGTTTCGAGTGGTATTGCGAAATTTTTTCCCAGCAGGATAACACCAGTTGTGTGGTATTGCGCTTTTGTGCTGTCCTTGTGTAGCGCTATGCATATAGTTGAGTAATTAGGCTCAATTTTTGTGTGTAACTGTGTAATTAGGATCGATATTTGCGTCAGTTTACCGACCAAAATAAATAAAGTACACTAACTTAACCTTTCTCTCCCGCATCTGGATAGTTTCCATGTGTTAGGGTATACACTTCGGCTTTCCATCCAGTAGAATCAGGATTCGAGTCCCAGAAAGGGCACAGCCATTTAATTTCCCGTCAATTCCAAGCGCCTCTGGTGGTTAATTGTGTTGAGGGGTATACTTGGGCTTTCCGTCTAGGAAAACCAGGGTTCGAGTCCCAGAAAGGGTACTGCCAGTTTTAATTTCCCATCAATTCCCGGACGGAGTGTGGGGATAGGGGGGGGGGGTTTGGTGAGATGTCAGAACAACTCTGGGACAAAGAAATTCTCGCCAAAATTCGATATTACCACAAAAATTCGAAATTCCCACCAAAATTCGAAATTTCAACCAAAATTTGATATTCCCACCAATAGGGTTAGTTGGGGGGGTAGGGGTAGGAGGGGGCTGGGGCACACGTGCAGCTGAGAAAAACACGTGACGTCATCCGGTGGCGCAGGAGTCGGGGGCAGGAGTAGGCGGGGCTGGGTTGGTTAATTGATCAGTTTAATTAATTTGCATATCAATTTGATATCAAAAGGGGAGTGACAACCGCACTTCCCTACTACTGCCATGGATACCTCCTAATATTGTGTCGTACATCTTTTTGTCCTGCGTAGTGCAGCAGCGCGACATGGCAGGGACTCAACAAGTTGCTGCACGTACCCTGCAGAAATATTGAGCCACGCTCCCTCTTTAGTCATAAGTGTTACCGGTGAACGAACTTGTGCACGAACTGATTTTTCGATTATGTCCCATAAATGTCCGATTAGATTCATGACAGGTACTCGAATTGTCCAGAATGTTCTTCTATCGAATCGCTGACAGTCATGGCCCGGTGACTTTGCGTATTGTCATAAAAAAACCGTTGTTTGGGAACAAGAATTCTATGAATGGCTGCAAGTGGTATCAAAGTAGCCGAACGTGGCAATTCCCAGTCAATGATCGGTTCAGTTGCATCAGAAGACCCAGTCCATTCCATGTAAAAACAGCTCATACCATTATGGAGTCACTGCCAGCTTGCACAGTGCCTTCTCGACAACCTGGGTCCACGGCTTCGTGTGGTCTGCGCCACACTCGAACCCTACTATCAGCTCATGTCAATTGAAATCGGGTTTAATCTTCCCATGCCACAGTTTTTCAGTTGTCTGTGGTCCAACAGATTTGGTCACGAGCCCAGAGGCGCTAAAGGCGATGTCGTGCTGTTGGCAAAGGCGCTCTTGTCGGTCGTCTGTTGCCATAGCCGATTAACGCCAAATTGCGCCGCATAGTCTTAACGGATACGTTCGTGATACGTCCCACATCGGTTTTTGCAGTTATTTGACGCAGTGTTACTTGTTTGTTACCACGGACATCTCTACGATGACACTACTACTGCCGGCCAGAGTGGCCGAGCGGTTCTAGGCGCTACAGTCTGGAACCGCGCGACCGCTACGGTCGCAGGTTCGAATCCTGTCTTGGGCATGGATGTGTGTGATGTCCTTAGGTTAGTTAGGTTTAAGTAGTTCTAAGTTCTAGGGGACTGATGACCACAGCAGTTAAGTCCCATAGTGCTCAGAGCCATTTGAACACCGCTGCTCTCGGTCGTTAAGTGAAGGCAACAGACCACTGCGTTGTCCGTGGTGAAAGGTAATGAATGACTGATATTTGTTATTCTCGGCACACTATTGGCCTGTCGTTCTAGGAACACTGAATTGTCTAACCATTTCCTAAATAGAATAGCCCATGCGTCTAGCTCCAACTACCATTCCGCTTTCAGAGTCTGTTAATTCCCATTGTGCGGCCATAATCTCGTCGGAAATCTATTCACATGAATCACCTTACTACAAATGACATCTCCGCCAATGCACTGCCCTTTCATACTTTGTGGACGCGATACTACCGCCATCTGTATATGCGCATATTGCTGTCTCATGACTTTTTTGTCACCTTAGTGTATACTCCTACAATGATGAACTGTCTATCACATTCCGTGTATATAAAATGGCCTTGTCCTTCAGGGTGTTGCATGTTTATCCGGCAGTGTGTATGGTGGTTAAAACTAAACTTTTACTACTTGAGAGGGCTTCCATGAAAAACGAGTGATCATAGGACCATGAAACTTTGTAGAGACAATTTTAAGGATATATGGGGGAGAAATAACGAGTAAAGTACTGTAAGAAACCCATTTTAATTTCCACATGAGAGGGCAACATTTGTTAATTGCGTACCAGATTCACGTTCCAGGATACAAATATTCCTCGAGTGACGACTGTCTGTATCCACGACAGCCTGGAACCGCACTAGATATACCATTTCACAACTGTTCGCGGCATTTTTTGAACGGTGAACGATGGAATGTTCCGCTGTCTTCACATAGCTCGTGCACTGTTTGAACATCACACATTGCCTCCAGCATTCTCTGCTAAGACAACAATAACTTCTTCAGCAATTTGTGGCACAATTGTGCGTCGGTCTGTCCCAAGAGCACTTCCCAGATAGGTAGATAGTTTGAGTTTCGGAATTATGTTCTTAAACCCCATTGCGGAAAGACATCTCCGCTTTCCTTCAATTCTTCGATAATCGCGAAGAGCAGCAGTACTGTTGCAGTTGTTCTGATAAAGCAGCTTTACAAGTAAAGACCTGTTCACCTTTTCCCGACCATGTTGACTGTTTCCAACTGTAATGCACACTGATACTCGTGTTCCGACCCTATGTCGCCGTTCGAGTACCGGCGCCTAACGGCAGTTATAACACGAACATCACTAACAAAGAAAATCCTGCAGCGCATAGTCTGCACCTTATTCCTAGAACGTTTGGCATTTATACGGTAAATAGTTTTCCGGTTACATTGGTTCAAGTGGCGAAAGTATAATTATAACCACCATATATTTCCTGTGAGGAACACTACAAGAAATGCTGTATGTAAAAAAAGTCTTAATAATTCCGGGAAATTACGTTCCAATACGAGCCAAGAAGTATTTCTTGTTATTCACATAAATATCACATAATAGTCATGACGACAAAATTAGGTCATCATCACCGTCTACATCTACATCTACATACATACTTTGCAAGCCACCGTACGGTGTGTGGCGGAGGGTACACTGTACACTGGTAGTCATTTCCTTTCCTGTTCAGTACGCAGATAGATTAAGGGAAAACGTTTATTTATATGCCTCCGTGTGAACCCTGGTTCCTCGTGTTTTATCCTCGTAGCCTTACGCGAAATGTATGTTGGCGGCAGTAGGACCGTTCTAGAGTCAGCTTCAAATGCCTGTTCGCTATTTTCACAGTAGCATTCCTCGAAAACAACATCGTCTTCCCTCCAAGGATTCCCATTTAGTTCCCGAAGAACTTCCATAACGCTTGCGTGTTGTTCGAACCTAATGGTAACAAATTTAGCAGCCCGCCTCTGAACTGCTTCGATGTCTTCCTTTAATCCGAGCTGGTGTGGAACCCAAAAACCCGAGCAGTACTCAGGAATAGGTCGCACCATCGTTCTATATGGGATCTCCTTTACAGATGAACCGCGCTTTCGCAAAATTCTCAGTCAACCAAAGTCGACCCTTCACATTCCCTATTACAGTCCTCATATCCTTCTTCCGTTTCATATAGCTTTGTGAAGTTACGCCCAAATATTTAAACAATGTTGCTGTGTTAAGCAAGACGTTACTAATACTGTATCCGAACATTACGGATGTGTTTTTCCTACTCATCCGCATTAATTTACATTTCGAGCCAGCAGCTATTCATCGCACCACCTAGAAATTTTGTCTAAGTCATCTTATATCATCTTACAGTCATTCACCTTCGCCGCCTTGGTGTACACCAGGGCATCGTCAGCAAACAGTCGGAGATTGTTGCTCAGCCTGACCAACAGATCTTTTATGTGTGTAAAAAATATCAGCGGTCCTATCACACTTCTATGGGGCTCTCTCCTAGCCTTCTTGAGTGATTTATTAACTTTCGTAGCCATAGTTGCTGTAATGACATGATGGTCGCAAATCCCTGTTTCTATACTGACGCCATCGATAAGGTCCAGCCTGTATGTACCTACATACAAGAGCTAACATATTTCCACTGCGTGTGGGCAGCCAAACAAGCTGCTCAAGACAGTTTTCGGAAAACGTGTTCAAAAGTACTTCGCAAGATTGTCTGTCTGTACCCCTTGCAATGAATCCATAGACTTGCGGTAGCGTTCTCTCTTCCCACGCCCGGGTTCCCGGGTTCGATTCCCGGCGGGGTCAGGGATTTTCTCTGCCTCGTGATGGCTGGGTGTTGTGTGATGTCCTTAGGTTAGTTAGGTTTAAGTAGTTCTAAGTTCTAGGGGACTGATGACCATAGATGTTAAGTCCCATAGTGCTCAGAGTCATTTGAACCATCTCAGTCTATACTCAGTAAGGTAAAGTCGCCTCCAGGCAGTATTTCATGATATGGGTATCTACTTGCTGCCGACCGTAGATGTTTGTTGAATGAACCTAGAACTGTCACAGCGGAATCTAGTGGCCTGTAAAAAATTCAACAATCAACTTGGTTTCATCTATAACTGTTGTGAGTGTCCATGTAGCTTCACTGTCACACTCAGTTTCAGCCTCAATAGAGACAGGATCTTTGCCAACTTCAATGAACGCTTCCCCTCCTATGGCGTCTACCTGTCTGTCCGCTAAACGTTCCATGACTCGCTAAATATCTCAGGACCTTCAGCCTCGCGTTTTAGCCGCCTGCCGGTCCCAAGAATAATTTGAGCGTGAGAACTGTTCTGGAGGCCAATAAATTAGGGAACTTCGTTAAGAATACTTCGACAATTTACTAATAAAATTGTGATAATCGAAGTGTCTTTACTCTGAACGCGGTCCGATATCCCTAACTGCGAATCGATCTACATCTACATCTACATCCATACTCCGCAAGCCACCTGACGGTGTGTGGCGGAGGGTACCCTGAGTACCTCTATCGGTTCTCCTTTCTATTCCAGTCTCGTGTTGTACGTGGAAAGAAGGATTGTCGGTATGCTTCTGTGTGGGCTCTAATATCTCTAATTTTATCCTCATGGTCTCTTCGCGAGATATACGTAGGAGGGAGCAATATACTGCTTGACTCTTCGGTGAAGGTATGTTCTCGGAGCTTTAACAAAAGCCCGTACCGAGCTACTGAGCGTCTCTCCTGCAGAGTCTTCCACTGGAGTTTATCTATCATCTCCGTAACGCTTTCGCGATTACGAAATGATCCTGTAACGAAGCGCGCTGCTCTTCGTTGGATCTTCTCTATCTCTTCTATCAACCCTATCTGGTGCGGATCCCACACTGCTGAGCAGTATTCAAGCAGTGGGCGAACAAGCGTACTGTAACCTACTTCCTTTGTTGTCGGATTGCATTTCCTTAGGATTCTTCCAATGAATCTCAGTCTGGCATCTGCTTTACCGACGATCAACTTTTTATGATCATTCCATTTTAAATCACTCCTAATGCGTACTCCCAGATAATTTATGGAATTAACTGCTTTCAGTTGCTGACCTGCTATTTTGTAGCTAAATGATAAGGGACCTATCTTTCAGTGTATTCGCATCACATTACACTTGTCTACATTGAGATTCAATTGCCATTCCGTGCACCATGCGTCAATTCGCTGCAGATCCTCCTGCATTTCAGTACAATTTTCCATTGTTGCAACCTCTCGATACACCACAGCATCATCTGCAAAAAGCCTCAGTGAACTTCCGATGTCACCCACCAGGTCATTTATGTATATTGTGAATAGCAACGGTCCCTGACACTCCCCTGCGGCACACCTGAAATCACTCTTACTTCGGAAGACTTCTCTCCATTGAGAATAACATGCTGCGTTCTGTTATCTAGGAACTCCTCAATCCAATCACACAATTTATCTGATAGTCCGTATGCTCTTACTTTGTTCATTAAACGACTGTGGGGAACTGTGTCAAACGTCTTGCGGAAGTCAAGAAACACGGCATCTACCTGTGAACCCGTGTCTATGGCCCTCTGAGTCTCGTGGACGAATAGCGCGAGCTGGGTTTCACACGACCGTCTTTTTCGAAACCCATGCTGATTCCTACAGAGTAGATTTCTAGTCTCCAGAAAAGACATTATACTCGAACATAATACGTGTTCCAAAATTCTACAACTGATCGACGTTAGAGATATAGGTCTATAGTTCTGCACATATGTTCGACGTCCCTTCTTGGAAACGGGGATGACTTGTGCCCTTTTCCAATCCTTTGGAACGCTTCGCTCTTCTAGAGACCTACGGTACACCGCTGCAAGAAGGGGGGCAAGTTCCTTCGCGTACCCTGTGTAAAATCGAACTGGTATCCTATCAATCCCATCAGGACCAGCGGCCTTTCCTCTTTTGAGCGATTTTAATTGTTTCTCTATCCCTCTGTCGTCTTTTTCGATATCTACCATTTTGTCAACTGTGCGACAATCTAGAGAAGGAAGCACAGTGCAGTCTTCCTCTGTGAAACAGCTTTGGAAGAAGACATTTAGTATTTCGGCCTTTAGTCTGTCATCCTCTGTTTCAGTACCATTTTGGTCACAGAGTGTCTGGACATTTTGTTTTGATCCACCTACCGCTTTGACATAGGACCAAAATTTCTTAGGATTTTCTGCCAAGATGCCGTACAGAAGATATCGCCGTCGTTCTAAACAGTCAGTCTACAAGACCATCGAGAACATCGAATTTGCTACAACAGGTGGAGACAAGAAGAATCGTATCCCAGTCAAGTCTGTCGCTGCTCAAGCCCTGCTGGACAGCCCTTGTGTTTTTTGTAGTTGCAGACTTAATTTTAGTTTAGATATAAATGATTCATTTGGTCATGGTAACGGATGGTTTACTGTAGCTATTGTTCGTGGAGGTACAGGAGTACCAAATGTTCCAGGACTTGAAAGTTTTGTGGACAGAGACATTATTGCATTTCGCACCTACCATATGGCTGGCAGAGTCATAAGAGTACCTCAAACCACCGCCTGCCCAAAAAACCGCCACTGTACTCCACAAGTATTCTGTTACCCGAGTAGCGGCTTCCTTTGTGTAGTTCCCCTCTGACCTATCAAAGAGATTCCTATGATTCCTCACCCTATAACGCAGGTCTAGAAATCTTCCGCCAAAACCGTCACAGAGGCGACGAAGCCTATCGCTGAGACCCTCCACTCTACTTCAAACCAGATGACCCCGATGAACCTCTGGGAACAACGCTGCAAATTGCAAACTCTGCTTTCAGACCGTGCACGAGGCAAGCAGCTTTCACCACATTCGCCAGCCGCCAGTATAAACTGAGGATGACCTCAGAAACTATGCGACAGCTGTCGTTGGTGCCGACGTGAGCCACAAGTTGCAGAAGACTGCACCCTGCACGCTCATTAGCCGCAGGCAAGGCTGCTTCCACATCTCGGATGAGGCCCCCTGGCAGTCATACAGAATGCCCATTAGCGTTCTTCCCAGCTCTGGACACAGTCTGCATGAGGGGCTACATAACGCGCCTAACTTTGGAGCTCCCGATAACCAGCGAGCCCCTGCCCACGTGTGCCTGCTCGGACCCCGCTGAAGGAGCTGCCACCTGATCACTCACAGGGTGAATAGGGGAGCCCAGATGCCCAGCCTCCACACTGGCCCTCCGCCTCCAGAGACGCGAACGCTTTACATCCCGCCCCTCACCCTGGTCTTATGTCGGACCCACCGCGCCGGGTACACTAGGAGGTATCTCGGCAGCAGAGCCCGTGGGTGAAACATGCGACACCTGAAGTGTCCCATGCGACACCCCAGGCAGCAGGGCAAAGGCGGCTGAGCGTACCCGAAACCACATTCAACTGTTCGCGAACTGCTGCCAGCTTCTTCTGCGTCCGCACGCAGCACGCACACATCCTTCCGAACTTAGTAAGACTAACTGAAAAAATGAACGAAAAAAACTGACAGGTACATAAATATGCAACCATTGGACGCTGATACCTTAATGAACTGTGTAGCTGACTGTTCAGAAGAAATGGTAACTGAACTACAGGCTTCCTGAACGTACACAATGCGAGATAAACCTCGTAAATACAAAAAACATGCACGAAATTTAAGCAGTAAAATCCAGGGGAACTAAATACGTAACTTGCCGTCCCAGATAAGCGATACATGCGACATCGTTTTATACAGAGCTGTACCGACAATTGTTCACCCGCGAGTGCGATAGAAATAGCTAAAATGTTACTGGTGTTGTGTGGTACATCGTATGGTGTCCTACAGAATACACCTACAGATGTAGACACAGAATCGGCCTTGGCCTTACTATGGAATCTTCCCGGAATTCACCTCAAGTGACTTAGGGCAACCGCGGAAAACATAATTTATACTTGCTCCTGAAGTATACACACAAACAGGTGAATTATTTGCAAATTACAATATTAATAACACACGTTTTTTGCAAGTTTTGGATGTAAAAATCACTAAAAGGTTATCAGAGTATACCGTCTGTGTTCGCACCAGTTCTGCGCTGCACATATTAGAGAATTTTGTTCTTACCAGTATATTTTATTTAATGTGCTATGGAATACAAACGACACGTACGAATTGTGGTTGGTGTTATATTCACTTGGATTAAATCCGTTGTTGCATCCCTGCACACCTGCACTGAAAAGCCAAAGAAACTAGTACACCTGTCTAATATCGCATAGGGCCCCCGCGGGAACGCAGAAGTGCCGCAACACGACGTGACATGAATTCGACTAATGCCTGAAGTAATGCTGGAGAGAGTTGGTACCATGAATCCTGCACGGCTGTCCACAAATCCGTTAAGAGTGCGAGGGGCTGGAGATCTTTTCTCAACAGCACGTTGCAAGGCAACCCAGATATGCTCAATAATGTTCATGTCTGGCGAATCTGGTGGCAAGCGGAAGTGTTTAAACTCAGAGGAGCGTTCCTGGAGCAATTCTGGACGTGTAGAGAGTCGCATTGTCCTGCTGGAGTTGCCCAAGTCCATCGGAATGCACAATGGACATGAATGGGTGCAGGTGATCAGATAGGGTACTTATGTATGTGTCACCTGTCAGAGTCGTATCTAGACGTATCTGGGGTCCCATATCACTCCAACTGCATAATCCCCACACAGTTACATAGCCTTCAGCAGCTTGAACAGTCCCCTGTTGACATGCAGGGCCCATGGTTTATGAGGTTGTCTCCATACCCGTACATGTCCATCCGCTCGATACAATTTGAAACGAGACTCGTCCGACCAGTCAACATGTTTTCAGTCATCAACAATCCACTGTCGGTGTTGACGGGGCCAGGCGATGCGTAAAGCTTTGTGTTGTGGAGTCATCAAGGACACACGAGTGGGCTTTGGGCTCCGAAAGCCTATATCGATGAAGTTTCGTTGAATAGATCGCACGCTGACAATTGTCGATGGCCCAGCACTGAAATCTGCAGCAATTTGCGGAAGAGTTGTACTTGTGACACGTTGAACGATTCTATTTCAGTCGTTGGTGGCCCCTTTCGTGCAGGATCTTTTTTCCGGCCGTAGCGATGTTGGAAATTTCAAGTTCTACCGGATTCCTGATTTTCACAGAACACTCGTGAAATAGTCGTACCTAAAAATCCCCACTTTATCGCTACCTCGGAGATGCTGTTACCCCATCGCTCGTGCACCGACTGTAACACCACTTTGAAACTGAAATCTTGATATTCTACGATTGTAGCAGCCGTAATCTATCTAAAAACTGCGCCAGACACTTGTCTTGTATAGGCGTTGTCGACCGCAGCCCTGTATTCTTCCAGTTAATATATATCTGCATTTGAATACGCTCGACTATACCAGTTTCTTTGGCGCTTCAGTGTAAAAAAAAAATGGCTCTGAGCACTATGGGACTCAACTGCTGTGGTCATTAGTCCCCTAGAACTTAGAACTACTTAAACCTAACTAACCTAAGGACATCACACACATCCATGCCCGAGGCAGGATTTGAACCTGCGACCGTAGCAGTCGCACGGTTCCAGACAGCCCGCCTAGAACCGCGAGACCACCGCGGCCGGCGCTTCAGTGTAAAATATGCCTCTTTTCACTGCACTTCAGTGTATTTTTCACATCAGAAGGCAGCCGCTGCATCTAGACATAATTATTTGTCTCTATCAGCACTAGCACTTACGTGTTGGTCAGTTATAATATTTCGTACCGATAGGTATAAATGTCTTGGTTAAAGTATTCTGTTTGGTGAAAGATTTACTTTGTTTGTTAGCTTCGGACCATACGTTCAACTGTTTGCCCTTCCTTCGGTAACCTGGCAGACTGAAATTCCAAAGAATGTGGTATTTTTCTGCGGTTAGAATTCTACTGGGTTGTCTCTGAAATACGCAGAAGCTCTGGAAAGCAACAGTGTTCGCGAGGGCGGCGGCTTGCATTCTCCAGGCGATGCCGTAGAGGCGGCCATTGTGCGCGAGACACTGGCACAGAAAGCGGCTCACTAGCGACGCCGCACGTGTCCAGAGGCCGAAATGTCGCCATCCAGAGAAACCTTTGTATTCCTCAGGCACCAGCTACCAAAAGTCTGCGAAATGGAGGGGGCTTCAGATTACGATGTATCCACCCTCGGCCAGTTTTATCGTTATTGGCGCTGGTGCCCTGTGGCACTTGCCGCGAGAGTATCTGTCGCCTTTCGACTAGCGTCTGCTAGAAGTTTAGTTTGAAAGACCCGATGGTTCGATCTTTCGCGCGCAGTGTAAGCAGGCAATGCGCTCTTGCTTAGGGCAAGGAACGCGTAGAGCTACGGCGGTAGCAGAAGGGGGAAGGCTATTGGTGAGTTTGCTTCGGTGGGTTGTGCTGTGGGTTACCTCGAGGATGTCGTGCTAGCTCTTCCATTCATTGAAAGGAATTCTTTGACGGTCGTCTTGAGTGGCTTTGTACTTGAGTTTAAATGTTAATGCGGTTTTAAGTGTTGCAAAGATCGGCTGGGCAGTTATTGAATTCGTTTGGGTTGTGGTATTTGTTGATTAAATTTTCATGTGGTTTTAAGTACTGTACCGATCTGGGTAGCCACCGTGTTCGCTAGCTTTGTAGCAGTTGGTTCTTTAAATTCATCAATGTTTACTCAGGTCAGCTGGGAAGCTGAATTCATCTGAGATGTTGCGGTTGTTGATTGAATATTCGTGGGTCTTAAGTCCTGCACAGATTAGCCGGGCAGCTATTTTCACGGTTGATGTTGCTGCAGATTTTACTTGTTATATATTAATGTGGATTTAATTGCTGTGCAGCTCAGGATATCAGCTTTTGAGTTGCTTAGGCGTGGTTGCAGGTGGTCCTCGTGGCAGTTGTGAATTACAGGGAGCTATTGCCGATATTAACAATTTCTTTTAAGGCTGCAGTAGTAGGCGTTGAACTCCACGGATATTATATTTCAACGATTACGGAATTTTCCGTTATTAACGGATTTAAATCCGTTTTGCTTCGGAAGGTGTGGATGATGATACTTTTAGAACGCTGTGAAGCAAATATATCCTTCAGCCTAACATATCTTCAGTTAGTGTGTGCCCTACTGGCCCAAATGGGTTGTCGTTTCTGGCCACCCATTTGGTTATTGAAATAAGCGGTTGTTAAGGTATTGTTATTGGAATTCCCCGGCCTTCCACTCAAGAATTGCTCGTGGGCTCGAGCTCGGGGTACACGCGAGTTAGAATTTCATGCAAATATTGCGCCTGAATTAATCTAACCACAGTAAACAAATTTGCATGGCCAGCTGTGCGGCTGTAACTAACTATATTGCAGCGAGTGCGAAATGCATTAAGGGGGAGTTGTGAGAATTAATTGAATTAGTTGTTCTATCCGTTACCACTTCCATCTTAGCAGATAAAAGATTATATGGACTGTGATGCCATGGTGTTTAGTAAATGATGATATGATATTTTTTTCACGGTATTGCTCGTAACATGCTTTAGGCAGAAATTTTGGTGGCTATAGTCATTTACCTCCATGAAGTATCAGTGAGTCCTTTTCGTTTGTGGTTCAGTTGTGGTTGTAAATGATGTGGAGTACCGGTTCAGTTCTCCGATTGGAACAATGGGATCAGCTGCAGCTTTTACAGTGCCTATACCAAGACCACGTATTTTATTCCATAGAACAGCGGGTCTACTTATCTCACAAAGAGTGCAAAATCTCCTTTGGATCTAGGAGAATAAGGATTAAAATTTTGTAAAATTAATCCGAGGAAAGTGTCGCAGTAATTAACAAACTGGACTTAACTTCAGAAGGACGATGGTTCAAAGTCGCGTTCGGCCGTCCAGATACAGCTTTTCTGTGATTCTCCTACATCGCTTCAGACAAATACCATGACGATTCCTTTAAAACGGCGTAGTCGATATCCTTTTCCATCCTTAAAAAAAAATGAGCGTGTGCTCCGGCCCTGATCTCCCTTTTTGTAACATTAAATTGATGAACTTTGTTTGTTAATACTGACATCAGTTTTAAAAACAATGTCATAATCAACTAGTCGCACCCACAGAACTAACGAAATGCTTTCGATCATCATACTGACTAAAAAGTTATTCCTCATCTGTGAAAATAACGTGTTTTATCAGCCTTGTTTTTTCAGAGAAACATCGACATTATCGTTGCCTTCTAAATAACAAATTTTACACGCATGCAATTGAAAGCCTTATTTTTTCTGTATACTTTAATCATAACATAATCTCCTGGGTTGAGAACAGTGCCTTTCCGTAAAATTTTTGGTCTTGTACTGAAAGGACACTGACGATTACTGTTTCTATTCACGTCATATATTCCGAAAACACAGCCGTACATTTTCAATTAGCTGAAATACAAGTCAGATTAAAGTACACTCTAAAACGGAACTTTTGGTTTATGGAACGGGATTGCAGATTTACTTTTCATGTACTTCATTAAAACAACACAGTTTAGACTGGTAGTTACAAATTAAATTAGAAGCAAGCAACAACACGAATGTTTGAATGAGTTCCCTTTTATCTTCAAGTACGATAGCATAGAACTTTTTTGGATGTTTCATTTTTGTTCAACTCATTTCTTCTGTTCGACACGTAACGGTTGCTCAGTCCTGCAGTTCCACGGATCCATTTTATAATAGATTTAATATTTTCTTTGTAGGAAATAAATGAAAGCTTTCAGTAACGTTTTTTGATTATTTAGAGTGACGTCTCGTACCTTGCTTATTCAGTGTTGACAACATATTATTTAATAAATTGGAAAAATCAGAATCACTAGCCTAACTAACTCAGCACTCCGCCAAACTTTCGACACAGCTGCACCATCACCTGACGCTGCTGCTTTTATTCTGGTCACTTGTGACAGCGTTCAAGCCTACGTTTCATGAATAAAATTAAATTTTATATACGTTTTACTGATGGTCATTCATGTCGATAATTCTGTGTATTCAGACTCTGAGCCCAAGAAAAGACGCTCCACGAAAGAATTACCCGAATAGGACGGGAATGGTAGATGTGATGTACATGTACAGACACACAAATGGAAAGAAACGGCACCCCACACCACCACTCCTGGCTGTCGAGCCGTATGGTGGGCGGCAGACAGGTTGATACGCCATCGCTGTCCGAAACGTCAAAAAATTGTTCAAATGGCTCTGAGCACTATGGGACTTAACATCTGAGCTCATTAGTCCCCTAGAACTTAGAACTACTTCAACCTAGCTAACCTAACGACATCACACACATCCATGCCCGAGGCAGGATTCGAACCTGCGACCGTAGGTAGACTGAAGCGCCTAGAACCCCTCGGCCACACTGCCGGCGAAGCTTAAAAGTCCAGTGCTGAGCGAATGCGGGAACGACGGCAGCGTAGAAACGGAAAGCGATTATCTAGCTGGTCCATCGGACATACAACGGCCAGTGACAGTGTAATCTTATGATTGGTCTGTTCTGTAACCATTAAACTGCTTTGTGTAACCATTGTGTTAAAGTGAATGATAACTAAATTATATATTAAAATGAAACATGAAATATGATTTTATCCCGAAGTTTTCACGACAAATCTAAAGTACGGACCCGAACTAAGCACTCCGACTGTTTTTCATAACCGTTTCGTTTTCTGCCTTGTGATATGTAGCGCGTATGTTTCTATAGATTATAGCAGACATGCGTAATGAAGATCTGTCGTAAGACAACACATGGCGTCGCACACAGATAAAGATACAGATTCAAATGTACACGGAAGAACGCAAATCATTTGGGTACAGTCGACTCACTAAGCTCACGCCACACCATACCGGCTTTTGTTTAAGTGCGTATCAGAGCTTTGCCAATAGAAAAGTAAACTGGAAACAGGAAATAGGAAATGCAACACAAAGTCATTACAGTACATGAAACATCTCCTACCAGTACCTGAGATATCTCCTACCACTGCAGAGCTTTACATTTATCACGAACGTTAGTGCCTGACTTACATAATGCATATTGTCTTTTCAACTTTTTGGTTAACCCCGTTGTGTTTTAACCACATTATGTTCCCCGTTGTCGAAAAACATGCACTCAAAGAAAACTCTTTTCAGACGTGACACGGGCGTCAATTCTGTATAGTTAATGTCTTTGTCGCGAAGGCTGTGGAAGAGTCAACGCTACAGCGAACACGCCGCACCTAGTGGACGTGCGGTTAGAGGCGCCTTGTCACTGATTGCGCGGCCCTTCCCGCCGGACGTTCGAGTCCTCCCCCGGGCATGGGTGTGTGTGTGTGTTGTTCTTAGCATAGGTTAGTTAAAGCAATGTGTAAGTCTAGGGACCGATGACCTCTGCAGTTTGGTCCCTTAAGAACTTACACACATTTCAACAATTGCACAGCGAACAGTTTTATAGAGCGCTTTCCGTTTAGAAGCGAGTGATGGATACAACTTCCGTGTACGAGTCAGTATTGCCTGGTATGACTATTGTTGCTTTAACAACTAAATGTGCCAATTATGTAAAGTTCAGTATATGGAGAAAATGGGAACAATTTTGCTATCGTTAAAGCATATAACGTTCAATGTAGATGATATATTCGTTTGGTGTGAGTTAGCAACTCTATTAATATGTAAGATAATTCTCATGTATTGTTCAGTCTCAGTTGAAGTTTTTCACATATCCACATAAACACTCTGATATGCGTTTCTGAATGGATAAGACGGATGACTGACGCAACTACTTAGATCCGAAAATGATCACGAGAGAACTAAACACATAGTCTAATTAAAAACATGCAACAGGGACACAACAATAAATGAGAATTATCTTTAAAAAACACTTAAGCTCCATTGAGCATTAAGAGATCCAACAGACGAGAATGAGGACGTTAACAGCGACATCAAAAGGATGATACTTCCAGTTACAGTACTAGCGGGTGAGCGCTGCTTCTCTCGTTCGGTAAATAGTCTATTGCCAGCTTCACAGTATTGTAGAGGAATACCGAGTGTAAGAAATCAATAACGAAGCAGGCGTAGTAGTGGATGGCTAGCAGCCGCATCGGCTGAGTCATACGCCGGCTCAATACGCGCGGCAGCCGCATTGCGTTGTTCTCGGCCTGCTTCCTCTTGTACCACTACCCCACCCACCTCCTGCCAGCAGGGCTGCCTGTCTTGCACCAATTTCTCAACCTTTTTGTTCTTGACGCAGCTTACCTGTTATATCGTACGAGGAAGTGCAGTGCAATTGTTTGCAGCGTATCGAATTCTGTAAAAATTCGCCTACGATACAGTACTCGGCAATACGGTCCAGTACCTGTTGTGAAGAATGGTGTGATAAGAAGCGGAGACAGATACCAGTAAAGGGGCAGCACCCCCGAAGCTGACTAAGCCATCACGTACAACTCCAACCAGTCGTGGTCGTAGATAACCTTCTAACCTAATCTTACTTCTAAGAAATTGTTAAAAAAAGAAAAAGTCTTTTTTAACGTTCAGATCATAATTTAATTACTACCAACACTTGGTTTAAGAATCATCAAAGAAGGTTATATGCGTGGAATTTGTTTGTCTAGGAGGGGGACGTCCGAGGATACCACACTCGACGCACCACTCCACCCAGTGCTTGGGTTGCAGGAAGGCAATATTAAATCTTGAACGGGAACCTTCGTTTTTTATTGGAGATTGCGATTGTACCGAAAAATCTACATACATTTTGCCTGAAGCATTTTCTTCGTTTCGCCACAGATGGGGCTACTCAATCGCTCTTGAATATCCAGTAGCACGTGGGACAGTACTCCATGTAGCGAGGGTAGGGCAGGTCAATATTTCATAATTTAGAATTGAAAACCCCATCCGAAACATTATGTTTCTCCGTCATATTGAACGAGGGACTACTCGACGCTCCACCGTAGCCGTGTAGCGAACAACAGGCAGTACACTGCGACTGGAGCTCACGTATCAAAAATGGTTCAAATGGCTCTCAGCACTATGGGACTCAACTGCTGTGGTCATCAGTCCCCTAGAACTTAGAACTGCTTAAACCTAACTAACCTAAGGACATCACACACATCCATGCGCGAGGCAGGACTCGAACCTGCGACCGTAGCAGTCGCACGGTTCCGGACTGCGCGCCTAGAACCACGAGACCACCGCGGCCGGCAGCTCACGTATCGTGCAGATGTAGAACATACAGGCAGGGACCCTGAACATTACAATACTTGCACAGTGTTTATTGCCTGTCATTTGGAGAACAGATGCGCAAGTGGACAGCTACAGAAGAAAAAACTGAAATGACCCTGATTTACGGAGAATATAGGAGTAGTGTTGAGACTGGTGTTGCCTTGTATGCCGAGCATTTTCCAGAAACAGTTCTCTCTCGTTCGTTCTTTTACAAGGTTGTGAACGGCTTTATGTCTGATGGCAGCGTACAGACTGGCAAAAGGAAAAGGAAAGAAACATACTACAGGAGAAGCTAATAAAATAGCTTTACTAGCGGTAGGGCACCACAACCCATGGTCAAACGCCGGGCAATTACATGGCTATTCCGGTACGTCCGTAGGTAGTATTGTCACAATACTGCGTCGTCGTAAGCATCGCGCATACCACGTGCCACTGCATCAGGCTTCGATTTCCATAACCGGGACTTAACTGCTGTGGTCATCAGTCCCCTAGAACTTAGAACTACTTAAATCTAACTAACCTAAGAACATCACACACATCCATGCCCAAGGCAGCATTCGAACCTGCGACCGTAGCGGTCGCGCGGTTCCAGACTGTACCGCCTAGAACAGCTCGGCCACTCTGGCCAGCTAACCGGGTAGTGTTTTGTGAATGAGCACCTCAACAAATGCAAACGACCCCCACTTTATTTGACGAGTTACTATTGTCCGGTGAGTCTACATTCACAAACCATGGCAGCGTTAACCGGCATGACATTCATTACTGAAGTATAGACAATCCCCGCAGGTTACGGCGGCAAGTTGACCATTAGCGCCCTTGGTCAATTAACACTTGGTTTGGCGTCATGGGGAACAAACTCGTTGGTCGATATTTTACCGACGCCACGTTGAATGGGTGGAAATATCGAACGTTTTTGGAACAGGAGCTACCACTACTACTGCAGGATGTTGCGCTGCACTTTCTATAAAGTATGTGGTTTCAGTATGATTGTTGCCATGCACATTACGTAATTGAAGCACGTGAGATCTGAGACCAAATTTACTCTGATCAGTGGATCGGCATATGTGACCCTATTATTTGGCCCGTTAGGTCACCGGATTTGACGTAACCGGATTTCTTTCTGTGGGGATATTTGAAAGATAAGGTGTACGAGCAAGTGCCAACAGACCGTGAAGACGTGGTCGACCGCATCAGAAACGCCTGTGCTGACATTCGCGCAGATATGCTCCTGTCCGTGTACGAGCATTTGAATAGCGGATCACTAAGTGTGTGGAAGTTGGCGGCATGACGTTTGAACACTTACTGTAAGTGGAAAAGTGGAGTAGCGTTCGTCTCGAGCCACGGCCAAAGTGGGGCGTCGTGTAGTCCCCAGTTCGATATGTCGGAGGAATACAACGTTGCGAACTGGGTTTCCAATTAGAAGTTATGAAATACTGGCCTGTAGCATGGAGGTCGGTCCCACGTGCCACTATCCATTCAAGGGCGACTGAGTGGCATGTCGATGAGCAGCCATTTCCATTCCTCAGATTACAGCGCCATCTCTGGCGAAACGAAGAAAATGCTTCAGACTAAAAACATGTAGATTTTGCCGTAGAATCGTAATCTACAGTAAAAAACGGGGGTTCCCATTGAATATTTCAAAGTTGCCGCCCACGCATGGGGTTGGGTAGGGGGTCGAGTGTTATGTCATTGGATGTGCCCCTCCGATACAAACACATGGGAATTATAACTTTTTGACCCGATATGTAGTTTTCTAGATATTTCCATGTCTTCAGTTAAAGTAAAACCCTGTATAATGGTAAGACACAGATTTCGGAACCAGATTTTAAACTGTAAGATATTTACAGACGTTGATGTGGACTCACAACACTGTTTTTTTATTGGTTATGAACTGTAGATTAAAATTGAAGAAATCGAGCCGGCCGCGGTGGCCGAGCGGTTCTAGGTGCTGCAGTCTGGAACCGCGCGACTGCTGCGGTCGCAGGTTCGAGTCCTGCCTCGGGCATGGATGTGTGTGATGCCCTTAGATTAGTTAGGTTTAAGTAGTTCTGAGTTCTAGGGGACTGAGGCCCTCAGAAGTTAAGTCCCATAGTGCTCAGAGCCATTTGATTTTTTGAAGAAATCGAATAAAAGGTAGGAAATTAAGGAGATGGTATCTGGACAGGTGTACAGAGTTCCAGAGCGAGCATTAGCCAACGACTGACAGAACCAGAGGAAAGGAATACAGTAGAAGACCCATGGGTAGCTTTGAGAGATGAAATAGTTAAGGCTGCATAGAATCGTATAGGTAAAAAGACAAGGGCTTGTAGGAGTTCTTCGAGGTGAAGGAGATACTGAATGTAATTGCTGAAACGAGAAAATTTAAAAACGCAGCAAGTGAAGCGGCCGAAAAATGAGATTTACAGGAAATGCAAAATGGCTACACAGGAATGGCTAGAAGACAAATGTAAGGATATATAACGAGGAGAATGATAGATACTGCCTATAGGAAAATTAAAGAGACGTTTGGAGGGAAGAAAAACAGCTGTATGAATATCAAGAGCTCAGATGGGAAACCAGTATTAACCAAAGAAGGGAAAGCTGAAAGATGGAAAGAGTATATTTAAGGGGCAGTCAAATGAAAACGACACAAGTAGAAAAAAAGTAAATAAACTGTTTATTATTTCAAAATTAATCGTCACACCTGCGAATACATTTATTCGACTGTGAGACAAGACGTTCAAAGCCTTCATGGAAAAAATGTTCGTGGTTGCTTACGGAACCATGATTTTACCCGGCATGCACCTCTTCTTCGTCCGAAGCAAATCGATGGCCACGAATGTGTTACTTCAGGTGTCCAAAAATTTGGAAATAGCTTGAGGAGAGCTGGGCCGAGTGGCCGAGCGGATCTAGGCGCTACAGTCTGGAACCGCGCGACGCTACGGTCGCCGGTTCGAATCCTGCCTCGGGCATGGATGTGTGTGATGTCCTTAGGTTAGTTAGGCTTAAGTAGTTCTAAGTTCTAGGGGACTGATGACCTCATAAGTTAAGTCCCATAGTGCTCAGAGCCATTTTTTTAGCATGAGGAGAGATCAGGAGTGTATGGAAGACGTGTAAGAGCGTCCAAGCGAAACCTCTGCATCGTTGTCGAAACAATCTGCCCACATTTTGGCAAGGATAGCGTAGCGTGGAGAGAGGCATCGAACCAGTCTTCGGACTGAAGACCACAGCAGCAACAATAACAGTGTTAACGGATCATTGTCGCTTTATATTTCTAAATTATGGCATGGTGTGTGGCGTAGGTTAACTTTTACTATACTTTATAGAGAGTTTTTAGTTATCTTAACGGTAGAGGATGGGCCACCAGGATCAAAGGAAACAGAATTTTTCGTGAACATATCAGCTCCACTGTTTTGGTACTGAGTCAGGTGACATACAGAGGCCTCAACGCAAGTGTCCGCCCACGCAAGGCAGCGCCTCAGAGGACACCTGCGTCCACTCGATCGGCAGCATAGCCGTCATGGTTGTTTTATTCCAGGGTTTTGATGTTGCTAAACAGACTTGACATGCATTCCGACAAACAAATGTCAGCAAACCAGGTGGGCCATTGCACAAAGCCCTGACAGTAGATCTGGCGTACATCCAAACCGACGCCCTAAGTTGGCTGAAGCATATGGTGTGCCTAACTACTGAGCACACATTTCCAAATATTGCGTAACATCATACACTGAGACCATATCTGTGTCAATGATTATTCACAACCAGACAATGAGAACTAATATCTACCCGCGTGGCGTTTTAAAATTACGATGCTATCTCGCCCAAATGTCCCCGCGTCAGTGGACGAAATGTTGCCGTTGTAAAACATGGCACCAAACTGTGTACAGTATCGGTAGTTCTGTGCCACAGCATTGCGTAACAACTGTATATAATTTTTTTTCTTGTTTCGCACCTGGGATTTCCTTCTTCCAACCCAGCTCACCCATCTCCCACCCCCCCCCCCCCTTTCCCTCATACATGTAATATGAATAATTAGAAAACACCTTGTTTCTACCCTTCCATTAATGACTTCAGAACAATAACTGCTGACGTATTTCTAAACAGACAGTAATTACTCTGGTTCTTATACCCACGTCCCGATGGGAATCATGTCATGCATAAGGAGAATGCTAGTGAAAACCATTGTGCAAATCCGTTCTTACAGTTTTCATACTAGCTTTTCATGAGATATTAGGCAATTTTCTTCGAGTGTTTCATATTTTTATCTTTTATTTCACAGTCTGCTACGTAATAATCAAGACAGTGACTATTTGTGGTGTCATCGCTCAATATCCCCTATCACTCTACCGTGATGTGTATCCTACACTCTTTCAATAGTCCAGCATTTGGCATACAAGTGTTTCGCAAGCTATCTCACTTGTCTATGCACGGCAGTTTTGGGGTACAACGTGTTTTACAAGCAGTTGAACCTCAGTTATCTTTCTGAATGATCCACCCAATCAGTTCGACTGTCCGGCTCTTGTATTCATTAATCGTGTTGTCAAACGCGACTAAATGTTAAAGTATATCTCAGCCCACCACTTTACATTTTTCTGCCTTTAACACTAGTTGATCATCTTTATAAGAGGTTGATGTTTCTTTGAGCCTTATGAGACAGTGCTTCATTAGCTAATGTGCAACACTCTCAGCTTTGGCCTTCGTACAATTTGAGATACGCGTGGGGTGCAGCGAGCAATGACTGCTCCAGCCGCGCCGTTACTAGCATTATTGCGAACTGACAAAAGTATGTGATGATTTAAGCTCCGGATGTGAGGTGTAGATTATTATTAGAGACCTCTAGAATTTCGTACTGCGGAACATGAAGAGCCGTTTTCGAATGTATGGGTAACAACACTTTTTCCTGTTAACACTAGGTTTTCGGTCCATTGGAGACTGTTCGCTGGAAGTATAACGATTTCTTATCTTTCTCCATGCACAATATACCTCAATAAGATGTTCCACACCCATCCCAGAAGAGAGAGGTCTAAATCTCGTCTGTCGACGAGAATCATGATACACTAACGACCAATGGAGTCTTCAGAGACTAGAGGTAGGGATATACGTTAACCCCTCTACCTTACACAAGTTGTGTCTAGAACATCCGTGTATGTACGCCTCTATATGTTTGATTTCCATTTTGTCCACAAAAGCAGTGCCTTATATATGTTAACATTACAACAGATATATATTCACTGCTTTTATTGTTTGAAATTATACCCGTACAGTGTCACAGCGATTACATGTACGCAGTACATCATGAGTGAGCTGACAACACTTACGAAAATCGTAAAAAATGTTATTAAAATTAATGAATAACATGCCTTACCACTGTGTACATCTACATCCCTACTCCTCAAGTCACCTTGCGGTGTGTGGCGAAGGATAATTTGTGTACTAGCATCACTTACACCCTTTCCTGTTCCATTCGCGAATAGTTCGTGAAAAGAACGATTGCCGGTGTCTCCGTGTGGCCTCCACTCTCTTTAATTTTATCTTCACGGTCCTTTCGCGAGGCATACATAAGACGAAACAATGTTTATTGACTCCTGTAGGAACTTAATGCTCTCAGAATTTTAGCAGTAACACCATCATGATGCAAACCCCTTCTTTTGTAGCGTCTGCCGCTCGAGTTGACTGATTGTCTCCGTAACGCTTTTGTGTGTGCAAAATTAATCTTGTTACGAAACGCTCTGCTCTTCTTTAAATCTTCCCTATTTCATCTATCAATCCTACCTTGTGCTGATCCCAGACTGTTGGCAGTATTCAAGTATTGGTCGAACGAGGGTTTTGTAAGTTACCTCCTTGGTTGACGGATTACGTTTCCTGAGGAATGTTCCAATGAATCTCAGTCTGACATCTGCCTTGGTTGCATTAATTTTATGTGGAAGTAGCTGTTCCTGTGACTATTCTACAATCGTGTAATAGTGCAAAAATTGTTTTTTTCTCTTTATGGATGCGCAACACGTTATATTTGTTTATGTTGAGGGTCAGATGCGAATCCCTGCACCAAGTGCCGATCCTGTGCATGTTTTCCTGCATTTCGCTACAATTGTCTAGCGTTGCGATTTCTCTGTACACAATTGCCTCATCCACGAAAAGCCTCGTCGCACTTCTGACGTTGTCTACTATGTCATTTATACGTATTGTGATAAGTAGCGGACTTATGGCCCTCCCATAAGGCACGCCTATATTTTGTTCATTAGATGGCACTTGAGAATTGTATTGACGCCTTACTGAAGTGTAGGAACATAAGACCTACCTGGGCGCCGGTAGCTACTGCTTTCTGAGTCTCGTGGAGCAGCAGAGCAAGTTGGCTTTCTCACTATCATTGTTTCTGGAACCCATGTTGATGCCTATTATAATGTCCACTGTATATCAAGTTGCAGAGAAAATGTGCATTCCATTTCAGAGCATACGAAGATAGTCCGTCCGTTGTGGGCACATAGATCGGCGTGCTTATAGCATCACATGCAGAAAGCAGTAAAAGATCAACGCGCAACAAAAATTCTTTTTACTAGAGATTTTTATTTTATAAAACCATCAGTGAGACTAAATCAGATTAGCTCAGACAAGAAATCATTTTAAATTATGAACTACTTCACATGAACCGCAAAAAAGCGTAATTAGCATCTTATATAGGTATGAGACTCTTCTTCTTCTTCTTCTTCTTCTTCTTCTGCACTTCAAGTATTACACCCTTATCCTTGCACATGCATGCAAGTCTAAGGACATTGTAATGTGAAGAAGCAGACACTGTATAAAGAATGTGAAGAAGCAGACAGTGTATAAAGACAAACATTGTAACTATCAATGATGTAGCAATGGCTCGATGGGATAAAACGACAATAAAATATTTATCTGTTCCTGCGCGGGGATCAGGGAATGTGCGAGCTTAAAGACTGTGGAATCCGTGACATATGGAAGTTTGGGTCGTTCCTGGAGGCGTGCTCCGATGCCCAAAGTTGTTACGGCGGCTGTTCACTATAGGCGGGAATTCTGTGTCGCCACAAATTTTCATCCATCACTAATAAAAATGCAGCTGACATCAAAATGTATTCGCAGTTTGCGAATCCATTTCGTAAGATTTGATTTTTTCTTGGGAACAAATCGAAGTAAGAGCACATAAACGTGGTCTGGAACTCATGATTGAATTTAGAGAATCCTGTATGAGTTACTGTAACAAATATCTAAAAGGATACATATGAGCACTGGGTAAAGGTTGTTGGTCTGCCATAAATCACATTGACTACTGAAGACTGCCATCATGCGACAAAATTTACCTGTTAGCGCCATCCCGGGTTCGATTCCCGGCAGGGTCAGGGATTATCTCTGCCTCGTGATGACTGGGTGTTGTGTGCTGTCCTTAGGTTAGTTAGGTTTAAGTAATTCTAAGTTCTAGGGGACTGATGACCATAGATGTTAAGTCCCACAGTGCTCAGAGCCATTCGAACCAATTTTTTTTTTTTTTTTTTTTTTGTTAGCGTCATCTTGGATAATTTTTTCAATGTTAGTTATGATTGTGAAAGAACGCCTCGGCATAAATTAATGCTTCAATACACTGATAACTTCATTTTTCTGGTGCTGTTGTCTTATTTGTTATACGTTTAGAGCCAGCAGAGTGCATGCCAGAGAACATACACAACTGTCTGTAATATTATTTCTGCAGACTCTACCCACCATTTCAGACGTTTTAAAATGTCAGTTTCTGATACGAGCGCAGTAAAAGTTTAAAATCTATAAAAGTAAAATTTTATGGCTTAGTTACGAAGTATTGGCCTTCCTATATACAATATTTTGCCATCTGCCTCACGAAATCGTTATCGTCACGTATTATCCGAGCACGTTTTCCGGACCCACCCAAACTTTCACATGTCGTGTTGTCCATACGCTCGTACTTTGTGATTCCCGCACAGGGAGTGGCAAATTTTTATAATTGGCATTTTAGCCCGTCAAGACATATGTAGGCCTACTAATGATATACGCAATGTTTCTCTTTCATACAGTGTCTGTATGTTACATTACAATGTCCTTCAGACATGTATGCATGCATGTCTGAAGGACGTTGTAATGTGACATACAGACACTGTATAATACACAGGCATTGTGAAAGTCCAGGAAGTTTCATTGCGTAAGTCATTAGTAAAAATGAGGTAAACAAACAACGCCATCGAAGTGTACAATTTATCTCAGTAATTTATATACCAATAACGAGCAATGTAGTACATTATATTACAAAATGGTTCAAATGGCTCTGAGCACTATGTGACTCAACTTCTGAAGTCATCAGTCGCCTAGAACTTAGAACTAATTAAACCTAACTAACCTAAGGACATTACACACGTCCATGCCCGAGGCAGGATTCGAACCTGCGACCGTAGCGGTCGCTCGGTTCCAGACTGTAGTGCCTAGAACCGCACGGCCACTCCCTCCAGCCATTATATTACAATTTCAATAAACCGGTCATATACACACAAATGAAATCAGAATTAAAAAAAAATTGTCGAATACGATGACAGGACTTTTTTTCGACTTTCATCTGACTATCGGTGCTGCCCTTTTATGTATGTGCTGTATATCTGCCAATTATCCAGCCTCATATAGACTATACATTTGAGCAGTTCTTCTTTCTAATTACGAAGCGTTTCGTGTGCTTCTGCTACGTAGAAAAACTGCCGTTTCCTAGCGTTGTATTAACGGATTGAAGCTTGCCCGTTGGTTTACACTCGAGTGACGTTACAACTAGTGTTTCTGTTAATCTGTACCGTGAAACGCAATGGTCCTATGTCGATTCTATGGGTCTCACCCAATGTTTGTAGTATGCCTGTGAATAACAATCTGAAGACAACAACTCGCTGGTTTAATTTTATCCACAAATCATCTCGGCAGCAAAGCCGACTCTATTTTGTTCAATATTTTGACGATACATTGCTGACTCAGATGTTTTATGATCTCATCCATCGTCGTTACACGTGATTTACATTCCAATACTATGAAGAAGGCGTACTACAGACATCAAATTGGCATAAAATATGCTACATGCTCGAAATGGCTCTGAGCACTATTGGACTTAACATATGTGGTCATCAGTACCCTAGAACTTCGAACTACTTAAACCTAACTAACCTAAGGACATCACACACATCCATGCCCGAGGCAGGATTCGAACCTGCGACCGTAGCGGTCACGCGGTACCAGACTGACGCGCCTAGAACCGCACGACCACAACGGCCGGCTACATGCTCGAATTTTCAGATGATTAGCATCTCAGTGTAACGGGATACAGTAGGTAGGAGAAATGCCAACTACATTATGTAGGTAAAGAATGAGTGCACAGCAATTTTAACATTCAGAAATCGCATTTGAATGTTTGTTTGTGAGAAGATCGTGTTAAGTGCGGTGTAAGAAGGAAAAATGTCTACCATCACGTGTGGAAATTAGCACTTCGACCTCTCTATCCCTCGATTTTGGTGCTAGCGTTGATCGATATCCCACGATTGTCATTCGATTATGGAATGGATGAGTTAAGGAGGACTATACTCGACACAGTTCAGGACGTCAATGGCTCCACGTGCATGAGAGGACAACCATATTGCTACCTCGGCCGTGGAGGATCGTACCGCCACGTCACGTGGTATTGAGTCAGGAAATGGACTTGTTTCAGCAAGACAAGTATCCAGACAGACAGTGCGAGAACGTTTGGTGCTCGACGGACTGATATCACGGCGACCTTTGTTGCCTCTCTCGACAAGGCAGTAAAGCGATGTGCGCCGACAATACTGGACACAAGAATACCCAGAAGACATGATCGGATGTCAGTATAACCTCGTACACGTACACACCATCAACGGGTATGTATATCATTAGAGTTGCAATTCTCTGTGAATGGTATAACGGCTACAGTAGCGCATTAGTGTTGTTCGTGTGTAGTGTTGTCACCAGACCAGGCTAGGATATAAGGGACGTGAACACCATCAGATGTTGAGAGATCACTGTGAAGGACACGGAGATGTGGAGACATCATTGTCAGCGCCTGACAACAGTTTGTAAGGGCCCTCGCTGTGGGTCTCCATTTGGCCGCCTGGACGAATCGTGAAATATCAAATTTGTGGGGTTTTCGGATGTGACTGTAGCCCAGTGTTGGACTGCATGCAAACGCAAAGGCAGGTAAATACGTCGTCAGTGTTACTGTCGACCATGTCTAACTACCACAAACGCGTGTCGCCGTATCGTGTACCGAGCACATCAGAGTCCTTCACATGCACCTGCCAACCGAGAATAAGGAATGGCCTCCTTGCAATATTCTGCGTCTTTCCGCACCATTGGTCGAAGGCTAGCAGTAGCTACCTAGGGAACTACCGTCACATGCACACGTACTGTTAAGAGCACAACACAAACGGCTGTATTTGGAGTAGTGCTAGTAAATGGTGTTACATAGTGTTCAGAGGTGAATCGTGGTTCACTCTACACCCGATGACCACCGTCGGCCAGTATGGCGGCGACCTGTGGAGGGGTCGTACTCTTCCAACGTTTTGTGGGGACGTAGTGATGTTAATTCTGCTTTCGTGGTGTGGACAGCCATCGTGTATGACGGTCAAGGCTGGTAGTCATTGAGGGAAGTCTGACGGCACAACGGTCTGACGCGGACATTCTGCGTCCTCATATGTTACCTCTCATGCGACAGTATAGTGCTTCCATTTCTCAACAGGAAAATGCTCGTCTACAGATGGAACGTGTTTCTATTAACTATCTGCGCGATGATGAAGTACTCCTGTGACCAGAAAGATTTCCAGATCTGCCCCCGATGGAACATGTGTGGGACCAGCTCGGAAGTCAAATCCCTTCCAGTGCCAGTATCCAGGCTATCGAGCACCAGGCACAACAGTTGTGGGCTATCTTCCCTTAAGAGAGGCTACGACGGCTTCCTGACACTATTCGCAACCGAATCAGTACATACATTCGAGGCAGACTTGATGCTCATTCTGCTAAGTTCATTGTAAATTTGGAACGATTTTGTACGCAATGAAATAACATCACATAACCTCTCAACCCGTGAAATTTCATTTCGGTCATCCGGAGAGAATTATATGCGTGACGCCACATTAGTAGTTCGTAATTTCACTTTGTCTGACGGAGATGTACTTCTCGCTATATTAGCACCAGCATCGATAGTGCGCTTCAGTGACACATCGTCTTTTATTTAAAGGTAAATTTATCATCGATAAAGATCCTTCAACATGAAAAATTAGCGACCCAGTAGGAATCAACTGCAACTGAGAAACGCTTGTCGATTTCGGCAAATTTTCAGCGTCATGTCCAACTCAGCATCTCTTGTAATGTTCAACTTCGCGTATAACTTACATAGTTTGAATATATTACATAATTCGTACGTATTAATTGATATGCTTCTATTTACTCTCTCGAAATCATTATTTGTAAATGGGCTCTAATAAGATTGTGTTTGTATTATAAATTAATGTATGGAAACAATGCCACGGGAGTGCTTGTATGTAATTCTACACATAAATAGTTTTTATTACAAATTATTTCGGCGATAAATTTCAATTTTGGAACAAAAATTAATAAAGAATACATTGGCTCTGAAGTGATGTCAAACAATGTTTTTGTGGAATGCTAATGTACGGGAGCAGTGTTATGAAAATCCTCACTATTTTTCGCAACAACAATAATTATTTGAGTTATTTACAGGTTTTAATGAAATCACAGAAACATTAAAGTTAAATTTTGGCGCATTCGCTACATTTCTATACAAATTGTACACTGAACAAACACAGTGTTGTCTCCCTCTACATTGCACGGAATGCACTAGCTGAACAGAAGATCCGGACACCAGGTATTAGAAATTAGTATGTGGTATTTCATTCCTGATCTCTGATCGGGGCACTTGCAATGAAGTGTCCTACTGTCTGTGGAGGAATGGCTGCACATATTTCCTCAAAAGCCGATGCTAGAGAAGGTAATGATGTTGCTCGTCCCACAGGTTTTCTATTGGATTCAGGTTGGGCTGCGAGCAGGCCGATTCGTTTCAGGAATGTTATTGTACACAGACCATTACCTCACAGATACGCCTTTATGACAGGGTGCATTTTTATGCTGATACAGTTATCGTCTCCGAACTGTTTCTCTACTGTGCGCAGTACACAATGCTATAAAATGTATTCATAGCCCCTCCTTGTTTTACTGTTAGTGCTCCACATCATGATATGTAAATTCGTCCAGGCATTCGAAAAAACCCAAACACTTCGATCGCATTGGCCAAGGGTACAGCGTGATTCATCGCTCCAGATCACTCGTTTCCAGTCATCCACTGTCCAGTGGCGTCGCGCTCTACACCACCTCAATCATCGCTTAGCATTTACTGCTGAACTGTGTGACTTTTATGAGGAGTTGCATGATCATCGTACTGTCAAGTCCGCTTCTCACCACATTTAATGGTCAATTCTGCATTTCATAGGGGTGTCGGGATACATTTGGTCAGATAGTGTAAAATACGATTCGGATAGAAAGAGCAGTCTGCGTTGGCCGGTTGCAGCTGAAAAGAGAAAGAGACATGCAATTGCGGAATTACGTCGGTTGTCAGTTCGACGGGTGGTTTTTGGAATAGCATATTTGAGGAGGCAATTGAGATATGAAATATACTGAACCTTGTTAACCGAGGCAAGGGATTAGTTGTGGCGACCACGGTGTAGGCGTGACATGTTGTTATGTTGTTGCGAGCTGTGGTTGTTCAGTTGTTCCAGAGCGGCCGCAAGGGGGATTAAATGGCCACTGCCGCCGTTGTCTCTATAATAAGGGCACACCGACGAGAGGCCAGCCACAAAGCGATGAAAAGAAAAGCAAAGAAGTCTGCAGGAACTGCACTTTATGCTTAAGCTGTTCTTTAAACGGAGAAAGAAAAGAGTGTCTTGTGAAAGTCGAGACAACAGCAAACTGCCGCTTTACCAGAAGATTGGAAGAGAGAATATGCTTTCAGAAATCTCGAGAACAGCTCGCGATTTGACGCGATTAGTAATCCTAGAGAATGTTTGTTCCATCAAACTTTTTTAGTTCGAAATGTAAATATTTTTTAACTTCTGATCTTTCTCAATACTAGTTCTAGGAAGTAGTTTGGAACTTTGATTTGGTTTATTACTGTAATAAAGTAATAAAAAAGAGGGATTCTATTTCAGACAAATTAAGTTATTTATTTTCTTTAACCTTCCAAAACAAGTCTTGCGTTCATTTTCTAATTAAAAGAAACAATTTCCCAAACTTACGCGTGCATTCTACGGCTTATGTATCGATTGTCCATACTTTGCGACCATTGCAGTTCATAACAGACCAACTCCTCATCCTATACGGGCTTTTAGACCGTACTACGTGCATCAGCTCGTCAGATAAAACTTCTTCACTTCTCCTCCTAGAGTTTATTTGTTTGAATAGAATTTTGGATTTTAACCGAACTGCCAACACCATGCTACCGTCTTATACAGTTCACTCCGAGACGTCGGCTCGCTTAGACTCTGTTAACTCCCCCTTCTCTGCAAATGCTCGCGAAATGAAGAGTGTGATAGTTTTCGTATCTATGTTAAATATATTACCGCTTTTGATAAATGGCTAAAACAAGTCTGACTGCGATCAATACCATGGGCGGTTGCTATTACAAGACTAATGCTACATAAACTTAGCACAGTCAGCCATGCATTGTATCACTGGATACTGATATGCAGCATTAAACCATTGGTGGACTGAGTAACGCAATCATCATATCTCATAATGTAGAGGTACGAGAACGTATTCTTCATGTTCTTACACAAATTCATAGATAAAAAAGTGGAAGCAGAGAAAACCGTGTGTAAGTAGGGAGGGGATCAGGATAAATCGCAGATGTCGTTGTTCAAAATTCTTCTTTAAGCAAGGCAAATATTGGTCCGTGTATTCCGAAGTTCATTAGTGTTAAACAGAAAATTATGGAGAATGTAGGAACCTCAGTAATAGAAGAGCAAATGTTAACTGGAACGGCATGTTACTGCGAAATAAAAGCAGTTATGAGATACTGCAAAACCGAGAAACTGAATTTGGAAAATAATAATAAATAACTGTAACCTGTTTGTGTTCCTACATGTAAACCATAACAGCTCTCGTAATTCGTTCACATACTCAGAGTTCACTGTTCAGTGGAAGCCTATGTGCCATATGTTTTACAATGCTGTACATGTCTGAGGTTTGATCACGACAACAATTTGGAAACAGCAGATGTGGGTGTTGTCCAGAATAGGATCCTGGGATGGCCGATCGAACAGCATAGTCACTAACAGCACATGCCGTACGTCTGCTCTAGCTCTATTCTTCTTTACGGTAGAATACGCAGCACCAGTCTGGCAGAACTCCACATACACTAGTCACGTTGACACCGCTCTTAACGAGACAGACTGCATTATAGCTAGTTGCCTACGACCAACTCCAGTTGACAAAATCTGATAGCCATAGCAACTTGCGGATATTAGACGAACAGCAGCGGCAGAGGGTGAGAAGAAAAAACAGGAATATGGTTCCAGGCATCCCATGTTTAGATGCGAAGTGTCATGTCCTAGGCTAAAGTAGAGAAAGAGCTTTCTTCGAACAACTGAAGGAACTGCATCATCACCTTCCGTTCACACCGAATAGAGCGCTGTAGCGAAACAATGCAACTAGAAGTAATTACGAAAATCTGTAGGAAGAGCTGGTTTCCAACTACCCTACCAGACGTGGAAAACTGAACAGACTGCGAACTAGAGTGACGAGGTGGAAACAAAACTTCGTATTCTGGGAATACGTTATTGGAGATGTAACCTACGAATGGGAAGAACTTCAATTTTCTGAGCACCTCTTGGTCTGCCCGAAGTTGCTTGAAGCCTAAGCTGGAGGACCTGGTTTATGTAAGTTCCAGCAATCAAGACTGCCGAATTCTGAGTCTCATAATCAATTTGACATGGATAAGGTCTTCCTTATATGTTGTAGATATGTTTTGAATTTGTGAATAATCTTTATTGTATTGTCCTCGATACGAAAATAATAATGACAATAATTGTACCGATACTCCGAATCCGTCCCTCTATGGGAAGACGGCAGCTCGGATTTTCCCCTCCCCTCCCTCCCCTTCCCATCTATGTTCGGTTTTCCCTTCCTAAATCGCTTAAGGCGAATGCTGGGATGGCTGTTTTGAATTGGCACGGCCGATTTCATTCCTCATCCGAGTTTATCCTTAGCCTCTAGTGACCTCATCATTGGCAAGATGTAAAACTTGATTCCTTTCTTCCGAAACCGTCCAGTACATCTAAAACTGAAGCATGACAGAATTGTGTGTCTAAATAAAATTATCCTCCGAGAAACAGTAGACAAGGCTGAAAACAGAACTTACATGTGTTTAAAATTAATGGAATATTCCGTCGGTATATTTTGGATGAGTCACGAAAGACGTGACACCCCTTTTATTTCATAAACGGTTCCAGGTATCGAAACGAGGTTTTCCGCAATTGATAGTATGCTGAGGGGCACGTAATATTTTGTATGGCTAATGCTCTGAATTCTAGAATCAAATGGTTCAAATGGCTCTATGCACTATGGGACTTAACATCTGAGGTCATCAGCCCCTAGACTTAGAACTACTTAAACCTAACTGACCTAAGGACATCACACACATCCATGCCCGAGGCAAGATTCGAACCTGCGACCGTAGCAGCAGCGCGGTTCCGGACTGAAGCGCCTAGCACCGCTCAGCCACAGCGGCCAGCAATTCTAGTATCATCAGAGGCATTGAAACAAGTATAATTTTTTCAAATGGAACCGTATACTTTTCATAACTGCATTCAGTAGCTCTTGGAAAGACAACTACAGCTTGTTAATACTGAGCACTTTAGTTGGCATGTCCACTAATCGTTCTGGTTTTGCTCTTTTGGTGCGACCCCAATTTCTTGGAGTTACAAAAGATCAAATCAAATGTTCAAATGTGTGTGAAATCTTATGGGACTTAACTGCTAAGGTCATCAGTCCCTAAGCTTACTGTTGTGTGATGTCCTTACGTTAGTTAGGTTTAAGTAGTTGTAAGTTCTAGGGGACTGATGACCATAGACGTTAAGTCCCATAGTGCTCAGAGCCATTTGAACCCTAAGCTTATACACAACTTAACCTAAATTATCCTAAGGACAAACACACACACACACACACACACACACACACACACACACACACACACACACACACACACACACACACACACCCATGCCCGAGGGAGGACTCGAACCTCCATCGGGACCAGCCGCTCAGTCCATGACTGCAGCGCCTCAGACCGCTCGGCTAATCCTGTGCGGCTACGAAAGATCGAATCAGTAATATCTGGAGGCAAGAGAATGTGCTCAAGAAGTATCTTGAAAGCATAATTAAGGCTTTACAGTAGTTTAAAGGCTTTTTTATAGGTTTTCGACATGTTACACTCTTCAAGGATTGAGAGAAACTAATTTTATCTTCGAGTGGCAGGTCTTCCGTATATAATCTCTTCACCAGTGCTACGACGGGGAAATATATTCATATAACAGAACATAAATTTGATTTCAGCATCGTAATTTATGAGTCATAAACAATGGGACTGGTAGGGGGTGGGGTGAGGGAGTAGTGGGGTTGCATAGTAATGCGATAACCTATCATTCATGGTTATCATATCCACAACGAGATGACAGTCAGCTTTGGAAAATATTAAACTACCTACAGAAAGATGTAAGCATATGGCATATTGCTGTGGTGGTGTGACTAGGGCCTCCCGTCGGGTAGACCGTTCGCCGGGTGGAAGTCTTTCGATTAGACGCCACTTCGGCGACTTGCGCGTCGATGGGAATGAAATGATGATGATTAGGACAACACAACACCCAGTCCCCGCGTGAAAAAAAATCTGCGATACAGCCGGGAATCGAAGCCGGGCCCTTAGAATTGACGTTCTGTCGCGCTGACCACTCAGATACCGGGGCGGACATCGCTGTGGCTAACAAGCGCAAGTGTCAGTTGCGAAATAAAGTAGGACAGGAGCCCTGCAACCATATTGTGAATGCTGAGCATGTAGTTTCTCACCGTTTATTCGGCCGCTAACAATAACAGTCCACATGTCAAAAATTGGTATGCTTATGCGTTCCAGGCATTGTCCATCATCAGAACACCATATAGAAGGACTTAATGGCTAGTATTGTGTTACATGGTTTCAGTCTTAACGGTGGTGCTTAATTAAGATTGAAATCACGTGATGCAGCACGATGTTTTCTGAGCAGATCCTTTTACTCACTTAATATCTTAATTTATTTATTATTTCGTTTCGACTACTGCCATCATCGGATCGAAAACTATCTATGAAGTATTATGTGATGTGATGACGGGCGACGGCCGAAACGTGTGAAGAGACAAATTTTTAACAGCGGGCCGAAAAAAATTTTACTCTGCAGTAGAGTGTACACTGATACCAAACTTTCTGGTAGATTAAAACTGTGTGTCGTATCGGAAGTGGGAGTTGAGGTACTGGCGGAAGTAAAGCTGTGAGGACAGTCATGATTGTGTATTACAATTCTTAGAGCAATTGCCTACGAAAGTGTGAGGTCCGGGGCTCGATTCATGGACCTACACACAGTTTAATCTGCTAATAAGTTGCAGTAAGTAGTCTGTTATTATTATCTGCAGAATGAAGTAGTGAGAAGACACATCTCAGCATTAACTGCCATAAGATGAGGCCGTTTTGTGTGTTGGATACAAAAAATGTTGGAGCCACTCACACAGTGCCTTGCATGTTTCAGTAATAGTCTGGATGACACCTAATACTGTTAATGAATCGTCGGTGTTTGGCTCAATGAATTAGCAGTACGTGCATAGTCTCCACACATTCCAGCGCCGTCTGTCTAACTATACCGTAGCATTCATATTCCCAAATGTTATCGTAACTCGCCATCTGTAAACGCCACCCCACTTTAATTTGTTTAAATAAAGAACTTGCTGTCAGTGAGCCCTTCATTAGAAAGATAATTTCTTTCCTTATTTATCCTAAATTTAAGTCTGTTCTAATAATTACCCTTTAAAAATTGTCACATGAATATCCTGATAACCTAGAAACTAAAACGAAGTAAAATAATGACAGCTCTGACGAGGAGTTCCCTGATCTTTATGTATGGTGTTTCGGTTGGCTCGAACATTTTCTTGTTGGCGTCATATTTGAGGCACCTGTCGATTTCCGCTTCTTCTTTTAAGTGCATCTTCCAGTCCTGGATTGCTAGGCCGCTCAAGAAACACATCGCCTGTGGAAACGTATTCCTTCCTGCTGCGAGGATGATTGAGACTTTGCAACATTTTAGAATGTTTCTGGCAACCCTATGATAGTAGAGTCACTTTCGGCTAACTTCATTGGATATTGTCTTGCTATTTCAATTAAATATTCTGAATGAATTCCACGTATGGTGTGTCATCTATCAGATACATGTGTTCAGTCATAGACACTGAGTTTGAATTCATATTCAGAACAACACAGTTGGTCATGTCTTTTAAATTCAGACATATGCACAACTAACTGCTCATGATTTCTAATGTCTTTTTATGTCAGATAAGAAGAGAAATAGATCACTTTCAAAATGCGTTTAGTCGCATGCCATCATGAAGAGTGTGTCATCTCTAATAAAGTGGTCCGTGACATTTGTAGTATCGTGGTATTAACTTACATCTGGAGTAATTACCATACGGAGCAGTGTTATCTGGTGATGAGTTGTAGTAACCATTTTTTATAGTCCAATGACTGTACTGAAAAAAGATTAGAGAACCTGCAAGACGTTTTGTGGGCTGCATGCAAATCAGGCGGAATGCAATTCTGGTCGTTTGAGTATGATAATACACATGATGTCTTCCCGTACATGATAAATGGCACGTGGTATTCGATAGGGCTCCGACTTGGCACACAGTATCTTGGAGAAGGTCTGTGTGCATAACGTCTTTGTCCCATGATTGATAGTCCTCTTAGTGAAAGCATCAAAATTTAGTTTTCTCTGATAACTTAAGAAAACTCTGGAATATGTTGTGTAGCACTACTGAGAGCAGCAGCAACAGATGCTGTTAGCTTAATTTCTAAATATTTTAATTGTAAATGAGGACATTTGTACGGAAAAATTGTAATTAAGGTAACAAGGCTAACAAGAAGTATATGAAATTCGAGAGAGGGAGAAATGCCTAATTAAGGGCTGTTGTTCATTCTAGCACCTACGTCTTAAGAGAAGAAGGAAAGAAAGATCATATAGTCATTTTCCTCGTGCAGTAAGGTGAACCATGTGAAATGGGTCAGACTGCACAACCCAGTTGAGAGCTGAACACTGCTCCAACAAAATGCTTACTGTAAATTATGAGAAAGCATACTATATTTAGTTCTGTACAACATATAGTCATAATAGAAATTAATGTAGCACATGGGCAGGAGTCAGTAAACACGGTAGAGTATTCCACATGTTTTGGATGTATGTATCATTCAAAACTATCTGTAAGAATGTTATTACTGAACTTATCAAACAATTAAGGTCAGCTACCTTTGTTCTCTTATAATTTCTAGTCTTAGAAAGAAACAAATCAACCTCCCGACATATTTTGCATATTTGCACTCAATTATGTCTTATGGAATAATTTTCTAGGATAACTCATCACTTATTAAAAAATTAGTGAATGCACAAAAGCGAGTAGTAAGAATAATATGTGGTGTTCCCTGCGGTGTTATGTACAGTCGTGCTCTACAGTATCCGAACCTCCTGAATTGCATTTCGCCTGATTCGCATACAACCCTCAAAACGCAGCAGTCTAGCACGTACTCTAATCGGTCCTCAGTTGTTTGACTATTCAACATGGTTCCAACAAATCACCTCTAGAAAACACTGCTCTGTATTGCAATAACTCGAGATGTAAAGTAATACCACGATACTACAAATATCAGGGAACACCTTATTACAGATAATACTGTGCTTAAGGCTTGTAAGCTCATATTTATTACAACAAATGACATACCTGAAATGTTACTACTCTCATTATTACGTCAGATAGGTAATGCACGTAGTAAGTTCGTCGTATTCATGATTTCCTCTTCAAAGTAACATACCGTACTAATTATCTAACACAAAATGATATGAAAAATTTAAGTTTTTCACGAGCTACTAGTTGAGAATATGTATGAACTACAAATGACACGACGAACCGTCTCGTTCTGCATATAGATTCAAACCCAGGTCATGCAGACCAAGCAAAGATTTCGTTAATGACAGAAACTAACAGACATTCCTGACTAGGCATACAGAGAGTGATATACCTCGGTTTGAGGCAGTATCAGTTAGGAAACATCAACTTTAAATTACATAACGGACGCGAATTCCTATTGTCCCTGTTAACGAACTACGAGAGTTGTTAAATATTGCTTCTTCACAAGTAACATACTTGAAATGTCGTTCAAAAAATGGTTCAAATGGCTCTGAGCACTATGGAACTCAACTGCTGTGGTCATCAGTCCCCTAGAACTTAGAACTACTTAAACCTAACTAACCTAAGGACATCACACACATCCATGCCCGAAGCAGGATTCGAACCTGCGACCGTAGCAGTCGCACGGTTCCGGACTGTGCGCCTAGAACCGCAAGACCACCACGGCCGGCTGAAATGTCGTGAGGTAAAGCTTTGTACGGGACAGGGATTCGAACCAAGAACCTGATCGGATTGTTATCGAAGCACAATCAACTGTGACATATCGGATTTTCTCGGCAGTAGCAAGATGTTTTAACTGAAATGACGAGACAAAACATTAATATTTTCCCTCCCAGGAATCAACCCGGCACCTATCGCTGGTACATTCCAGAGAAAAGGAGCGTTAAATATGGGTTTGTTACACCAGAAGCGACATGTGAGCATGTTTGAACTAGAAATAATATGACGAATAGTTCAGTGCTGACTGGTAATCGAACCCCACACATATCGTTGCTGACTGCACACAAAGAGACGTCAGCTACCGAATTTTCCTCCGCCAGCAGCTCGGAATAACATCCTTGAACTTATAGTGATCTCGCATATAGTTCTGTGTCCCACTGGGAGTTAAAAACGCCAGATATCGTTAGTGTTGGCAACAAATGTAAATACATTAAAAATCAGAATTATTGTCCACCAGCAGATAGGTGTTCTCCTGCTGGAGCTTGCTAATACATAATGAACACTTTAGTGCCGGGCCAGGATTCGAACCCAGTCACGCGCAATATGTGGAGATGTTGAGGAATCTGCAGTTTTGAACAAACAACAAACTGTAGTCGACCTGTATTGTCACAAAGGGATCAAATTCCGCGCTAAGGGCAGTCTGAGTTGCTTTCCCAGTTCACAACCAATTTTATCGACATATAGAAGCTCAAATATAAGATGGAATAAGTGTCCTGTGACCCTACTTGGTAGAGAAGGAATATCATGTTTAATGTGAATTTCAGACCACAATGACATTATACCTTCTTCATTTGGCGTAGCCAGAATAGAATAGAATCTGTCTCTCCCTATCAAAAATCATTGGCAGAAATTGGGGTCGAACCCAGACGATGAATATATGAATCTATCAGGAATCCAACAGACTACCAAATCCTCTGCTTTGTTGCTTATTTTTCTATTGTAGCACCGTTGCGCTACACTGGACGAGAATTCTGACACACAAGCTCCCTGTAGTGGTGCAGCATGTTCAGTACATTCATTTACTTGGTTGACCGAATCGCCATGAACTAGCTGCTTCAGCTACCCAGTGCATACATTCGACTATATTTTGTAATCACCGAAAAACATCACGTAACTGCCACCTACACAAAACTGCCAACAGTGTAGGATGCAGAAATTTAAATAGGAAGTGTTCCTTTCCACTTGAGCTACTCTATTGCGCTATGTGTTTGTTGAAAACGTCGTGCAGTGCAAAAGAAAAGCTGTAACTGTCTGTCTCTCAGAAGTCTACATCCGGTCATATGCATTATCTCACAACACTGTGGAATGCGGAAGTTCTAGAGGAATTGTTGTTGACTTCAGGAGCTGGTGTAGCTATGTTCCAGCTAGTAGTGTAGCGGTAGGTGTAGTGTTCTGCAGACGAAACATTGCGAGTTCAACTACAATCTCTGCTAGATTTTTTAAAACGCAATTCGGCTGTCTGCTGGAGTTATCAATCTAATGGAACTTTGAATATAATTCCCTTCACTTCTCAACCCAAAATAGTCGCATGTGTAAAGGGGGATAACTACTGCGACATTTTGTTCTTTTCAGGTTTAATAGACTGCCAGGTAGCAGATGCAGCTCCAAACTTTTGTATTATGTATGGGGAGAGCGCATCGTGCCAAAATACGCCAGAAAAGTATTTTATACGTTAGCTGCCGAGTGGTAGTGGCATTTTTTTCTTCTTCAAACCTTGTTTGACAACTTTAACTCAGAACAAGTTTTCTACATGCATGTAATCAACAAACTGCATTTGCATTGTCAAACTGTTATAGATAACATCAGAGAATTTGCATTTATCGTTGGTGATAAATTTCTCTCTCATGTTTACTATTGTTTAAACAACACTAAAAGAAAACCTACGAAAATTGTACACTGTATTACAAGAAATGAAATAAAACTACCCACGATAACCTTACAATGAAAGTCTGTTTTAATAAAGCTGAGCGTCTGTACACAAGCGTGCCCCTATCGAAAATACTACTCATGTACATTTCGATTGGGTCTGTGTTTAATTGATATGCAGTGTCATACTCAAGAGGTATACAAATGTATCATTTCATAAATAAAGTTATGTATTCCTAGAAATCCAAAATTTGCTTGTCACCAACGGAAAGAGCCATTATGTGCTGTGCAGCATTGTAAGTTTTTCACCATTGCACTATGAGCCGAAAGTATTTTCTTGCGTTTTCCTTATTGATGTTTGATCTGACTGCTTGTAGCTCTTTCACAGAAGGGATAAGAACGTCACACTCAGCGAGAGTAGAACCAGCAACCAGAACAGACGCTTTTCTACACGTCAGCATGTTTCCACACAGTTAGCGGAGATGTATATTTCCGGTACTCCTATTACGAGGCCAATATTGACTACAACTAGTAAATCGCTATTTAATGGACAAGATTAGTTGCGATTTCCACGTGCAACGACTTTCCTGGGCTGAAAACTGCAAATTTACAACCTTTTGTTATACCTCAAGCGATAATAACTCAGATTATTCAATGGAAATGACATGAAAAATCAAGTGAACTTTGAGGCTTAATTCCGTACACAACAGTAAGTAACTCGTCGAACACAGAGTTGCCAAACATACCTTGCCCTGTTGCCAAATCTCAGTTACAGTACCAGCAGGAAGAAGACGAACCGATGTGTTCCTACAGAGAGCTGGGAAGAGACCATAGATGGCATCTCAAAGACGCGGCTGGCACGGCCTGGAATACGTAATGCGTCTGATTCGCATTTCTGTAAATAGGTTTAGGGATTGGAGGGTAGTTACTAATAATACTCAAACCTGATTGTAAACTAAGCATCATAAATCAGTAACTCTCATAGTTGTTTCTATACTTCTTTCGTAAGAGTACTCAATACTATCAAACTCATTGATCATTGAATGAAGGCTTTCACAGCAGGTGGTGTCATCACTGTTAGGGGAGAGTTTTATGTATGGACTACGGCATCTCATCCCGGAAATGTTAAGTGATGATAAGAAACTCATTAATGGACGTTTTCGTGCCTGGCCGACAGTCGAGCACAACAAAAAAATAAAAATGAAACCCATGTTTGGGTTTATGTGTGTGTGTGTGTGTGTGTGAGAGAGAGAGAGAGAGAGAGAGAGAGAGAGAGAGAGAGAGAGAGAGAGTGAGAGAGAGAGGGAGAGAGAGAAGAGAGAGAGGTAGAGATAAATATAGAATGAATGGGACAAAGAATAAATAATTGTTGTAAAGAAATTGCATCATGGTATGTAAAGAAATCTTTCATTAAAATGTCACGTTCCCCAATATTACGAATGCCGTATTCATTATCTATGGAACAAATATTATTCGAATGTAATCTAATCTAATCATATTGCTGACTAGCCATGAAGATTCATGATTTCCGAAATGTTCGTCAATATCAGTAAACAAATCTAAACTTGAAAATAAGAGACCACATTTTTTGTAATAAAGCTGGACTGCTATCAAGACCCTTTCGTCTCTGTTAACTAACCACGAAATATGCCTGATATACCTCCATTCAGAAGTAACAAAGTGTGCATGCATTTCAAGATGAAGCGCGTGATGTAAAGTTCTGTGACGGAGATACGATCCCAACACGTAATCGGATTGTTAACTAAGTAAAATCGAATGTTATGTATCGGTTTTTCTTACCAGCTGCTAGGTGGTTGAATATAAAAAAATTAAAAGAAAAAGAAAATGAGAGACAGAGACAGAAAACAGAAATGTATTTCAAATATCAGTTCGGTGACGCCATGTTCGTCTCATGATGTAAAGCAAGGATAGTTGATAGGTAATTTCTCGTTGTACTTGCGATATGTATGGCTACAGGATTCTTTCTTTTCCCTGTGCAAACAACCAGAACAGAATTCAGTAACAAAGTGGTAAGAACACCTATGCAGTGCGCCAATTAAACACTCAGCCTTTCTTGGCTATTTTGTTAATCGTTAACAATTGTCTGCAATGCAGTAAACATCCTTGATTACTGATTTGTTACTACTACATTTTGCTATTGTTATTCGTTACCTCACAACAACTCATTGTTGCCGATGCACATAACGAATGTATCAGGATGAATGGAATGTGGCATGTTTCGTCACGGAGAATATACACATTTATCTCGGCGTTTTGTGTTTAGGGTAATATGAAAATCTCAGTAAGAGAAGACAACAATGGGCCGGAGATGCAGGCAATAATACCCAACAATTTCTGTCGACTTAACACCATGATGACAGACAAATTGGCGTCTCAATGTATTTTGATTATACTTCGTTAGCTTTCTTGCAACCTCGTTCAAATACCTGGTGGGAGCAGGCATAACGTTTTGCTTTTTAAACACCGAGCAATAACACACAAAGATAATAGATGGATGGATACAAAGGAATCAGACTCATGGGTGTAAATCCAGTTCATCATTAGAAGACTAAACAAGAGGGAAACTTTACGAAAGCAATGAATACCCTGTGTAGTATATATTATTTGTATAGATCTGAAGATGGAAAAGCGCAGATCTGCTCAGTGCCCGCATCTGCACTTTAGTTTCCGTCTTAATGGGCATAATTTTTCTTCTCTTCTGAATTTTCAAATGAATTGATTATTACGTGGCACAGAATAATTCTCACCAGAAGTTTTCTACATTCTTGTGCAATTTATGAAATTCAACTTGTATGATCACAAGACTGCACATAGATGCAATCGATTTCGAGGTGCAAAGTGTTTGTCATCTTACTTTTCGTGACAGACGGGCAAAGTTGATTTCCAAAGACTTTTTATTGTACTGAAATAATCTTTTATCACAAAGTGACAGGGTAAGTGTTTTATTCGTATATATTTTGTGGGAAACTGTAATCGTGATGCCGTGCGACCGTTACGGTCGCAGGTTCGAATCCTGCCTTGGGCATGGGTGTGGGTGATGTCCTTAGGTTAGTTAGGTTTAAGTAGTTCTAAGTTGGAAGTTTATACACCTGAATGTTTTACACAACGCTGTAGATTAACCAAACCCTGCGCCTCCTCTCCGTTTCCTCATATGACACGAGCACGGGATTCTCCTCGCATACCACTACAGAGCTGTTCCTAGCACAACTGAGAATTGGCAACATCGTCACAAAAATTTTGCAACACTATGACAGTGCAATCACTTCCATGTATGTTACTGACCTGACTCGCTAAATTCACTTGATATTCCCTTTCCATTTGAATGACTCGTGCTACATAACCATTAGACACTGAGACAGAAATTTCAATTTTTTGGCTAAAGAAATGCTATTCTTCACGTAAGTGACAACTTCCATTATCGTTCACGATGCGTTATGAGGTTCAGCGACCAATACCATGATGAGAGTGGTGTGCTGGCAGCAGTGTGTTCGTAGCCCCGTTCCCCCGTCCGTATCTCGTGTCGCAACAGCTCCATGAGTCGTCAGTTCTAACCGTGGGAGGGATCAGGGTGTGCGAGCTTTTTTTCTGATTTATTTTATGGAGCTGCGAATTTCCAGTATAAATTCTCTAACGAAATCGGAAGGTCCCCTTGGTAGCTCGACACAGCAAGTTGTGTTAATGGTCACAGATCTCTGACTGCCAAGCTGCTTCACTATACAAGTGTTTCTAAATAAATTCGAATCGAGCGTCAACGATACGTATTTCAATATTGTTCTTCACTTAAGACTCACATGCTAGGGTTATAAGTATGAAGGAAATGAACCTCTTGATTACTATAGGGCCTCTATGCTAAATTTCCACAGTAGCAATTAGGAAATCTCTGCAGACATTTGGTAACAGTGGCTCTAGCAACTTACTTCATCTCTGGGTAGCTTCAAATATGAGCAATTTTTCACCTTAAATCCAACTGAATATTTTAAATATCACTTTTGAACAGCGTTCACTTCTCCAGTAATTAATGCATGGACCTCAAAACAAGCAATTTGCCTGAGTAGCTATAGAACAGGTTCTGAAAGGTATTAACACAATGTTTCGCATTCATTTACCAAAGGGAATCAAAGAAAGAAACCAAACACATTACATTGCATTTACTCTCTGTACCTTGAATAAAATATATGGATCCATAACAAGAATAAATTATTTGAAGAATCATCTGTGAAAGGAAAAAGAACAGGATGTAACACTTTAATTATAGCACACTGGGTCAGGAACAATGAAATTCATTCTGTGCCAAATTGATGTATTGCATAGTAGTGTAATAAAATAATCATCAAAGAAAAACGGTTTTGTGCCTCCATTGCTATCGAGTCTGAAACACAAACCATAGACAGATTTTATGGGTCACCACTCAACAACATTAAAGCAAGTTACACCGTCGAGAGTGAGGAGTGGAGCAGACGTTGTCGGCAGAATGCGAGGCAACACAGTGCCTCAGCCCCTGCCGGTAGGCAGCATACGGGTCCCAGAGAACTCAGACGGATGCGGTGTTCAGAGGCAGATGACCGGCCAAGAAATCTCTCACTAAAATAGTGTTGAACCAAACTGTTAATACCAATGTGACAGAAAGCGAAATATAGTGTAGATTCGCTTGAATTACACTTATAGCTTCAGCACCGAGAGGTAAGGGGCGATAATAAAAGTTTTGTCGACATGTGCTTTCTGTTGCCAGATGTCGTATTACCTAGTCTCGTGTTTTACTTCAAGACTATGGTCGTATTCAAGACTGATGTACACAGGTTACAGTCAGGACTTCCTCCGGGAAGTGCCATAGTCTACAATGTTCCAAGATCGACCATATTGCCGGATATACACTCCTGGAAATGGAAAAAAGAACACATTGACACCGGTGTGTCAGACCCACAATACTTACTCCGGACACTGCGAGAGCACAATACAAGCAATGATCACACGCACGGCACAGCGGACACACCAGGAACCGCGGTGTTGGCCGTCGAATGGCGCTAGCTGCGCAGCATTTGTGCACCACCGCCGTCAGTGTCAGCCAGTTTGCCGTGGCATACGGAGCTCCATCGCAGTCTTTAACACTGGTAGCATGCCGCGACAGCGTGGACGTGAACCGTATGTGCAGTTGACGGACTTTGAGCGAGGGCGTATAGTGGGCATGCGGGAGGCCGGGTGGACGTACCACCGAATTGCTCAACATGTGGGGCGTGAGGTCTCCACAGTACATCGATGTTGTCGCCAGTGGTCGGCAGAAGGTGCATGTGCCCGTCGACCTGGGACCGGACCGCAGCGACGCACGGATGCACGCCAAGACCGTAGGATCCCACGCAGTGCCGTAGGGGACCGCACCGCCACTTCCCAGCAAATTAGGGACATTGTTGCTCCAGGGGTATCGGCGAGGACCATTCGCAACCGTCTCCATGAAGCTGGGCTACGGTCCCGCACACCGTTAGGCCATCTTCTGCTCACGCCCCAACATCGTGCAGCCCGCCTCCAGTGGTGTCGCGACAGGCGTGAATGGAGGGACGAATGGAGGGACGAATGGAGACGTGTCGTCTTCAGCGATGAGAGTCGCTTCTGCCTTGGTGCCAATGATGGTCGTATGCGTGTTTGGCGCCGTGCAGGTGAGCGCCACAATCAGGACTGCATACGACCGAGGCACACTGGGCCAACACCCGGCATCATGGTGTGGGGAGCGATCTCCTACACTGGCCGTACACCTCTGGTGATCGTCGAGGGGACACTGAATAGTGCACGGTACATCCAAACCGTCATCGAACCCATCGTTTTACCATTCCTAGACCGGCAAGGGAACTTGCTGTTCCAACAGGACAATGCACGTCCGCATGTATCCCGTGCCACCCAACGTGCTCTAGAAGGTGTAAGTCAACTACCCTGGCCAGCAAGATCTCCGGGAGCATGTTTGGGACTGGATGAAGCGTCGTCTCACGCGGTCTGCACGTCCAGTACGAACTCTGGTCCAACTGAGGCGCCAGGTGGAAATGGCATGGCAAGCCGTTCCACAGGACTACATCCAGCATCTCTACGATCGTCTCCATGGGAGAATAGCAGAATGCATTGCTGCGAAAGGTGGATATACACTGTACTAGTGCCGACATTGTGCATGCTCTGTTGCCTGTGTCTATGTGCCTGTGGTTCTGTCAGTGTGATCATGTGATGTATCTGACCCCAGGAATGTGTCAATAAAGTTTCCCCTTCCTGGGACAATGAATTCACGGTGTTCTTATTTCAATTTCCAGGAGTGTAGAATTCTGAGGGGGGCACGACTGTACTGCCCACCTTACATGAACGACTCGGTGGTCAATTTTTTTGTCTAAGACTGTATCTACAACACATATTACACCCGCAAGACCCAGAAGAATTAAAAAAAAACAAAATTAGTTTAGGAGAGCAACGTTAACTATAGCGTTCGAAGTATTCATAGTGTTGTATACGTGTGTCTAAATTCCATCCAATGCCCACTCAAGGAAGACAAGGATACACAGTCTAGATTCAATATTATAAATACGCCACAGTTTGTGAATAAACTCAGTCTTAGATGGATAATCATTTTGAATATTTAGCAGTACTATACCCATTGGTGATAAACTCGTTTTCAAACAATTATTCCCACAGCTACAGGAACACTACTTGTGATACCTCTGACAAAATACTTACGCAGTGCTATCAGACGAAAAGATAAACCTGACACAAACTGATTGTTTTACAACCTTTCTACCTGGATAAAGAGCTTCTCCTTTCTGAGATATCTGTGAACGTTTCTGCATAAGAAGATTTAACCAGAAACTAAATTCCTTCAACTACGAAAATGTTTAAGGAAATCGGTTTAACGGCAATAAATCGTGGTTTTTGAATCGTTTACCAGCCAAACTCTGCCGCATTTCGCTGGTTGGAAGGGAGAAAGCTTACTGAGAAAGTTCACAGAAGGAAAAGGGGGACGAAATGCCTCACAGTGGATGGTCATGTTGTTTTATATAAATGATTACAAAATCAGGTAAAACTAACAGTGAGGTTGTCAGTAAAAGCACATTACTGTTGTCAGTATGATGTTGCACTGCCCAGGGCCTGTAATGATAAAGGGCCTGTTTAGATCAGGCATATTGTATACAGAAGTGGAAGAGAGAGCGCCACTAAATTCTACAATCCGTATGCATTGCATTATGGAGCCCAATGGGTTAAGTGCATATTTTCCGGTGAGAAAGAGCACTGGCAAACAGTCTTCGCTACATTAGGTTACTTAAACTGGTGTCACTCTGAGCTAAAATTTATGGTCAGCGACTAAGTGTAAGGTCAATGGGCCGGATGCGGGTTTTGCAACTGTGAAATACTTTCCCACATTACAGAAGCGAATATTAAATTTGAACCCATATTGCGAAAATTTTGAACTTGGATAGCTTAGAATGAAAATCTTTCTGTTTGTTGCAAAGGAAAACAATTGATTTTCTAAAACATTCTCAGTGATGCAAAAATTGAAACAGGTCACGTCGACCAAATTATGTGGAAGAACTGACAGCAACGTATATCGGAAGGCAGTAAGATCCCTTGGCTTTTGGTTTGGCAGTATTGGACAGCCATTTCTGAGTACAAGTAAATGAAGAAACAAAGCACGTTTTGTTATCAAGTGAATTCTTCATCAATTACTTCAGTTTTAATGTAATCTACGAGTAATTGCTGATGTTTGAGATCTTGAGAATACTTCCGTAGACAGGGAAAGAACTTGTTCTTGGACAACTACTTCTATAATGACCAAAAGGCATTTAATGATGTTCACGCACATGTGTTATAGCAGCGGTATGAAGAAAATAATAGTGATAATGACGGTAATAACGGAATTATCCGGAAACTTCACACTTGACAGTAGATTTTCTCGAACTAAGAAATTTGCTGAATTAGTGAAAATTTCAAAATGGTTCAAATGGCTCTGAGCACTATGGGACTCAACTGCTGAGGTCATAAGTCCCCTAGAACTTAGAACTACTTAAACCTAACTAACCTAAGGACAACGCACACATCCATGCCCGAGGCAGGATTCGAACCTGCGACCGTAGCGGTCGCGCGTTCCAGACTGTAGCGCCTAGAAACGCTCGGTCACCAGCGGCCGGCTTTTAAAATGGCTTCACATCGAGGCTATGATGCCTAGAAGAGTTTTTACATCCTGCTAACATGAGAATTGAAGCTTGCTTCTACTTAACCAGTTAATGGACTCGCATTTTTCCACCGTGACTAATTTTGTAAGCTAAGCATATGATCCGTTACAGCACACTCCTGGTGCTGGGAAATGTGGCCACATTGGTCTGGTGCAACGAACTATCACAAGTGCAATACCTGCGTTCAGGCATTTACTTTTAAGAGGCACAAACAGATATACTTTACCTCTGGTAACCTCAAGAGAAAGACATTATAATTCAGAATCCGCATAAAACATGACGTTCCTTCGTTACCAACTGGGAAGAGCCGGTTTACGTTGGGAAATGACATATGCGGAAGACATGGTAAACAGAAATACTGTCGCCCGTAAACTTACTTATATTAGAAAATTTTATTTTATTTGATGAACTGATAGCCATTTAAAGGAACAGGGCTCTTATTTTACTTGCACTTGACTAAACTATATACGTTGAAAAATTTGATGCTGGAATGTGATTTAAATTCGTATCTCCTCTCTTGAGGATCTGAATCTCTCGCAACCGTATAGTTCAGTCATTTCGGTCCTTTTCCCAAGACTGCAATCTTCTCTAGGTCTCCTCCAAAGGTAAGTATGTGGGTCCGAATACTGATACAGTACAAAAATATTTATAATTTCATGTCAAGCCCTGTCACGTGCACACCGGCCAGCTAATGAAACTTAACATGCATTCTTAGTGCCTGTTCATGTGGTGCCAACATTCGCAATAGGTATCGTTATTTCTGGTCAAACACGCATGAATCTTACTGTTGGTCAGTAACCAATTGATACTTAGACTATATTCGTGGATGATAAGGAAGGACGGTACGTGTGCGGGTCGATTGTCACTAAGGCACAAAAATTTCTATCCTTATTTTAGATTCAACCACCCAGCAGCTGGTAAGAAAAATCGATAAATAACATTTGATTTTACTTAGTTAACAATCCGATTACGTGTTGGGTTCGTGTCTCCGTCACAGAACTTCACATCACGCGCTTCATCTTTAAATGCACGCACACTTTGTTACTTCTGAATGGAGGTATATCAGGCATATTTCGTGGTTAGTTAACAGAGACGAAAGGGTCTTGATAGCAGTCCAGCTTTATTACAAAAAATGTGGTCTCTTATTTTCAAGTTTAGATTTGTTTACTGATATTGACGAACATTTCGGAAATCATGAATCTTCATGGCTAGTCAGCAATATGATTAGATTAGATTACATTCGAATAATATTTGTTCCATAGATAATGAATACGGCATTCGTAATATTGGGGAACGTGACATTTTAATGAAAGATTTCTTTACATACCATGATGCAATTTCTTTACAACAATTATTTATTCTTTGTCCCATTCATTCTATATTTATCTCTACCTCTCTCTCTTCTCTCTCTCCCTCTCTCTCTCTCTCTCTCTCTCTCTCTCTCTCTCTCTCTCTCTCTCTCACACACACACACACACACATAAACCCAAACATGGGTTTCATTTTTATTTTTTTGTTGTGCTCGACTGTCGGCCAGGCACGAAAACGTCCATTAATGAGTTTCTTATCATCACTTAACATTTCCGGGATGAGATGCCGTAGTCCATACATAAAACTCTCCCCTAACAGTGATGACACCACCTGCTGTGAAAGCCTTCATTCTATGATCAATGAGTTTGATAGTATTGAGTACTCTTACGAAAGAAGTATAGAAACAACTATGAGAGTTACTGATTTATGATGCTTAGTTTACAATCAGGTTTGAGTATTATTAGTAACTACCCTCCAATCCCTAAACCTATTTACAGAAATGCGAATCAGACGCATTACGTATTCCAGGCCGTGCCAGCCGCGTCTTTGAGATGCCATCTATGGTCTCTTCCCAGCTCTCTGTAGGAACACATCGGTTCGTCTTCTTCCTGCTGGTACTGTAACTGAGATTTGGCAACAGGGCAAGGTATGTTTGGCGACTCTGTGTTCGACGAGTTACTTACTGTTGTGTACGGAATTAAGCCTCAAAGTTCACTTGATTTTTCATGTCATTTCCATTGAATAATCTGAGTTATTATCGCTTGAGGTATAACAAAAGGTTGTAAATTTGCAGTTTTCAGCCCAGGAAAGTCGTTGCACGTGGAAATCGCAACTAATCTCGTCCATTAAATAGCGATTTACGAGTTGTAGTCAATAGTGGCCTCGTAATAGGAGTACCGGAAATATACATCTCCGCTAACTGTGTGGAAACATGCTGACGTGTAGAAAAGCGTCTGTTCTGGTTGCTGGTTCTACTCTCGCTGAGTGTGACGTTCTTATCCCTTCTGTGAAAGAGCTACAAGCAGTCAGATCAAACATCAATAAGGAAAACGCAAGAAAATACTTTCGGCTCATAGTGCAATGGTGAAAAACTTACAATGCTGCACAGCACATAATGGCTCTTTCCGTTGGTGACAAGCAAATTTTGGATTTCTAGGAATACATAACTTTATTTATGAAATGATACATTTGTATACCTCTTGAGTATGACACTGCATATCAATTAAACACAGACCCAATCGAAATGTACATGAGTAGTATTTTCGATAGGGGCACGCTTGTGTACAGACGCTCAGCTTTATTAAAACAGACTTTCATTGTAAGGTTATCGTGGGTAGTTTTATTTCATTTCTTGTAATACAGTGTACAATTTTCGTAGGTTTTCTTTTAGTGTTGTTTAAACAATAGTAAACATGAGAGAGAAATTTATCACCAACGATAAATGCAAATTCTCTGATGTTATCTATAACAGTTTGACAATGCAAATGCAGTTTGTTGATTACATGCATGTAGAAAACTTGTTCTGAGTTAAAGTTGTCAAACAAGGTTTGAAGAAGAAAAAAATGCCACTACCACTCGGCAGCTAACGTATAAAATACTTTTCTGGCGTATTTTGGCACGATGCGCTCTCCCCATACATAATACAAAAGTTTGGAGCTGCATCTGCTACCTGGCAGTCTATTAAACCTGAAAAGAACAAAATGTCGCAGTAGTTATCCCCCTTTACACATGCGACTATTTTGGGTTGAGAAGTGAAGGGAATTATATTCAAAGTTCCATTAGATTGATAACTCCAGCAGACAGCCGAATTGCGTTTTAAAAAATCTAGCAGAGATTGTAGTTGAACTCGCAATGTTTCGTCTGCAGAACACTACACCTACCGCTACACTACTAGCTGGAACATAGCTACACCAGCTCCTGAAGTCAACAACAATTCCTCTAGAACTTCCGCATTCCACAGTGTTGTGAGATAATGCATATGACCGGATGTAGACTTCTGAGAGACAGACAGTTACAGCTTTTCTTTTGCACTGCACGACGTTTTCAACAAACACATAGCGCAATAGAGTAGCTCAAGTGGAAAGGAACACTTCCTATTTAAATTTCTGCATCCTACACTGTTGGCAGTTCTGTGTAGGTGGCAGTTACGTGATTTTTTTCGGTGATTACAAAATATAGTCGAATGTATGCACTGGGTAGCTGAAGCAGCTAGTTCATGGCGATTCGGTCAACCAAGTAAATGAATGTACTGAACATGCTGCACCACTACAGGGAGCTTGTGTGTCAGAATTCTCGTCCAGTGTAGCGCAACGGTGCTACAATAGAAAAATAAGCAACAAAGCAGAGGATTTGGTAGTCTGTTGGATTCCTGATAGATTCATATATTCATCGTCTGGGTTCGACCCCAATTTCTGCCAATGATTTTTGATAGGGAGAGACAGATTCTATTCTATTCTGGCTACGCCAAATGAAGAAGGTATAATGTCATTGTGGTCTGAAATTCACATTAAACATGATATTCCTTCTCTACCAAGTAGGGTCACAGGACACTTATTCCATCTTATATTTGAGCTTCTATATGTCGATAAAATTGGTTGTGAACTGGGAAAGCAACTCAGACTGCCCTTAACGCGGAATTTGATCCCTTTGTGACAATACAGGTCGACTACAGTTTGTTGTTTGTTCAAAACTGCAGATTCCTCAACATCTCCACATATTGCGCGTGACTGGGTTCGAATCCTGGCCCGGCACTAAAGTGTTCATTATGTATTAGCAAGCTCCAGCAGGAGAACACCTGTCTGCTGGTTTATAATAATTCTGATTTTTAATGTATTTACATTTGTTGCCAACACTAACGATATCTGGCGTTTTTAACTCCCAGTGGGACACAGAACTATATGCGAGATCACTATAAGTTCAAGGATGCTATTCTGAGTTGCTGGCGGAGAAAAATTCGGTAGCTGACGTCTCTTTGTGTGCAGTCAGCAACGATATGTGTGGGGTTCGATTACCAGTCATCACTGAACTATTCGTCATATTATTTCTAGTTCAAACATGCTCACATGTCGCTTCTGGTGTAACAAACCCATATTTAACGTTCGTTTTCTCTGGAATGTAACAGCGATAGGTGCCGGGTTGATTCCTGGGAGGGAAAATATTAATGTTTCGTCTCGTCATTTCAGTTAAAACATCTTGCTGCTGCCGAAAAAATCCGATATGCCATAGTTGATTGTGCTTCGATAACAATCCGATTAGGTTCTAGGTGCGAATCCCTGTCCCGTTCAAAAATGGTTCAAATGGCTCTGAGCACTATGGGACTCAACTGCTGTGGTCATCAGTCCCCTAGAACTTAGAACTACTTAAACCTAACTAATCTAAGGACATCACACACATCCATGCCCGAGGCACATCCATGCCCGAACCTGTGACCTTAGCAGTCGTACGGTTCCGCGAGACCACCGCGGCGGTCCCTGTCCCGTACAAAGCTTTACCTCACGACATTTCAAGTACGTTGCTTGTAAAGAAGCAATACTTAACAACTCTCGTAGTTCGTTAACAGGAACAATACATGCCGGGTAGGAATTCGCGTCCGTTAAAAATGTTTACGTTATGTAATTTAAAGTTGATGTTTCCTAACTGATACTGTCTAAAATCGAGGTATATCACACTCTGTATGCCTAGTCAGGAATGAATGTTAGTTTCTGTCAGTAACGAAATCTTTGCTTGGTCTGTATGACCTGGGTTTGAATCCACATGCAGAACAAGACGGTTCGTCGTGTCATTTGAAGTTCATATACATTCTCAGCTAGCAGCTCGTGAAAAACTTAAATTTTTAATATCATTTTGTGTAAGATAATAAGTACAGTATGTTACTTTGAAGAGGAAATCATGAATACGACGAACTTACTACGTGCATTACCTATCTGACGTAATAATGAGAGTAGTAACATTTCAGGTATGTCATTTATTGTAATAAATGTGAGCTTTCAGGCCTTAAGGACAGTCTTGTCTGTGATAAGGTGTTCCCTGATATTTGTAGTATCGTGGTATTACTCCACATCTTGAGTTACTGCAATACAGAGCAGTGTTTTCTAGAGGTGATTTATTGGAACCATTTTGAATAGTCAAACGGCTGAGGACCGATTAGAGTACGTGCTAGACAGCTGCGTTATGAGGGTTGTATGCGAATCAAGCGAAATGCAATTTAGGTGGTTCGGATACTTTTGAGCACGACTGTACGCACCTCTTCAAAGAGTTGGGCATTTACAGAATAATGTACTCATTAATGTTAACACTAGTTACGCATACATAACATGTAAACTGATACGTTTCCCATGACTTCGATAAAAGAATCGTTCAGATTATCCATAGAATATGCAGCTAACTAACTAATGTTGAGACAGGTTCCACCTTGTTCCACAGTCAAAGAACGTAGCATTGGCGGATAACCTGATACAAGAAACAGAGTTATTTCATTTTATTAATGTTTAAAATTTCTCTGAAGTTGACGTCACCAGAGCTATTAGTCTGTGCAGGAAAGAGAGAACCCTCCGTTTTGGAATTAATGTAATGTTGTTAGGCTTGTGGCATAAATGTCCTAGTCGGAAGGCTTTTTCCTATTCTTTGCGCTTGTAACCACCTTTCCTTCGTGAAGTATGAGAGCTGTGTACGGGAAATGTATATGTTAAATGTAGGTGACTATAATAGGTGTGCATGTAGTGTAGTGTGATGTTTGTGTTGAGATGATGGGAGAAGGAAGAGGGTTCTTAGAAAAATTATGATGGTTCTTAGGTCAAGCGATTATGAATATAAAGTTTGTGAGAGAAGGATAGGATTAGCATACATTTTTATAAGCTGCTCAAATTAGCTCGATACTGGGGTAAAAAAATAAAACGGCAGTCCTTAACCATTACTAAACATAATTTTAAGAATCTTTCGTTGAAACGTATGAAACAGATAGCGTTATCATTAGTAACACTGACCACATTAAAAGTGCAAGTGCCATTAGGAAGGCAGTGTTTGCGGAGCTTAATGGGAGGCGGTCCGGAAAGCCGTACGGTGAATATGTATGAGCTCCTCCGCAGGCTAGGCTGCGGCTTCGGCTTCTACTTGCGGTACCAAACTAGCGGTGCAGTTTTGATGTTCAGACTCTACGTAGCTTTGTCGCTGTTGTGCAGTTGTTAGGTTGAAGAGAGAAACGGGATTAGTTGGTGTCTGTCTACGATGCGGTGTTGGGAAGCAGACAGGTTATTTACATCCGCTCTTTGTTCATAGCCATTACTTTCTTATAGGACGTGTATAACTAACACCCATAGCTTTTCTCTTTTTCAAAATTTAGCATAATGGTGTTCGTCAATGCTACATCGTGCGCGTCTGCACCCTTTTACTTGTTACTGACTTTAATGTTTTCTATACCAAGTTCGAATTGTAAGTGATTATAGACTAGTAATATGCTTAGTAAGAATAGATATGAAGCAAAAAGAAAACAGATTCATGAAACAGGTAATCAGATACGTAGCGTATGAGTATACAGCGAGATATACAAATTTAAATTAAGAAATAAGTATCTAAAATTAAAATTATAAAGACACAAACGAAATAAATAGCCGAACTACACTCCTGGAAATGGAAAAAAGAACACATTGACACCGGTGTGTCAGACCCACCATACTTGCTCCGGACACTGCGAGAGGGCTGTACAAGCAATGATCACACGCACGGCACAGCGGACACACCAGGAACCGCGGTGTTGGCCGTCGAATGGCGCTAGCTGCGCAGCATTTGTGCACCGCCGCCGTCAGTGTCAGCCAGTTTGCCGTGGCATACGGAGATCCATCGCAGTCTTTAACACTGGTAGCATGCCGCGACAGCGTGGACGTGAACCGTATGTGCAGTTCACGGACTTTGAGCGAGGGCGTATAGTGGGCATGCGGGAGGCCGGGTGGACGTACCGCTGAATTGCTCAACACGTGGGGCGTGAGGTCTCCACAGTACATCGATGTTGTCGCCAGTGGTCGGTGGAAGGTGCACGTGCCCGTCGACCTGGGACCGGACCGCAGCGACGCACGGATGCACGCCAAGACCGTAGGATACTACGCAGTGCCGTAGGGGACCGCACCGCCACTTCCCAGCAAATTAGGGACACTGTTGCTCCTGGGGTATCGGCGAGGACCATTCGCAACCGTCTCCATGCAGTTGGGCTACGGTCCCGCACACCGTTAGGCCGTCTTCCGCTCACGCCCCAACATCGTGCAGCCCGCCTTCAGTGGTGTAGCGACAGGCGTGAATGGAGGGACGAATGGAGACGTGTCGTCTTCAGCGATGAGAGTCACTTCTGCCTTGGTGCCAATGATGGTCGTATGCGTGTTTGGCGCCGTGCAGGTGAGCGCCACAATCAGGACTGCATACGACCGAGGCACACTGGGCCAACACCCGGCACCATGGTGTGGGGAGCGATCTCCTACACTGGCCGTACACCTCTGGTGATCGTCGAGGGGACACTGAATAGTGCACGGTACATCCAAACCGTCATCGAACCCATCGTTCTACCATTCCTAGACCGGCAAGGGAACTTGCTGTTCCAACAGGACAATGCACGTCCGCATGTATCCCGTGCCACCCAACGTGCTCTAGAAGGTGTAAGTCAACTACCCTGGCCAGCAAGATCTCCGGGAGCATGTTTGGGACTGGATGAAGCGTCGTCTCACGCGGTCTGCACGTCCAGTACGAACTCTGGTCCAACTGAGGCGCCAGGTGGAAATGGCATGGCAAGCCGTTCCACAGGACTACATCCAGCATCTCTACGATCGTCTCCATGGGAGAATAGCAGAATGCATTGCTGCGAAAGGTGGATATACACTGTACTAGTGCCGACATTGTGCATGCTCTGTTGCCTGTGTCTATGTGCCTGTGGTTCTGTCAGTGTGATCATGTGATGTATCTGACCCCAGGAATGTGTCAATAAAGTTTCCCCTTCCTGGGACAATGAATTCACGGTGTTCTTATTTCAATTTCCAGGAGTGTATTTAGACATAAAAGCATAAGATGTTGCCGGTACGATGAAATCAAAAGAAAAGAAAACATACAATGAAACAAGTCAATTGTTCAAGAGGAGCCGAAAGTAAACAGATGGTAACAGGAACAATATCGAATACACTGAGTTCAACAAAACTATTCAGAAATACTTTAGAGACGATGTTACAAAGCACAGTGAACATTTTGTAAGGGAAGCAATTGAAAACAATAACTATATGAAAAGAACAGGACAAAGAATTAGCGTGGGGATTCACCACATGCCATTACATAGTTAATATGGCGGATTGCTTAATCCCTAAAAATACAGAGAAAATTGTACAAGTGTTAGCAGATATTGTCAAATGTTTGTGCTGTTCAAGAAATGAACTAGATACTTAATATTAAAAGCAATGAAATTCCTGAACTTAAGCACATGATGTGCTGCGAATGCTGGAAAATGTTAACTGCTTCTTTCACCTCCATTCCTTCATTTGTTCCATCATAACTTTTTATACACTGCTGCTTATGAAGTAACCTTTTCTTCTAGTTCACTGTACAACTTTGGCGATGAAGCATAATGTCGACTTTGCTCAGACTCCGGCGTCCAATACCACTACATTGTCTGTGTTCCCAGCAGAGTTCAGACTGTCATAAAGGGGAAGCGTGGTTACACTCCTTATTAATGTCCACTAATAGGTGTCCGGATGCGTTTGATCAGATGGTGTACATACTAAAAGCCTCGCAAGACTATTGGCACGGTCCCACTGTGGCTGTGGGCGCATAACGGTAGCTTATCTTCCGCACAGACAGCGAAAGGATGACACATCGTGGTAGCGAAGGATCAGCTCACTGTAAAAACAAGTAAGAAACGCAATATTACACTCAACAAACAGAAAGCTCATGATCAGTGCTATATTGAAATTTACTGTTCCGTGAGAACCCAAGTCCGCAACCGACCTTTCTCCAACTCACTGACATCAAAGTTCGAACTGGTTCAACTGTGTAAGGATTGGGTGGACCGAGAATTTATGGAATGGGGACTTCTTTTTCCCGATTATCAAAAGCCTGTCCAAGTACAGTCTAGCGAGTTGTTGTCGTCCACTACGTTTCATCCACACAGCCTGCTGTACTCGTGACGTTCTCGGCTCTCGGATGTGCCTGCACCCGTAATTTTGGATTTCATGTGTCTATTGCATCACTAAAGAAAATAGTTTTGTGTCACAGAAGCAAAGCTATGTCCGTTTCTGAAGTTTGTTTTTGGGGTTCCGTACCTTAATCGGAAAAAAACTAAATTATTATAGGAACACCTTGTTTTCCGTTCGTCTGTCTGTCTAACTGTTAAGACTCCATTGTCTTAGGAACGGGTAGACGTATCAAGTTGAAAGTGATGTCAAATAGAAGATCTAGGGTCGCTTGGCGGTGTAAATAATGTATCTAATGTTCTAAGTCAGTGCAGTAGAAAGTTACGGTCATATATGTCGCATACTTTGAGACCCTCTAACTCGGTCATCGAAAACCTGGAGATGAACTATCTTCATACACGTCTGGCCTGATGGTCTAGAGGTCAAAGATAGGGCACTGAATTGCTCTGGCAGCAGTTCCTGCCCTCATTGTGCCTTCTTGTTCTTGTCTATATTTTACCCTGTATTCCTTCCATTTCGCCATTGGCATTGTTTACGGGAAGAAGACCATGTGAAGGAGCAGCCCAGTGACAAGAAGGTAGGCAACGTGGTTAGGCCTCGGGATTCGACCCCTGTCCGCCTTGTGTCTATCAGCCCGAAGCTAACTGTGACTTATTGACTGCTTTTAGTAGAATGAATTTCCAGTTCTGCACGAGTAGTCAGATACTTCTGTTGTGATTCTTGCAATTAATTCTATTTTCATATTTGTAAAATGTTACACATGTTTTATATGTAGAATAGTCAATCAGTTACTGTTGTGAATTCATTAAAAAGAAGCGGTAAAGCGCTTGCCTGGAAACCTAGAGGTGTCGGGATAGATTCTCCATCGGATCAACGATTTTTCAGTCTTAAATTAACAAAAACGTGTAGCGTCTTTTATCTGTGAACGTCCTGTCTCCCAGGTACGAACCCAGCCAGTGCCTAAATTAATAAAAATGGTAAGCGCGTGCTTAGAAACCGAGAGGTTGCCGGATCGAATTCAGGTTGGATTGCGAATTTTTAAGTCCAAACAGTCACCTAACCTTCACCTTTCAGTTATATGAGATGTCACAAGAAACAACACGTGTTCGGATTCCATGTTAAACTGTAGGTTTCCTTTCCTCGGTTGTATAACTCGGGTGGGTAAGGGACAGAAAAGTCGCCGAAGTGGCATCCTGTAGGAAGACATGCACCAGACCCTTGAGCCACACGTAGTAGTAGTAGTAGTAGTAGTAGTAGCAGTAGTATCGTCTATATACATGTCTAAGTTTGTACTGAACCCTCAGAGTGCGAGTCCTACTCACACATGTCGAGTTTTTTGGATAATTATTTACTTTCTTCATGAAAACAATCCTACCTGTTTTTTGATTATCGTGTTTTCTATGTTACGTAGTGTTGGTTTTGTTATTTTAAGGAAGCTAATCGGTAAAAACATGATTTTCTCACTTATTATAGCCTCACATGACCATCTGGTAAAGAGTCGTGAGAACTTAACTCTAGGATTGAACTGAAAATTAATTAACTTCAATAATTTTATGAGAATTTGATTTCAAAATATTTCACTCTTTTGGGTTTTCGTAACAATTTCTGCAAATTAATGGAAACATTCTTAGCGAAATTCTAAGGGATTATTTTAATGTAAAAACTGTAGTGCAATTTTCAATGCAACGTTCTTTTTTGTGTGATAAGTGAACATGTGAAAACAGTTGCCACAATTTCCGTAATAAGACACAGCTGGAAATGAACACGCGCCCGAGAAGCGTGAACTTTTACGACAACGAACAACTGCTCCCGATCTCGTCTGAAATGCTGCCAACACGAGGCGTTCACAACGTCAGACAGGAGGTCTGGTTCTCGGATAGGATATTCGAATACTCAACGCTAGTACTCGAGAATACGGAGAACACGTTCCGATTGAAAACTTGTTTCAGTTTTCCGTCCTCAAATTGCCGAACACTATATTTGTATTAACTTTTTTAACGATGCTTGACTGTTAGTATGGTAAGTTTTGTGACAAGAAGATTGCTGAATGTACGATAGTTGGTTTTAAACTCAGTGATGCCAAAGAGAATAAAAAATTCTACAGTGGAACAGAGGCTCCTTTAAGGCTAATGAGGACAGACTGGCACGAGTTGTGATGAAACTACAAGTTACTCTCTCCAAAACATCACTAAATACTGCTTACACTATTCACTTTCTTGGATACAACAAAGTGCAAAGTGATAGCCCTAATTTTCTACTCTAAATTTTTCTCAGCAAGAGTAATGGGGGCAGTGTTGGTGAAAATGTTTTAATCTGATCTCGTCACAATGTTGTTCAGCTCTCGTCGCAATGTTGCTCAGCTGGGAAACTGGAGTACCATAACTAAAGCGATTTTGGTGGACCTGTAAGCAATGGGGCAAAATCCAGAAACGCTGTCGCAGACTTTTAGAAATAGTGAGGAAATTATTGTTAGCTATCAAGAACAAATACCTTGTACTGACAAAGAAAATGAGAACATCAAACCACATATAATCTGTGTCCCAGTATAGTAAGAATGTGAGCAAATACAGGCCTTTAAACTCAGGCAACTGTATAAGTTTTAAACAAATGTTCAAATGTGTGTGAGATCTTATGGGACTTAAATGCGAAGGTCATCAGTCCCTAAGCTTACACACTACTTAATCTAAATTATCCTAAGGACAAACACACACAACCATGCCCAAGGAAGGACTCGAACCTCCGCTGGCACCAGCCGCACAGTCCATGACTGCAGCGCCTTAGACCGCTAAGTTTTAAACAATGCATGAAACATTAGTAAGGCTCGTAAACACAAGTGAAAGTGTGTTTGGAAACAACTCATTTTATCGACGGAAACTAATCTTGGGAACAAAGTAAAATGAATTTCAGCTACCTACTTTGGATCCCAGAAGCATCTCACGTTTCCTTTGACAGAAGGTTTCATAAAGCATTTCCCGATCGGCACAGTGAAATCAAGGGACTTAGGAACGGTTACTTTAGGATAGAAGAGTTTAACAGAGCCCTTTTGTGGTGTAAAGGAGCAGCACCTACATCGGACAGCGTTCATTACCATACGTTATTGCAACCAAACCACGGAGTGGCAGGAACGCGTATACGTTGTGCTGAACGAAATGTAGAACAGAAAAGCGCACTTTGAACATACGAAAACCTCGAGAGTCTTCGACACAATATTTAAATGATTAAATCCCCAGTTAGCAGAGGTTCATAGCGGCCTATACATTGTGGTTCTATGGAGTGGACTAATAGAACGAATTATTAGCATGCTTTTTTTTATAGTTGTATGAGAAATACACTGTTTTGATACGTACAAATGAGCCGAGAAGATATTCGAACTCACTTTATTTGTTGTCACAGTTGGAAACTGATAAGCCATAAGTAGCTTTAGAAGTAGAAAGAATACAACAAACCTTTAAAAAGTGTTTGAGAAGTAAGAAGTCAACAAGTTGTGGAGAAGAAGAAAGTGTCGTTGTTGGTAGTTCACATGCTAGAGGTGTTGGCCAACTGTTGCAGGATGAACTAGCGTGAGTTTACCACGTCACAAGTTTTTTAAACCTAGTGCAAGGCTGGGTCAGGTGATAGAGGATGTAGGTTCACTTTCCAAAGACTTCACAAAGGAAGACAACGTGGCAATAGTGGCTGGATCGGGCAACAGCATAGACAGGGACAGTAATTATTTAATTAAGAGTGACCTGGTAAAGATAGCATCAACAACGAGACCGACTGGTGTTCGGGTGGTATCTGTTCTGTGGCGCCATGACCAGCCTTATTTAAATTCTTCTGCTGGGAGAGTTAATTTAGAGGTGGAACAGCTGCTACGATCGTGTATGGTGTCTCATATCGGTGTGGTTCCTATTGACCCTATCCAAAGGTGGGACTATACTCGGCATGGCCTTCACTTCAACAGGAAAGTGAAGGGAAAACTATATGGGCTAGTGGCAAATAAATTATGGGGAGGGGGAGGGTGATTATCACAAGTAGTAAAGTACCAGTTGTTACAAGTGACAGAACTGGAGTTTTTTAGGGTATGAAGGGCAGAAATAAAAGATGTTGAGAGACAGGCTGAAAATGACATTCACACTGATAAAACAGGCAGCGAGAAATCAAATTTTAATGTACACAATTCATGCAGACAGTCTCTGATTTAGAGTGGAGACATTCAAAAATTGACAGAAAAATTAGGTTCACCCAGTTGTAATTCAGCGAGTGCACAAAATCAGTTACCCTAATTCCATCAGAATATCCGAGGAAAAAGGGGTAAGCTTAATGAGTTTCTTATTTGTGCTGAAGATTTAGAATTGAGCAAACCAGCTGATTAAATCTGGCTCTCTGAACATCATGTGACAACTGGTATAGGTAAGTCAAGTCTTACAGGATTCAAGTTAGCTTCTTATTTCTGTGGAGAAAATATGGATAAAGGTGGAGTTGCCACATTTGTCAGATACCGTTTTGATTTAAAGAATATTGATATTAATAAATTTTGCTCAAAGCAACACTTATAAGCTTGTGCAGCGGAAGTAGTATTTCATAATAAGTCCTTCATAATAATAAGTATATGCGGAGTACCTTCAGGAAACTTTGACCTCTTTATAACAAATCTCACAGTAAAAAACAAGAAAATAGTGGTTGCTGGTGATTTTAATGTGGATTTATTGAAAAGCTCTGTCAGTGATCAATTATTGCAATCAGTAACACTGTCATTCAATTTTATTCCTACTGGGGACTTTGCAACTAGGGTATGTAAATGCTCTGAGACTGCTACTGATAATATCTTTTAGACAAAACCTATAGTAATATCACAAAACCAATAGTAAACGGGCTATCTGATCACGACATGCAGTATCTTGTGTTAAATGTAGATTAAATATCTATTAAATCTGCGTACAGGATGGTAATAAATCAGTCAAAAATTAAGAATGTGAGGAGATTGCTGAAAGACATGAACTGGATAGATGTTTACAATACTTCTGAGTCATATGGAAAATACAAAGCATTCATTAATGAAGTTGCTCCCTCTTTTGAAAATTGTTTTCCCCTAAAGGTAACTCAAAGTAAACAGGAGTCTAAAAATAAATCATGGGTTACACAAGGAATAAAGATGTCATGTGGCACAAAAAGAGACTGTATCTACCATCTAGGAACAGCTCTCATGTTAGCATTGTAGTGCATTACAAAGAATACTGCAAAACATTGAAGCAAGTAGTCCATAAATCTAAGCAGCTTTATCACGAGAAAAAGATAATTGCATCAGGCAACAAAATAAAAACCATATGGGGTATAGTGAAGACAGAGACAGATGGGGCCAAAACAGCAGAGGGACAGATAACTATAAAAGTAAATGAGACATCAGTAATATGTGCATGTAATGTTGCAAACCAGCTAAACAAATACTTTGTTTCTGTTGCTGACACCTTGGGGTTATCAGGGTCGGTAAACAGAGTAGTGAAGTATCTGAGACCAATCTTTACAAGTAACGTCAGTAAAATAGAAATTACACTCACGTCTCCCAAAGAAGTAGCATCCATGATAAAATCCTTAAAATCTAAGTATTCTAGTGGTTATGATAACATGTCAACGAAGTTAATCAAAGAGTGCTCCTCAGAGTTGAGTTCTATTCTAAGTCAATAATGTAATCAATCTCTTATCAGTGGAACATTTCCAGACTGGCTAAAATATACTGAAGTTAAGCCTCTTTACAAGAAGGGGGATAAAGAGATACCACAAATCTATCGATCAATTTCACTTTTGCCGGCATTTTCAAAAATATTTGAAAATCTTATGTTCAAGCATCTCCTTAAGTATCTGACTGCAAATAATATGTTGTTCAACTCACAGTTTTTGTTTCTTGAGGGTTCCATTATAGAGAAAGCTATTTGCACGTGTAGTAAGAGAATGTACTTTAAATCATTACATAACAAAATAGAGGCTACTGCCATTTTCTGTGACCAGTCAAAAGCCATCGACCGTGTGAATCACAGTGTCCTCTGAAGTAAATTAGAATATTACGATTTCACGAGCACTGCTGCAAAATGGTTTGAGTCTTATCTAACTAACAGTAAACAAGGGATATCGTTGTGAAATACGTGTGCAGTAAGCAGCCAGTCTTCATCTGATTGGGAATTAATTACATGTGATGTTCCTCAAGGTTCCATCTACGGTCCTTTGCTTTTTCTTGTGTACATGAATGATCTCTCGTCTGTTACTTTGGCAGACGATAGGTTTGTTTTGTTTACGGCTATACAAACATTGCAATAAGTAGCAAGTCAAGTACACATTTAAAAAGACTGATAATCAAATTTTCACCAACAATAATAAATGGTTTAAAGGTAATTCATTGTCATTGAGCTTTGAAAAGATCCACGATATGCAGTTCAGAACCTGTAAGAGATTTCCTTCCAGTATGTGTATAACACATTGAGACATGCAGATCGAAGAGATTGACAGTGTTGAGGTTCTAGGATTACAGCTTAATAATTAATTGGGAAGGGCATACTCCAGAATTATTGAAGTGCCTAAACAAGTCTGTATATGCAGTGAGAATGATGTCAAATGTAGGAGATATAAACATAAAAAACTTGCATGCTTTGCTTACTTTCATTCTCTTATGTCATACTGGGTCATAACTCCTCATTTGTGGTCTAAATTCAAGAAAATGATGTAGAAACCTGTTCGAGGTCTTTTTATTCTAACACCTGCTTCTCAGTATCCTTTTTGCTTAATAAAATTTGTCATAAGTAATCTATCTCTAGATGCAAGCAACAGCTCAATACATAGTATCAATACCAGGAATAAGAACAAACTACAGAAAGACCTAAAATCCCTTACCTTGGTCCAAAAAGGGCTCCAATATTCACGAACACACATTTTCAATAAATTGCCAGCAACCATTAAACACCTGGTTTCAGATAAAGCACAGTTATTACAGAGTTTGAAAGACTTTTTGATAGGCAACGCCTTCTGTTCGATACACGAATGTCTTAACGAGGACCGTCAGACCAACTTAAGTGAAAATGTCTGTTATATTTCAGTTTTGACAGCACTTGGTCACAACAGTCAAGATTAGGTATTTTGGGTATACTAAATTTATTTAAAGTACGTAGATATGTTTCATTCTGACAGACTATTAATTCTGTAAATCTTAACAGTTCCAGTTTACTGTTATGTTTTCACCTGTTTTGACAGTCTCTTGACAAATGAATAGGGTAGTGAGGGTTATATTCAAATGTTTTATGTTGTTACACTCTGTGTCATGTTCCACACCCACGAGAATCTCATATTTGGGTCTATGGAACGAAAACTGAATCTTATCTGGTCTCTAATCTAATTTAAGCTATCGTAGGTGTTCATCGCAGTGCGCCTCCTGTCAAGAAGTAAGAGACGCCCTTGAAACTGTAGTTAATACGGATTCTTCGCTATGTTCTGTCTTCTAGCGATATTACCGCAGCAGCGTAGCAGTAGAGCCTCTGGGAACCATGGAGGGAGAGAAGTGACTATTTAAAATTTACAAGAGCTCCGTGACGCGTGCTCCGTCCGCCCAAGTCACAGTGGATTGCGTGCAGAACGCACGTCTCCTTGTCACAGTCCAGACCTCGCCCGCAATTTTAAGTTGCCTCAAATGTTGGTCGTAGAATAATTTTGAGACGGACATAATAGTAACTCGAGATTCTGTTAGAAGGTTACACAAAGCAGAGGTGTGCAGTCGGCCGAAAAAGGAGCAGTGTAAATGGATTTCCAGTGCTGACTGGTTAAAAGACCTAATGCTAAACGAATTCTTGGGAGTTGCTCTCAACGTACGAAAATCTGGTGTGTTGGATGTGGATGCCAGAAAACGTGTTCTTCCGTCTTTTGGGAAACAGAAGTAACTACTTTCGGCAGCTATCACTCTTTGAACGCTAAAATTACGCTGATTAGTTCAAAGTTCCAGCTTTGAATAGAGCGCTTGAGAGTACACTTACATTTTCTTGTACTGTCGGTGATAGTAGACTAAGCCATTGAAGAGCCTTAATTCTGTTTTAGCGTAAGTGTGTGGAACTTCTCGCTGACACACTTGTTAGGATAAAAACCTAAAAGAAAGAAAGCTGGTAGGGAGCCGTGGGATGCGGGATTGGGGGTTGGGGGTGGGGGTGAGGAGGGGAGTTGTCTAAGAAACGAACTCTCCGAATAATTTTGATTAAGCGTAAATAAAACTTATCCCTTCAATAGAAAATAGTGATCGATGCTATGGGACTATCTGACTCTCTTTCGTACGTTAGATCTGATATCGCGATACTCTTTCAGTTTCTCACGTTGCGAGGACATTAAAAGCAATCAGTTTGTTGCTAAAAATGGACTGTTCACAGTGAATGATTTCCGGTGCAGTGGACGGATCAAGTGTAGTAAGATACTGAATTTTTAACCTTGTATAGCGGGCTAGATAAAGTCTGACTAGATTTACTCGAGCAACTTCATAAGTCCAAAAGTATATGGACCTAATCTTTGTCCATTAGTTAATGTTTCTTTCGCCAGTCATGGCGTAGCATTTTATCGTGTGCCACACATTACTGGGAATGTGTGGAAATATCCTCCGCGACATCAGCGAGACGGAGAACGTCGAACAGACACAGCGATGAGCGAAGACTATGAGCACGTGCTTAATACCGTATTAGTCGACGCCTGGAATGCAATACAGTAGCGAGTCCCCAAGTACTTGCTGGGCACGTGTCACCAGCTGTCTGCGCATGTACTATAAAATGTAAGCTGCTGGCTTGTAGGAGACAGAGGGCGCAGTGCAGTTTCTGTACTATACTATTTGTACGGCCGGGCTAGAAACAGGGCCGCCAGTTCGCAGTGCGCGCTACTGCCACAGCTCGTAATTCGTTTCGCAGACCTCGGCTAACCTGCTGCATCTGTAAGCGCCCTCACGCCATGCAGTATTTGATACACTGATAACATGTCTAAAGGGTGTTCTCGGCAAACGATATTATGCAAAGAGTCGATTATTATATTATGTTGTTATTGTGGTCTTCAGTTCGAAGACTGTGAAGTTCTCCTCACTAGTCTATCCTGAGGTAAACAATCAGACCTTTTTAATCTATCCACATGCGAAAAATACTGAAGCAAGAGCGATTTTTTAACAGACCGATGTGCTTTTTATAACGTCATCCAGTTGCTTAAAAGAGAGATCAGTGATACAGCATATGTCAATGTTTACAGTATACTTATTCGCGAAAAGCTGGAAAATATAAAGTCACTAGCTCACCTGGCAAAAATCTTCCATTTACTGCCACTATGGCTGTATTGTTTCGGATATACATAGTATTTATTCAGTATATTGTAAGGTATCGTTTCCAAGCGGGCAACAATTCATTTGCTCTAGGTGATGCAGCGGCACTGAAATTCACGTTACTGTTGTCTGAGACACAAGAAGATCATAAAGCGTGTAACGTATCCCAAACAAATGACTAGTTATTCCTCGACTCTGTTGTTTTTTTCAGTTCGTTGTGCACTTCTCAATGCTCTTGTGACATCCGCATATTTCTAACAATCCGTTGTTTATGCAATTCCAGTTCAAAAAACAGTCAGTTATAGTCCCCTTTCTTTCTCTTCGTGTTATTATCACATACTGTATGTCGTCTTTTATTCGTACCGTTTCGCGATGCTACTACGAGGAGTTGTTCTTCTTCCGAAATACTCATTTCTATAAAAAAAAACATATGTATTCTGTCTGGCGTAGCAAATGGTCTGACTGTCCTGGCGCCGGCACCCGAGACTCTTTCTCGGCCGTTTCCGCAATGTGACGGCTGAGGCGGAAGCGGCAGAGGCAGCAGCAGCGGCAGTCGTTGCGGCCAGCCGCTTTCCGTGTGGCCGCCCGTGCAAATGGACGCCGACGTTGTCCGCCGCCTTCTGCTCGGCCAGGCCTCAAGTCTCCCACGCCATAAACGCTCTCGCTGTTGTATTATGCACGCAAGATGGACATTATGACCGACAAAGTTACGACAACGTTTCCAGAAAGCTATTACTTAAAGCACATCTGCATATGGACACCTCTTCCCCTGTTAAACAAATAAAGGTTATATACATGTCCAGTAAGATGGTTATACCCCAAAGTGAAGAAACAATCAGTAATTCTTATTTGTCGCAGGACACCAGGGGGGACACCCTAATTACCTTTACGTTCGCCGTCGACATTCCGATGTGTTGGCAACAACGAGTGGATGTTGAAACTGTAGCATGCGGCAGTAGGTCATGAGCCGTGCGTGGCTCGTGTTCGTGTCATATCTCATTTGACATTTTGTTTTTACTTTACTACCACCTCGTTATGCTAATTTCAATTACTAGTATCACTGAGTTGCCGCCTTGCCTGCCCGTGGGCGGCAGGAGCGGCGCTTATCGATATAAGCCCTGGCGTTTTATCTTTGCTGACTGCTGTTACTTCCCGGTTGACGTGTGTTGGGAGTTAGTTCGGATCTACCGGCGAGTTGGGAGGCGCTAGCAGTGCAGACCGGACCTGGCAGTGTTTTGACTCAGGACGCGGCAGAAGTTCAGTCGGGACGCGGCTGCAGTGAGGTCCGGACAGCCGTGACTCGCCCGACGGTTGCCACTTGAGTGCGGACCACCTTGGTTGGTCGTCGGTCGGTCATCTCCGCGTACGACGTATATGTTGGCCGGCGATCGCTTATGGGTTGCCTGCGTGTGCCGACTCGTGATTCGCCCTTGTTATTGTACAGTCGCTTCCGTTATTATTGTCTAGTCCTTCGTGCAAGTGTTAGTGGAACTGTGTGAAGCTTGTGATGTCGACTGCTCAGTTATTTTAGTGCTGTCTTCGTGCTGATATGTGGAGTCTGTCGGTTGACGTGGAGCACTGAGGAATTCTCGGCGGGGCGTAGGTTTGGCCGGGGCCCGCTGGCGGTCTCTCCGCGATGTCGAAGAGTGTGACGCTGTTCCTATTGCTACGAGGTCCTTGGCTCACCGACCTTGGACACGAATGTTGAGTTCTGATTAAACCTACCAGCAAGTCAAGAATTTTCACATTGTGTCGTTTGGAGTTTGTTGTCGGCTGTTGGGATATTCCCGCGAGCAACAGCGTGGTTTTCAAGTTAGAAAATTCTAGCCACCCTCCGGTGAAGTTTCACTGTATTTGGTTATTTGAATTGAAGTGCACCAGTGGAATCTTCTGCCTTGTGGGCGTTAACGTACCGGTTACCTGCCCTGGGCGTTGACGTAAATTTGAGGCAGTATAGTTTCCTCATCGTGTGCTGCTGTCCGACACGGTGTGTAGTTTGACAGCTCCGTGTATGGTTGTGGGCGCCAATATCTTCTACGTTGTTCCGTTGAACTCCCGGTTGTGCCCTTGTCGGTTGAAGTGGAAATTATGTTGTCGGTGGTTCCGTTGACTGTCGGTCGGTTGGCTTGTCGTCGGATCGTGAATGGTTGCCCCTACTGCGTGTCTCACCTAAGCGAGCGTTAAAGTTTGAATTACAGGCGGACCCGCGAACATCTGGGCGACCTTATGTGTACTGCCTTATTTTTTTAATTTGTTGTTGGTACTTGTGTGACTTCTAGCCGGTTTTGTGTTTTAAATTAGAGTTGTTTTACTCTTAAGGCCCTCAGCCTAGTTTAAAGTACTGTTTCACGTAAGCCCTTTGGCATTAAATTTTTTTAAAAAAAATTTTAAGTCTTCGGCCTTCAGCCGACTTGAGTTTCAGTTTTTTGTTCTTAAGGCCTTCAACCTAAATTAACTAACTGTTTCCCGTAAGGACTTCGGTATTTAAAAAATGTTTTGTAGTTTTAAGTGTTCGGTTTTCAGCCGATTTGAATTTAACTTGTTTATTTCAGTCTAACAGAACTGTTTTAAGATAAGGCTCGCCTTTTAAATTTCTGATTATGCTTGCGTTTTAAGTTATTGGCCTTCAGCCGTTTTTAAACTAAAGTGGCTTTGAGCCGGTAATTAAGCCCCAAGATTAAAGCTGTGTGTTTAAAAAAATTGTTTGGGCTCTTGTAATGTTTGATCAAATAATAAAGTTGTATGTTCGAGTGTAACTGACAGCTCGTTATTTTGGCCCCTTTCCACAATTTATTCTATCTGTACTGTCCTGCGGACTAAGCAGGGCATCTCAGGTCACTTGCCAATTCAGTGCTGGGCAGTAATACTACCCATCTTAAAAAATCGAATAAAGATATTTGTGGCAGTACGTGTTGTACAGATCGATTGCAGGTTAAAACAACGTCGAACTGACGGTGTGTGATGTAGCTGAGACCTGTTAGGCATGTTTACAGGGAAATGTCGAATGCGTTCACCCTGCTTGTGGGGATGGGATGTGCCAGGCCGGCCACGCAGTGTACAGACCGAGGCAGCCAGTAGACGAGGATGGGCGAGTTCCTCAGAGCGTATAAGAAAATATGGCTCTTTACTTCCCTCTTCCTACAGGGCACTAAACTTACTGATAAGCCAAAACACTACGACCACTTGATTAATTATATAATTAAATAATAATAATGAACCTTTGGAATGCAACACAGGAGCGATTTCTTGGTAGGCTTGAGGACTTTTATGACACCAAACATGTATACACAGGTCACTCAGTTCCCGCAAATTGCGGACCGGTGGTTTGTGGAATCGAAGCTGCCACACTATAACCTTTGAGTTCACATCAGGCGAGTTTGGTGGCCAAGACATCAACCTGAGGTAACCATAATGTTCCTCATCTCACTGTAACACGATTTTGTCCTTGTAACACGGACAGTAATCCTGCTGGAATACGCCATCGCCGTCGAGGAAGACATAAAAAAATGAAGGGATGAAGGATTTACTTGTATTCTATGTGAGTGCAATTAAAAGAATAGAGAACCCTCCACAAATGAGAATATTTATTCATTTTTGATTATACCTAAAACCTAACTTTCCGTTTTGATTACCACTACAGGGTGTTACAAAAAGGCACGGCCAAACTTTCAGGAAACATTCCTCACACACAATGAATGAAAATATGTTATGTGGACATGTGTCCGGAAACGCTTACTTTCCATGTTAGAGCTCATTTTATTACTTCTCTTCAAATCACATTAATCATGGAATGGAAACACACAGCAACAGAACGTTCCAGCGTGACTTCAAATACTCTGTTACAGGAAATGTTCAAAATGTCCTCCGTTAGCGAGGATACATGCATCCACCCTCCGTCGCATGGAATCCCTGATGCGTTGATGCAGCCCTGGAGAATGGCGTATTGTATCACAGCCGTCCCCAATACGAGCACGAAGAGTCTCTACATTTGGTACCAGGGTTACGTAGACAAGAGCTTTCAAATGCCCCCATAAATGAAAGTCAAGGGGGTTGAGGTCAGGAGAGCGTGAAGGCCATGGAATTGGTCCGCCTCTACCAATCCATCGGTCACCGAATCTGTTGTTGAGAAGCGTACGAACACTTCGACTGAAATGTGCAGGAGCTCCATCGTGCATGAACCACATGTTGTGACGTACTTGTAAAGGCACATTTTCTAGCAGCACAGGGAAGATCAGTACATACTGACGAAACTAAAATGAGCTCTAACATGGAAATTAAGCGTTTCCGGACACATGTCCACATAACATCTTTTCTTTATTTGTGTGTGAGGAATGTTTCCTGAAAGTTTGGCCGTACCTTTTTGTAACACCCTGTATATTCAACTCATATACGGGATGAGAGTAGCAGACATTCAAAGAAACATACCATTTTTATTTTCTTACTTAGGCGCATTCCGGAGACAAACTAAGTTAAATGCCGACAAGATCTGAGAACGACTGTGCTCGCCAAACTTCAGCTGTGGAATTTTTGGCAACCAGAATTGGAAAAAAGTGGCAATAAGTAACTGTCGGGGAATTCGTGGTAAATTGCCAGAATTGGTTTCCACTGACAGAGACGGCAACTCCGTGATACCGTTCGAATTCAGGCGAACATTTGGCTGGCTTCCAAATTCTACCTCACATATCTTCGTAATACGTACGGCTCTCATCCTGTTGGCCGTCCATCACGAACTTGTCCAACAGTTATAGACCCTTAGTTTCTGCTGAAGTTAAATTACCCTCTATCGGAACATCACTGCGCATGCTATGTACGTATGAATCGTATTCGCTGTGTTCTCCGCGTTTTCATCGGTATCACGAGCCGCCAGCACCAACCATAGGGGGCCAAAAATCCGTAAGACGGTTTCAACATAAGCCGAAACTGGTAAATAAACAAATATTATTGTGATCTCGACTATTGATTTTAACCTAAATAGGAACTGTTAAACAAATTGTATGTAGATTTCGAATATTATTTGCCTTCGGTATTTTCAGGATTGTGTAGATGATGTTGTTCTGTCTATCTGATCTTCAGTCTCATAGATTCTAATGAGTAACCCAGTGGTTTTATAAATACCGAAAGAATGTTAGCTAGCCCTTCAGCCTTGCTTGTTTAATGTGATATCAAAGCTCCGGATACCCTGTGTCTTTTGTATCACATCAGCAGGTAGTTCCTCCCGTCGTAGAGGCGCTGTGTGCTCTTTCTTAGGTATGTGCCCTCTGTCCTCAGACATGGACTTCCTTTTGCTGTTCTGTATAGTGCATAAAACGGCAAAATATGAAACTGACCACTGAACGAAATATACAATACACAGGCATTCATCACCAGCTGCCATGAAACGGTGAAATATGAAACTGGCCACTGAACGTGATGTAGAATACACAGGCTTTCATCACCAGCTCCAACCACCGTGCGCTTTCCTTAGAAAGTAATTGTAAAATTTCATTATTGTAGTCAGCAGTCGGAAATACAAACGTTTTCAGAAGTTCTATTTTCGAGTCCAAAGGAAGATCTTTCTCTGAAGGAGACGCCGATGCCTTCATGCAAGTTGTGCACGGGTGGTCGACATAGGCACGGAACCTTGACGAGTTTTCGTAAGTCAGATGGCAGTTTGCTGAGAAAATGCTCATTCGATATCGCCGTTTTCATTATTGGGTAGTATTTCTGTGATGTTTAATTATATACGCATCTTTCTGCTTTACCCTGGCCATATCCAGTATCTTCACGGGGTCGGCATGCTAATCTGGATTTGAGAATGTTAGTCGTAGAGGGTGGCCGGGTGCGCTTCCTGTCGCCACTCTTTCCGCCTCGGGATGGAATTTGCGAAACCCGTCTGTCTGCATCTAGTGTTACCCCACGTGTAAGTGTGCAAATGTTTTAAGAAATGTTTGTGAATAGTGTGACTGATGCGGGACATGGGTACGAGCCAGGTATCTAGTCGGTTGTAGGAAACCACCTAAAAACCAACATCCAGTATGGCCAGTACACGAGCCCTCGTCGTTAATCCGTCGGGCGTTTTCGACCCAGCGCTGGCGCTGCTCCCTCCTTCTCCGGGCGGGTACATGACCACTGTGTGACCGAAAGTATCCGGACACCTGTTGAAAATGACTTACAAGTTCGTGGCGCCCTCCATCGGTAATGCTGGAATTCAACATGGTGTTGGCCCATCCTTAGCCTTGATGATAACTTCCACTCTCGCAGACATACTTTCAATCAGGTGCTGGAAGGTTTCTTGGGGAATGGTAGCCCATATTTCACACAGTGCTGCATTGAGGAGAGGTATCGAAGTCAGTTGGTGAGGCCTGGCACGAAGTCGGAGTTCCAAAACATCCCAAAGGTGTTCTATAGGATTTGGGTCAGGACTCTGAGCAGGCCAGTCCATTACAGTCCATGTTTTTGTCGTGTAACCACTCCGCCACAAGCCGTGCATTATGAACAGGTTCTCGATCGTGTTGAAAGATTTAATCGCCATCCCTGAATAGCTCTTCAACAGTGGGAAGCAAGAAGGTGCTTCAAACATCAATGTAGGCCTGTGCTGTGATAGTGTCACGCAAAACAACAAGGGATACAAGCCCCCTCCATGAAAAACACGACCACACCTAACACCACCGCCTCCGAGTTTTACTGTTGGCACTACACACGCTGGCAGACGACGTTCACCGGGCATTCGCCATACCCTCATCCTGTCATCGGATCACCACATTGTGTACCGTGATTCGTCACTCCACACATCGTTTTTCCGCTGTTCAATCGTCCAACGTTTATGCTCCTTACACCAAGTGAGGCGTCGTTTGCCATTTACCGGCGTGATGTGTGGCTAATGAGCAGCCGCTCGACCATGAAATCCAAGTTTTCTTGCCTCCCGCTTAACTGTTATAATACTTGCAGTGGATCCTGATGCAGTTTGGAATTCCTGTGTGATGGTCTGAATAGATGTCCGCCTATTACACATTACGACCCTCTTCAACCGTCGGCGGTCTCTGTCAGTCAACAGACGAGGTCAGTCGGTACGCTTTTATGCTGTACGTGTCGTTTCACGTTTCCACTTCACTATCACATCGGAAACAGTGGGCCGAGGGATGTTTAGGAGTGTGTAAATCTCGCGTACAGACGTATGAGTAAGTGACATCCAATCAGCTGACCACGTTCGAAGTCCGTGAGTTCCGTGGAGCGTCCCATCCTGTTCTCTCACGATGTCTACTGACTACTGAGGTCGCTGATATTCAGTACCTGGCAGCAAAATGCACCTAATATGAAAAACGTATGTTTTTTTGGGTACCCTTATTGATCACTTAGTGTAGGTATGCGTGTAAATGGCGAATTAAAAGAAATATTCACCTCGAAGCAGTTTTCCCATACGAATGGAGCTTTATTAACGTATTATGAAGATTTCACACGATATACGATCATGTTAGAGTTTGAGTGCAACATCTTTCATTGTTTTACTATTGTAGACAGGTGTCCAGTTGTCATCTTGCTGCTTTATGTGGTTCAAATGTTTCTGAGGACTATGGGACTTAACTGCTGAGGTCATTAGTCCCCTAGAACTTAGAACTACTTAAACCTAACTAACCTAAGGACATCTCACGTATCCATGCCCGAGGCAGGATTCGAACCTGCGACCGTAGCGGTCGCGCGGTTCCAGACTGTAGCCCCTAGAACCGCTAGGCGACTCCGACCGGCTGTTTTATATGAAAGCAGTCTTTGGATATAACTGCTTTCAACAGTGGAAGATATTTCTGTGATGTTCATTTAGATATGGATGCGAGTGGAAAATGACAAACGTGCGCACTGAAGTATTTATCAGACATGAATGGAGCTTTATTAATATATTGTATTTATAGAGGTTTTAAACTGTATGCAATCATAGTTACGGGGCCGCATGTCTTCCTGATGTCAGTTTTGAACACGCAAGTAACGCAGTGTAGTTAATATTGATTCTGTACGTTTTAACAGCTTTAGTTTATACTAACACCACTTGGCAGTGAGTCCCATTTGGATCTGGCCAAGGTTGTTTAGACTACGCTGCAGAAATTTCGCAACCTCCATCCTCTCTCACCTTGCGATTTCCAATCTTTGAAGAAAGAAATTCGTGAACATAGATTTTCTTCGGACGAAGTGATGCACGCCTGGGTAAATCATGGTTCCGCAAGCAACCGGGGCCATTTTTCCATGAAGGCATTGACCGTCTTGTCTCACAGCGGGATAAATGTATTAACAATTATGCCGATTAATTTTGAAATAGTGATCAGTTTACTTTCTTTTTTCATCTGTCTCGTTTTCATTTCACTGGCTCTTATACTAACTGCGTTACTGATGCTTGAAATGTATAGAATCTACGAGCACTCCATTAAAATAGTAAAGCAGTTGTGTCGCTCGGTGATGAGTTTTCGTGCAACCTCTTTACGATGGAAACGAGGTTGTGTGAGGACCTAATGGAAGCTAGCAGAGTTGCGAGAGAAGCGGTGATGAAGCCGATGAATTTTGATGCTCTGCAAGAGTACTTGGAGTGCAGCTGTCGCTCACCTCAGCCGAGTTGGTCCCAGTGTGCCATGTCAGGTAATCAATGAAGGTTTATGGTCTTCAAACTAACAAGGCTCATGAAATTGAAAAATCATCGAACAAGCGTTGGCAAGTAAAAGAGAGTGTTCAACGTATGCTGGAAAGTTGTGGTTGCATCAATGGAAGTACAGTAGGTTAGAATATAATTCCCCGTCAACGCTGATGTTATGAAAGAAGGACCAGTATTTCGGACTGGGCAAGTGTAGAGAAGGTTATTGGTTGGCGCCTTCTTTTAGGGATAACAACGGAATTTGTATGGAAGTGATTAAGAAAAACTTGGAAAATCTGAGCCAAGAATACAGTTCGGTGACGTTCAATGACACATCGGATTACGAGTGCTGTGCCGTAACGAACTAAATTGATGTAACAGTTTGTATCAGAACTGTATAGCCATTTGGAAACAAAGTAAAGGGTGGCTAGATCACAGAATTTCTTATTATGTCTGCAATGAAATCACTGCAGATAAAGGTTCCCTGTCTCTGAAAGCCAAATATTAATAATGTTGTGCCAAAAAATAATGATGAAAGATGTGGTACTGGTGATGGTGAAGTCGATTATTATGGCGTTGCTAATGACATGAATGCATGCGCCCCTAAAATAGTACAAGGCGATGGATAGAGGGAGAGTGATGCAGATGTAATTGATATCAGGTAGTTTGCTCTAAACTGAAGATTTCGGATAAAGCACCAGCAGCATATAGAAATTGCGCAGGTTTATTTTGCTTTGCTTCAGCATTATGTTTACTGGAACATCACTGGAATCGGTATTTAGTTTTGTAGTACTACGGTCTGGAACCGCGAGACCGCTACGGTCGCAGGTTCCAATCCTGCCTCTGGCATGGATGTGTGTGATGTCCTTAGGTTAGTTAGGTTTAAGTAGTTCTAAGTTCTGGGGGACTAATGACCTCAGAAGTTGAGTCCCATAGTGCTCAGAGCCATTTTTTGTAGTACTACTTACCGCGATTGGACATGAAAATATGTAGCAAATTAAACTGAAACAACGTTACTAATGTTCACAGAAACGTCATGAGAAACTGACGGACTGATGCTGAGCTAAGCCAATAGCAGAGTACGAATGCACATCAAAACATCATGACAAGCTTTCCGTACTTACTCGTTATGAAATGAAATGTAATTATTAATTTAGAGCTTTGAGCACAGTCGCTTTAGTCGGAATGCTGAAAGAGTTTTACACTCTCCTAAGCGAATAAATTCATGTTCTAGAATTTATTTTATATGAAAGTCATATTTCAGAGATATCCTTTCAAAGAAAAAGGGCTGCTCACGCGCCCAGCGTTTGTAGATTTGCTACATCCGCCACGAGAGCACTTTATTCACCTACCTAAGTCTCTCATTCAGAATTTTAAACCCTCCTCGTTTAGCTTACGTAGCAGCCATGAGAACGCCTCTCGAGGGTTAGGTTTATTTATTTCTCTTCTCTTTACACAAATAAAAAAGTATGTACTGGTGTTTAGTACTAATTTTGAGCTAAATAACTTCATATTCTACGAATAACTGTGCTTTCTTTTCAACAGAAATATATTGCAATAGCTGAACGTGAGAGTACGCGTGTGTTTACAGTGATTCTCATTTTTATTAATTCTACTGTAACACTTCTATGTTCCATAACATGGTTTCCTCCGCTTATTAAAGGTTAACGTACCTTCCTCCTGCACCTTCGGCAAGTACGCAGTTTCTGCCGCCTGTAAGCTTGGCAAGATGGAACACGTCACCGATTTTGAATTCTGCCCGTTCGGCCTGCCAATTTCACTAGCTCCTGTTAAGCGAAAGGCAAATAATTATCAATTATGGATACCTGGCACTTTAAATAATTTAGCCGCTAAACGCCGCAAATTTATTCGCAGTACAACATCCATTGTACGAAGAGTTTAAGGCCATGAAAATTTGATTAGAAATGAACATTGTATAATGGGAGGCAAATTAAGCAAAATAATTATCCTACAGTTGGCAACAGAATTGCAAAATACGCTAAATATTAAAACTTCCTGGCAGATTAAAACTGTGTGCCGGACCGAGACTCGGACTCGGGACCTATGCCTTTCGCGGGCAAGTGCTCTGCCAACTGAGCTACCCAAGCACAACTCACGCCCCGTCCTCAGAGCTTTACTTCTGCCAGTACCTCGTCTCCTACCTTCCAAACTTAACAGAAGCTCTCCTGCGAACCTTGCAGAACAAATCAGCGCACACTGCGCTGTAGAGTGAAAATTTCATTCTAGAAACAACCCCCAGGCTTTGGCTAAGCCATGTCTCCGCAATATCCTTTCTATCAGGAGTGCTAGCTCTGCAAGGTTCGCAGGAGAGCTTCTGTTAAGTTTGGAAGGTAGGAGACGAGGTACTGGCAGAAGTAAAGTTGTGGGGACGGGGCGTGTGTCGTGCTCGGGTAGCTCAGTTAGCAGAGCATTTGCCCGCGAAAGGCAAAGGTCCAGAGTTCGAGTCTCGGTCGGGCACACAGTTTTCATCTGCCAGGAAGTTTCATATCAGCGCACATTCCGCTGTAGAGTGAAAATTTCATTCTACTCTAAATATTATTGTTTTCAGCTTGATCTCATTGTTCAACTAACATTTAACCGTATTTGTCCACATTTTTGCCACCCACACTCCATCTGGACAAATGGACTCCTTGGTCTAGGGGCAGGACTCTATTTCTACAGTTATTTCCTGTTACTAGCATTGAGACCTTATCGACTTTGCCGAACACATTCATTTTCTGTAAGTTTACAAGACCTTCGCTCTTAAACATCCTCAAACAAACGTTCACTATTTATACCAAGATCCAAAAGGCAAGTCTCCTGTCGACTGCTTACCAAGAATTTACCAATTACCTCAAATGGCTGTGAGCACTATGGGACTTGACTTCTGCGGTCATCAGTCCCCTAGAACTTAGAACTACTTAAACCTAACTAACCTAAGGACATCACACACATCCATGCCCGAGGCAGGATTCGAACCTGCGACCGTAGCGGTCACGCGGTTCCAGACTGTAGCGCCTAAAACCGCTCGGCCACTCCGGCCGGCTGTTCCTAGGTACACAATCCTACAATTACAACACTCCCCCATACTAGCGCACAGCATACAGATGGCAGTTCTTTCATTTTGTTCCCAGGGAAATCCAACAGCAGATCTCGTCTAATCCCGTACCAGCTTTTATTGTCTCTGCATGGCTACAACAGAACGCGTAAAATCTCATCCTGTTGCGACATTAAACTTAGCTTGACTCATTCAGTGTCACATATTCAAGAGTTAGAGTGCTAAATAACTAATGCAACAACATTCATAGGGCCAATCAATTTTACTCTTAAACTAATCTTAAATTTTCAAGATTTTAGTTCATTCTGCTGGTTCCTTCGCAATTAATATTCCCATTTAAACATCAAAATCTGCTCTCGTAAATGGCATACTGCCTTACCATCAACAGTTGCTGTACTGGAGAAATTTGGTAGCAAAAAAATGGCGTGTGGAAAGTTGTTTCACCATAACTTTATCACGATATTGCCGTCGTTTTAAATGGACTGTTTGGAATGTTCTTTTGCGACGGAAGTTTGGTATTTAACAAGTGGATGATAGTTAATAGAGAAGAAAAATTACGAACAGTGTCCGGATGAGGAGGGCATGGCAGTTGCTTGGCGTGATGAAGAGCGACGCAAAGTATTCGGCCGTTGCAGCACTCAAAATGCCTTAAGTCTGGCACGGCGTCAAACTGCTGTGTTCACGGCGCTCTTAATCTCTGGCTTCGACAGCGCTTGTCTACTTTATCAATAGGCTTTTCAGCACATCGCCAAGCAGTTTATTAGACGTGAGGTGCATTTTAACTTGTAAAGACAGTAAGGGAATATTCACATATGCTGTGCGTACTTTACTTCACGATATCCGATTATTACTGGTATTTTTGAAAGCTTCTTTACGGAGGCGAGGTTTCCGCCTGACAATTTTGAAAGTAAAATTCCAGTGAAAAACTTCCTTGAGCGAAGTCTCGACCTCCCCTGTTTGCCCGATTTGACAGCGGATCCCCCAAGTTTGAGTTACATTCCAGGATAGGCCAGTTCCGCGCTAGATAAAGTACAGGTCCTCAGTACATTCAAACGAAGCCTGCTTATTTGTTCCATTGGTGACCAAACAGATACCACTGTTCCTCTTCGTGATTCCCAGCAATACTTGCACCAAATTAGTATTTTAGCAATCCCTAACTGAATATTGCTACAGTTTTTATCAGATAAGATGGCATCTCTAAAATGTTGAAAATAACAACTAGCGTTATTAGAAGTATAACTGTCGTAAAATAGCTTTTCGGCAGACAAACTGAAGTAACTGAGGTTACCGGTGTGTAGCTGCCTACGCTTGGCAAGGCTCCGTTTGTATGTATCTGAAAATCAGGAAACGCAGCGAGTATATTGCGCTCGATAAGGAACTGCGATTGTTATTTGAACTGAAGTATAGCTTGTGTGATAATGAAATTACATCTTTCGAGAGTTTAGAAAAATCGAAACCCCGTGATACCTGCACCAGTGGTTTTTCTGATGTTAAGTATGAAGAGAGCGAACTGAGTTTCGATTGATTGGCTATTTGTAGAAGCCCTTCTGACTGCTTTGGAGAAGGTTCTAATCGACCATTATGCATGAATGTGGAATATGTTTTACAGTCCTAATACAGGCCAGCATGAGTAATATCATCTAATCGGTTTCGGAGACTGAAGTGAACTGTGCTGTCCACCAGTCGTTTCGGGTATGTCCCTGCCAAACGTATTCGTGGTAAATTGTTAGTAAGAGTGAAGCTAATTAAGTGTCAGATATATATGGCTCCAAGCAATTATTAAGCTTTATCGGATCGAGGTTTTTAGCGGTGTTGTATTTTTAACGGTGGTGATTTCACTTGATTTTGTGTGAAGGAATATGTGGAAACATATTTAACTTTGGTTTTCATTTTTGTGTTGTCGATTCCGGTACACATGTAGTGCCTGGAAACTAATTTTTTGTCCCTGTCATCTGTAACAAATTCTCGAAATTACTTACAGTTTTGAGAGGTGTTCTGGAATAACTGCAGTTGTTGTTGAACGCTTTGCGTGTTGCATCTTATAGTCGCCAGAGGCATTTAGTTCACCATGTGGCTAGCTACAAATTTACACGTTGCGTTGCCCTATTGACCAGTAAATACTGCTTTTTAAGCTTTATTATGCTGTCTGTATACGATTGGAGGTAATCTGCATAGAATAATTAACCACTCGTATTTCTGTAATGCTCTATCGGCCTGTGGTCTGAGCTTGTGCCACATGTCCTCTAGGTGTTAGCTTCTTACTTCTATTTCAGATATAACATTGTCCTCCGTTTACAGATTTGGCGAACCATGTAAACCCTGTTTTCTTAGTCCGTTTCTTGATGCCCGTTGATGACACAGCTAAATCATAGATAGTAATCTCAGTATGTATGCGGGTAATGCTCCCCGCGTCACGTAGATCGTGTCAAATGGCGAGCATCTTAGGGAACTCGGAAAACAAAGGGTGTGTTCAACGCTCAGAGGCATCTGCATGTTCCAGCGACAGGCGTTCGTTGCAACAGTGGAATGCCACACACCACGCGGAAAGATACAAAAATAGAAACCTTTAACTCAAGGTGTGTTATGTGTTTGTGGAGTGAGTGGCCGCAGAGATGTTAACGAAAAACACTTTGCCTCATTGGCTCACCTCACCTCGGTTCTGTTACGCTTGTCCAGCTATCTCCAGCTTCATGTCGGAACTGAATAGTATCTAATTCTCACAAAAACACTTCAAGCGAATCTAGTGGATTATTTGGTAATAAAAAAACACGACCAATAATGAGAGCTCGGGAAAATATTCTCCTGATAGGGCATTTTAACAATTGTAAGTAATGTATGATACCCGGAACCTTGGCTGTCCTGGGCAATACTCTTACCAATCAAGCTATGTAGACACAGCTAACGACTCTCTCTTACAGATTAAATGCTGCAGGTACCTCTCATCTACTTTCAAAACTTAGCAAAAGTTTGGAGTTCTGATTCACATACTTTGAAGGTCTCTATGTGTTAGCTCTGGCAATCGATGGGGAGCGGAGAGAGATTCCGCTACAGTGGTAATCCCATCTAGTACCTAACATACCCTCGACCCGTTTCGACGATCCTGATACTCGTTAGGCAGCGCTTTTACTTGAGAACGGAGCAGCTGCTCGAACCGTAATGGGTGGCATTTCTGCATGCCGGCACATGTACTGTAAGAACGCTATTGAGGGTTCCGCTCCTCTCCCCCAATGACAAGGGAGCGTACTGGTCGCTCTGCAGTTTGGGGAATGAGAACCAGATGCACATGGCAAGGTGAGACAGTACTGTCCACCAGAAGCGAACATCTGGATGCTTTACAAGCGATAGCTTTAAATTCACCAGTTTGTACAAGAGACTGCTGATTTATTATGAACTGATACCGGTAGCGACCCTGATTTCGCAAGGCAAAACCGTTCTGTCTCGAAATAAACAAAAGTAATATAAATATACGTAAATGGCTAACCTGAGAGCTTTTTCCGGAAGTCGCAAACTCTAGGTTCGTATCTCGATCTAGTTTAAGGTTTTCATGCATCAAGAAGATTCTCATTAGCTCACTATTTACTGCGAGCGAATGTTTGATTCAAGAAGAGATAAACAGAATCCTCCCAAACAAACTTACTGTGTCAAGCTACTTGAAAGATTATGTTTATGGATTAGGAAAAAGAGAATAAACACCAGACACTATTCCCGATTATTTGGACGCTAAGAAGAAAATATTGAATAAAATACGATAACAACTTCGTATATTATTTCAGAGTGATGTATGGGATACGAAAGTTGGTCTCCTTACAGAGATACGTACCATAATTATTTGCATGATGGTCACACCATAGTCGGGTGAAGGCGTTAGACCATGGTACGTACTATTAGACGGCTGATACGCCAAAGTAGTTCAATACAATCATTTTGTCAGACACTGCATCAGTTGTAATGTTTCCTAATTTGGTCTACGTCAGTGCGCATCAGGAAACCAGAAATAATGTCTGTTACTGCTCGTGGCTCCAGCTGTATAATATTGTGTAAGGAGCACAGATACCAATGGTTTCCAGGCGTATAACCCAGACCAGATGTTCGCATATAGCAACGACTACATCTGCACGCCTCTTTCTTTCTGCATCGCGCAAATGTGTTTTTGTTGCATTCGCTGGAACATGAGTCTGCATGACGTGGCAATTCATCGTACAAAAACATTTTATATTTGCCATCTGGACTGTTTTTGCTAACCAGCGCACGACACGCACTGTCAATTGACTCGTTTTAGCTGCTCCTCAACTTTTTTTTGTTATTTATGTAACCTTTGGTTGACATCAGTTTGTTAATGATGGAACACTTACTTAGATAGAGAGCGAGGTGGCGCAGTGGTTAGCACACTCGTAACGACGACGGTTCATATCTGCGTCCGACCATCCTGATTTAAGTTTTCCGCGATTTCCCTTAAATCGCTCTAGCAATTCCGTGATGTTTCCTTTGAAAGGGGAAGATAAATTTCCTTTCCCAGCCTTGAAACATTCTGACACTATGCTCCGGCTCTAATGTCCTCAGTGTCGACGACAAGTTAAACCCTACTCTTCGTCTAGTATGTCCTGCATTTTGTTTTGTTGTCGGATGAGCTTTTTAGGCAGCTTTTCTTGATCAGGTCAGCGAGTGCTAAACTGTTCAAGTTACGTCGAATTTTGTTGGTCCCCGTGCAATACGATTTGACAGTGTTAATACGTAAGTTTTAGAAATCAGTAATACACACTAAATTTCCCAGTCTAAAGATTGTATCTAAAATGTCAAGACGTCTACGATGACCTAGCTGTCAACAGGACGTTGAACCACAAAAATAATTTTAAAAAATCCTGTATTGTCGTGCATGAGATCAGATAATTTACTGTGGGACAAGTCTGCGTTCATTAACATACACTCATGTGAGGCAGTATAGCGTGTGATAGCGTAATTCTAGCGTCGCGAATGCAGAATACGGAGAGGTGGTGCCGCGGGGTAGATTACACACACGACATTGTTACCAGGTTGCGACAATTTTCTCTTTTATGTCAACAGCGCCCTCCCTGTTCTGGAAACTGTGTTACAAGACGGGGTACTGGTGTAGCTGCTGTTTCGTTTTGGCTGTGAATGATGACTCGTAAATAATCTGGAACACTATTCCACTACACGCTTTATCGAGCTGTTAGCAGATAACAAGTCGCAGTAAATTTAGGACGATACATGCAAGAATGAGGTTTTAAACCTGTATTAGTTATAGATCGTTGTATCCTTGTTTGGGTGGTATTTGTCTAAAATATTTGTGATGGAATAAAGTTAATAAACTCTAATAATCAAGGATGTAATAATTCCTTCATATCTTAACAAATCTGAATCAAAATTTACATGTACACTTGAAGAGCTAATTATTGTGTGAACTTCTCAAGGCCTCATCAACTGTAATTTCAGATAATTGTTAATACTGTCTGCACTTACTTGTGCTAAGTGATGCATGAAATACGAGTATGTGCTCACTACCTCCAACAAAAGGTTCTACCTTCCAGTTATGTGTTGTGATTTGTTTCCATTACTAAAACAAAAACTAACATAGACTTCCACTGAATTCCCAGCTTTTTTGTTGCCAGTTTTAGAATTAAGTTATCTCTCATACGTAGTTTTCCATACACGAGTAATCTGAAGCGGCTGACCCATTAAATAACAGTATTTATGTATAATTTCCTTAGGTGACTGGGGAAACAGTGAGTGACAGTGATTGCGGTAGAAAATTGCTCTGTTGTGTGACGTTTCGGTAGGCAAATTCACTGAATTTCATTGGTATCGTATGGTGACAGGTTATATCTCACAAAGTGACTCGTTGCAATATAAAGAAATTCATGAGTAACTCAGTGCGATATAAAGAAGTTTATGATCTGTGCATGGATATATGGCTCCAATCGCGTACGTGGAACTAGTGGAATACATGTCATTACGAAATGTAACGCCGTTAGTGGAGTGACATGCTATTAGGTGGTCGATCGTAATGTTCTAGATAAGCAGTCTCGGTTTCTGAACTTTATACGATTCGAACTGTAATAAGATCAAGGATTCAGGTATTAACTAATTCATTTGTGTACTGCTAAACACCTCTCTAATTTCAGATACTTACCAGCAAGTGTACTCCTTCTAATACTGGATTTTTGTTATTGATAACTCAGCAGGTTTAGTTTATACGCTGCTGAAGTATGTCATTACACGTAGTCTTAGGTACAAAACCCATTTTTTAAAATGTATTCATGTTTGTAATCTGAATAAGTGTGCAACGAAGGATACGGAGGAGGCTCACGTTTGAAAGCCTCGTAGATTCGTCAGGGGAACCAGTAGCTCAGATGAAGAAGGATGGGGAAAAGAATAGGTATTGGCGTATTTATGGAACATTGTGGCATTTATCTTAAGTAATTTAATCAAACCATGGGGAACCTAACAGGATGTCTGCACGGTGCCGGCAAGTGTGGCCGAGCGGTTCTAGGCGCTTCAGTCTGGAACCGCGCGACCGCTATGGTCGCAGGTTCGAATCCTGTCTCGGGCATGGATGTGTGTGATGTCTTTAGGTTATTTAGCTTTAAGTAGTTCTAAGTTCTAAGGGACTGATGACCTCCGCTGTTAAGTCCCATAGTGCTCAGAGCCATTTGAACCAATTTTTGTGTGCACGGTGATTTCAGTGACACTCTTCCCGAATGCATTATCTTAACCAGAAGCTCACCTAACTCCTTCGATTTACTGACATAACGTATCCTTTTCTTTCTCAGTCTTATTCGTAGACTAAATTAAATTATTCGTTATAAGTAAGATACACGTTCATTAATCCAGTAATAACACATGGTGTTATCGTTCAACATGATAGTTCCCTTTCTTTAACTTAGTCATACTCTTAGCTGCTGTAGTTGATAGTCGGCTTGAGAGTGTTGCAAGATTAAAAATTAAACAGTGACTCCAATTTTTTCTTATACAACCACGCTCCCCCTGTGTGAGACGACACACAAGGAACAGTCCGTGAACCTCACAAAAGGCTTATGAGTTTCCTCACGTTCCTGCGCACCGTACTACATGTCGTTAAAAGAAGCTTGTGAGTTCTCGTGTTGATGTTATTGCCGTGTAAATTCGATAATCACTTCAGCACTCATCGGAGACTGTGTGGAGAGTTAAGCGGGCCAAGCGAGGCAGGGAGCGCTTCTCGTTGTGCGCCGTGCTTCACGTTACAACCAAGTTTTAAGTTTCCGATTAAAGTCCCGTTATTTGCCTCATCCTCATCATTTCATTGACCTTGTATTTTGCTCGTGTTATTGAAAATCGAAAAAAGACAGGGAAAATTATGGAAAAGATGCTTTGCTAACAGCGGCTGCGCTGCGTGTTTCCAGTGAAAAATTGTAAAAGGCTAAGTGCACCCCCTGAGTGTCGTCACAGATTACAGGATAAGTGACTATGAGTAACCTCCTTAGTCACTAACATTGAATGTGAGGCTCAGTTACATGGTTTGTAATGTGATACGTATTGTTCGGGAAGCTGGGGGAAACCGAGCAAAGCCGATGAAATGTTCATGTACTCCAAATGACTTCCAAGTTGTAGTAACGTATTTTCGTTAGACCTCTCGTTTGAAGGTAAGTAAAGTTAATTATTTTATTAACTATAAAACAGGTAAACTTTAATGCTGAATTCGCAGTCAGTAACAACTGAAAGATTATTCACACCAGTTGCAGGAATGTAAACAGAGGAGCCTACATTAAAACTGTTTTGTTACCACACTATATCTCTCTTTGGACTACGAATACTCTGAGTGCAGTTATCTCTCATAAAACTTATTTTGTCACCTTTGACAATGCTACGAAAAATGCCAACTCGCACTGTGGTGTGGATTTGGCATGATCTGTAATCCTCCTGTAACTGCGTGGGTAATCCACTTCAGAGGTCGGAGGCATAGTACCTCCAGCAGGCCCACGCCTAATAAAGTTGCGCAGTTTACAAACCACCCTTCGGATTACGGACAGTCTTAACTTACCGTTGTATCAAGTGAGTATTGGTACTAGAACAGTATTTTTTCGATACAAAATCCCCTGTCGATGTTATATTGGGTGGATCCGAACTCCGTAGACGAAACGTCGGAGGGTTTTCAGTTATATTTTCTGAGTGTTTTGGTATAAAGGACTCGGTGTATCGTTACAGTTAATAATGTAATTACTATTTCTTCGGCTTATTACGCCAATTACCTTTCTTCCCGTGAAAATACCTTCACATCAGTAGAAAAGCCTACAACATGCAATTAGTAAAATATAAAACACAAGACGAATAGTAATGCAACAGCCCTCAAAAGAAAAAGTACTGTCATGAAGTTGTCGCTATGAGAACAGCTTAGCACCATTAAATCCCCGATTCTTTAAAACACCGAACGCCCATGTATAAAGCTGCTTCAGACGTCTTATTACTTTACAAATGAGTTAATCTGTTACATATTTGACTACAAGCATGTGAGCGAGAAAAAAATTGAAAAGGATTTGAAATTATGCTTAAAATTCGATGGCAGTCACTGAATGCTCATATTACGAAACAACGGATGAATATAGTATGGGTAATTTACGCTGAATTTAAGCAAAACCTAGTTTTTCACGCACCTCTTTGTTTATGACCTCGTATCTCCTGAACTATTTTTCGTACTATGATATAATTTCGTAGTTTATCGGCACAAGTCGTCGTGCTCAGTGCTGAGCGTTATGACCCCATGAGCCAGGCGTCTCCAACCCGGAGGGTTGCCAGCATCTCTTAGGGCCTGCTCAAGAAGTAGACCAGACATATTTTTGATTTGATCTATTTATCTTCTCACTGTTCGTTGCATAGGTCTCTTACCTTCGAACTTCAATTCCGTGTTGATTTTCTCTAGATTTTCATCATCTCTTATCACAATATTTCCAAAGAACTATAGTATTTTTGGTTGACACGAGAAGAAAGGCGCCTCGAGATATTGAGTTCGTCAGTAATGGGCTCAGAACCCTCCTCTAGCACCAAAGCTCAAACGCATCAATACGCTGCTTATCTCTGGCTCTACGGGTCCATGTTTCGCAACAATAAAATAAGACGGAATATACGAATGTTTCAGCGAGCCGGTTCTTTGTGCTGATCGTAATCGCTCCTGGGTAGTGCGGACACCCGATTTTTTTAAATTGCTTCTCTCTTCAATTAATTTTAATGAGGAATGTGACAGACAAGGAGTTTTTCCACTCTGTGGTCGTTATAATGTGGGAAGTGGTGAGGAAATGACCTCCTTCATTCGGTCCCATGTTTGTGATGCTGGTGCTTCCTTATCAACACTTGTTGCGAAAATAAATAGCTCTGAGCACTATGGGACTTAACATTTACGGTCATCAGTCACCTAGAACGTATAACTACTTAAACCTAAGGACATCACACAACACCCAGTCATCACGAGGTAGAGAAAATCCCTGACCTCGCCGGGAATCGAACCCGGGAACCCGGGCGTGGGAAGCTAGAACGCTACCGCACGACCACGAGCTGCGGACACTTTTAGTGGAGTTTTGATATTAAAAACTCACCCCATTCCAGAAGAGCTTCATTGTTTGTGGGTCGTGAGTCTTAGCTGTCTTTCTCTGCTCTTCGTGGTGGATGTGAGCGTAATCCGCATTTTAATGGACAGCAGATTGTGATCACTACCACAGTCAACTCCAGGGAAGGTCTTACAGCCTTCCCGTCCAAGACCGAAGTCTTCCAACATCTCTGGGGTGAAGTCAGACTAGTTTCTAAATCTATCATCAGGTGAGGTCAGTGTGTACAGTCGTCTTAGGTGACGTTTTAATTGGTGTTATAGACAGTCATGCCGATACTCACACAGAAATCTAGTAAGTATCCAGCACATTGATTTCTCTCACCTAGACCATAAGGCCCAACAGCAGATTGTAAGTGCGTGTCTTGTATAGTATCTCCAATTTCAGCATTGAAGCCTTCTTGAATTATTGCCTGTTCTTTATTAGGTTTCGTACCAAGTAATTGTTACAGTTGTTCATAGAACTCCTTTGTCTCCTCATTTGAGTTTACACGGAGAAACATTCAATTTGATAGAGATGATTTTGTCATTACTGGTTTTATAACCGATAACACAGTTTTTCAGATTTCTAGGAACGAATATTGCAACACCATTTTTGCTTCGGTCACTGCTTCCTGAAAAGTTCACTATGTTCCTTCCTTGGTTCATGAATTGGTCACTTCCCCTCCAGTGAGTCTCACTAAGCCCAATAATATCCAGGTCATTCGCTCTCATTTCTATTTCTACTGTTGTAAATTTTGCTGTCTTAAGAACTCCACCCACATTCCATGCTGCAATCTTTCTTACATGAACAGGGTTAGTCTCCACTGTGGTGTTGATCTAATAACTTCTTTCAGTCCTGTCCTCCTGAATGAATCCGACTGGAAACTTGAAGCTCCGTATAATTTAAAACTGAGCAAAACAGTTGGGTTCTCATGAGAAAACTTGTAATTGGAAACCCCTTTCGCAATGTTGTATTCCTCCGACATATCGAACAGGGGACTACTCGACGCACCACCATGGCCGTTTACCGAACTATGACGTATCATAACAGGCAGTACATTGCGTGCGTAACTCTCGTATAGAGCAGATGGCGGCTCTAAACATTACTATACGTGCGCAGTGTTTATTTTTGAACACCTACCATCATTTGGAGAACAGACGTGCCAGTGGACGATGAATGTTGCAACCACAGAAGAAAAAACTCAAATGATCTTGATTGACAGAGAATGTAGGAGAAATGTTGACGCAGCCGTTGCCTTGTATGCCGATCGTTTTCTAGAGAGAGTTCACTCTCGTTCGTTCTTTTACAAGGTTGTGAACAACTTTATGTCTGATGGCATTCTTCTTCTCCAAAACATCCCATAACCAGCGTACAAAAAAGCGAATTGTAAACAGTTTACTGCAGAGTTTATTTACATGTGGTACATTCATTCAATATTTGTTCTTAACCATCTCATTTAACAATAAAAATCAATTTTATACCATACAATTAAGAGGCAGACAAGTTTGAAGCCTTGTGTAAGCAAAAGAAAGCGTTAAACTGTTTTTCTAGATAACACAAATTTCTGGCAGACTTTTTTTTTACGAAAATGAGGCAGCTCTTTCTTCATGATTATGAGAATAAGGTAAATTTTAGGATTTCCAGGGATAGCACGCCTTGGGTCAAAAGCACTCTGTATGCACATTTAACTTGAACCATGTCGATAAAAGAACACACAATTAATACTGGTCCTTGTGATTTATAAGGGGCGATCAAAAAGTTTCCGTTCTAAGGCCATACAGTCCAGAATCTCTGTGGCAATCAGGCAAAATCACCGTGAGCATTGAAGCAATCATCCCAACGGCGCACCAAGTTGAAGACACCGCGTCCTGCTGCATCAAGAAGTCCGTAACTGCCTGCTGCACATCATTGTGCGACAAGAATCGTTGACCCTTCGAGGCCTTTCTTAAGGTACTATAGACGTGATAATCGCAAAGCGAGAGATCAGAAGAACAGGGCGGGCGCTCCAGTGCCTTCCATCTGAGTTGCCGTAGCCTGTGCATTATAATATTTGCAATGCGGGGACTTGAGTTATCAGTAAGCAGCAGCACCCTTTGTCGCAGTTTTCCCGGTTATAGACAGACGTGCTGCCCCATTCACATTTTTCACTATCCAATGGATGTCTAACGGTGTTTGCCCTTCGGCAGCGAAGGAAAGAATAGCAGCCCATTGGTACTGTTTGGACGCATTTGGTAATAACATCGCCATAGGTTACGTTTCGGCATTTACCACACGCAAGTCGGAAAGACACCAATGCCACACGAATCCCATTCATACATGTCGATGCTTGTATACCCCATTGGAGTGAGTTGTGCTACGTTGCTTATACGCTACAGCAACACTCTGAAACGGAAACGGTTTGATTGCCTCTTACGTAATGTTAAAGAAATCTATATGTGACGATGCGAAGCACTGCGTTGGTACCATCGAATACTATGTAGTAATAGTTTCCAGCGTTTACAAAGCTCACATATGAATCTTCCTCTAATTAACAATTGCAATGTTTAAACAACCACATTAGGAATAGAAGAATTCCATGGACCACTGCCATATAACCCGGAAGAATTATCAACAACAGAACATTAACCTAGTCAATATCTTTTTGCGGATTAAATTACATGTATAGAAAATTTTCATATTTGGTACAAAATTAGAAATAAACATAAAAAATGATAGATTATACATAAAATGTAGGCAAAAAATTATCTACAAACGACTGAGAATTATGGATGACATAAATTAATTAAAAACGAGCAGTACTGGATGAAATCTCGGGGCTAAGAGCGAAGTGGTCATTACCATAGTCAAGTAATGTGCGTGAATGGAACAAGTTCGTTTTCAACAAGACGCAAAGCGCGTACCGTCGACGCTGTTTTGCAGACACATTCAGTTCAATGCAGACACAAGGAAATATGATGGAAAGAAATCAAACCAAACGCAGTTCCTCTGCAGCGAACCACCGGAGACTACAGGTCCTTGTACCAAAATTTTTAGTAGGTATCCCTGAACAACCTCTGACATTTTGTTGTTTGAGTTCGGGTTCACAGTCTAGTGAAAACTTTTAACGTAATTTACCAGGGAGGATTTGGGTTATTGAAGGCGTCATACCGAATTTGCGGATTTAGCTTTTTCTTTGGATAAATACAAATAGCGAATACTACTAGCCGGAAGCTGGAAAGACGTTGAAACACGATAGAGTATGAAATACTCTAACAATAGTCAAACGAAATTAACGTGTCGAATATTCCCACATTCAATATTATACGTTCACAACAATTCAGTTACTGTACTTATTAGTCTGAAAAATGGTGTATGATACTGCTCTCCACACTAATCTATCTTGTGCAATATCTTCTCTTATGTGTGTAATTACTGCAGCCTTTGTTCGTCGAAGACAACTTGCTGTTTTCGTATGTTGCCTCCCCCCCTCAATATTTTACCCACACACTTAACTCCATTTCGGGATTTACGATTCATTGTTGGCTCAAAAATTAAGCTATTAACCGATCAATTCTGTAGTTAAGTTGTGCAACGAAGCTCTTTTCAGTGCGTCTTTATTTGTTTATCTATAAAGCCATCAGTATTCTTCCGCGCCGACATGTATCAAAAACTTTTCTCCTTGTCTGTACTCTTTATCGTACTCGTTTCGCTTCCATATAAGGCTTCACTGCAGACTTCCTAACGCAGAGATTTATATTAGATATTAACGAATTTCCATTCTCTTTTCTTTCCAGTGGGCCCGCAGCTTGCGTGTTGGTGGAGAACGACATGTTTTAAATACTAGTTTTTTGCTGCACTGTTTATTTACCTGTAGTGATACAAGTTATACAACGATCTCGTTTCGGCCTTTTGCTATTATCAACTCTACCTGTGAAGATGGTATAATAAGTATAAATTTACGTCTACATGTGGCACCTTATGCTTACGTCTTAGCTGGTGTGGCGTAGTCCGTTTGACGTCTTGGAGCGGTAATGTCGGTTGTCTTGTTGTTATGACGTGATCATATAATTTATAAGTTTACATTCTATTTGCGTGATCGTATAAAGTTGTTTTTGCCAGCCTTCTTAACGACGTCGGCTCCAACGATGCTTTACGTTTCTGATGGAATTTCTATTTCGCAGAAAATCAGTTATTACGTTTAATTTTCCAGAGATAGAATTTTGTGGTTTTATGTAAATAATACGTGTTCTATTGCTTTGTGCTTACCGCGATAATGTACCCTTTTTAAGCTAAAATGTCAATAAAATTATCAAGGCATTTAATTGTGTTTAAAATCCGTTTGTTCGCTGAGTACGTGCTCTGGGTATATAATAAACATTTTGGAGGAAATGGAGATTTACACTCATACAGAAAAATACCCAGAAGACATCCCCAACGACACAATCAGATTTAAAAAATTAAAATATCAGGAAAATTTGTCAGTGAGAGGTGGGACTCCGTCACCTCCAAAGGTCCGAGGCACAGTAGTGTGTAAAAGTAGGATGAAGCAAACAGCTTGGTGGAATGACACAGTCAAGGCAGCCTGTAAAAAGAAAAAGAAGGCGTATCAAAAATGGCTACATACTAGAACGCAGGTACACAGAGAAAGTTATGTTGAAGAAAGAAACAAAGCCAAACAGATAATTGCAGCATCCAAGAAGAAATCTTGGGCAGACTTTGGAAACAGGTTGGAGACTGTGGGTCAAGCTGCTGGAAAATCATTCTGGAGTGTAATTAGCAGTCTTCGAAAGGGAGGTAAGAAGGAAATTACAAGTATTTTGGACAGGTCAGGAAAACTGCTGGTGAATCCTGTGGATGCCTTGGGCAGATGGAGGGAATATTTTGAAGATTTGCTCAAAGTAGGTGAAAATGCGATCAGTAATGTTTCAGATTTCGAGGTAGAGGGGGATAGGAATGATGATGGAAATAGGATCACATTTGAGGAAGTGGAGAAAATGGTCAATACATTGCAGTGCAATAAAGCAGCTGGGGTGGATGAAATTAAGTCGGAACTCATCAAATACAGTGGAATGTCAGGTCTTAAATGGCTACACAGGATAATTGAAATGGCCTGGGAGTCGGGACATGTTCCATCAGACTGGAAAAAAGCAGTAATCACACCAATCTTTAAACATGGAAACAGAAAAGATTGTAACAACTACAGAGGTATCTCTTTAATCAGCGTTGTGGGTAAAATCTTCTCAGGTATTGTCGAAAGAAAAGTGCGAGTATTAGTTGAGGACTAATTGGATGAAAATCAGTGTGGGTTTAGGCCTCTTAGAGATTGTCAGGACCAGATATTTAGCTTACGGCAAATAATGAAGAAGTGTTATGAGTGGAACAGGGAATTGTATCTATGCTTTATAGATCTAGAAAAGGCATATGACCGGTTTCCTAGAAGGAAGTTATTATCTGTTCTACGACATTATGGAATAGGAGGCAAACTTTTGCAAGCAATTAAAGGTCTTTACATAGATAGTCAGGCAGCAGTTAGAGTTCATGGTAAATTGAGTCCATGGTTCAGAGTAGTTTCAGGGGTAACTCTATAAGGCTGCAGCCTGTCTCCACTGTTGTTCATTTTATTTATGGATCATATGTTGAAAACAATAGACTGGCTGGGTGAGATTAAGATATGTGAACACAAAATAAGCAGTCTTGCATATGCGGATGACTTAGTTGTGATGACAGATTCGATTGAAAGTTTGCAAAGTAATATTTCAGAGCTAGATCAGAAATATAAGGACTATGGTATGAAGATTAGCATCTCCAAAACGAAAGTAATGTCAGTGGGAAAGAAATATAAATGGATTGAGTGCCAAATAGGAGGAACAAAGTTAGAACAGGTGGACGGTTTCAAGTACTTAGGATGCATATTCTCACAGGATGGCAACAGAGTGAAAGAACTGGAAGCGAGGTGTAGCAAAGCTAATGCAGTGAGCGCTCTACTCTCTTCTGCAAGAAGGAAGTCAGTACCAAGACTAAGTTATCTGTGCACCGTACAATCTTTCGACCAACTTTGTTGTATGGGAGCGAAAGCTGGGTGGATTCAGGTTACCTTATCAACAAGGTTGATGTTACGGATATGAAAGTAGCTAGGGTGATTGCAGGTACTAGTAGATGGGAACAATGGCAGGAGGGTGTGCACAATGAGGAAATCGAAGAAAAACTGGGAATGAACTCTATATATGTAGCAGTCAGGGCGAACAGGCTTAGATGGTGTGGTCATGTTACACGCATGGGAGAAGCAAGGTTACCCAAGAGACTCATGCGTTCAGCAGTAGAGGGTAGGAGGAGTCGGGGCAGTCCAAGAAGAAGGTGCCTGGATTCGGTTAAGAATGATTTTGAAGTAACAGGTTTAACATCAGAAGAGGCACCAATGTTAGAACTGAATAGGGGATCGTGTAGGAATTTTATAAGGGGGCTATGCTCCAGACTGAACGCTGAAAGGCATAATCAGTCTTAAATGATGATGATGATGATCAGGAAAATTTTTATGGCATTAAAAAGGAAAAGGGTAAACTATCACGTAAACACAAAACAACAGAACACTTATTATTTACGCAGAAACCACAAAATATTACCTCGGAAAAATAATCGTAATCGCTTACTTTCTTCAAAACAGATATTCCATTATAAACATATAGCATCGCTGGAGCAAAAGCTATTAAAAAATTGTCAAAAATAGCTTTAGAAGATCACGCAAATAAAAAGCAAACATATAAATTACATGATCATACCATAACAACAAGACAACCGATATTTACGCTCCAAGATGCCATACAGAACACGTCATACCAGCTAAGACGTAAGCATAAGGTGCCATACGTAGACACAGACTTAAGGACCAATGTTACATCTAATATACCATACTCAAAGGTACACTTGATAACGGGAAAACGCCGAAAGGAGCTCGTCGTGTAACTTGTATCGGTACGAATAAATAAATAAATAGCACAGCAAAAAAAAAATAGTACTTAAAATCTCTAGTTTCTCAGGAACACTTTTCTTGCTATAAACAGTTTGCATTTTACAGCCTTTTTGTCTTATCATCGTCATTTATGTTGTGGATGTACCTAAAGTTTACTGTTAATCTAGCTGCTCTATTAAACAGTGTTCCATAAGCGCAAACCAGTTGTGTCTCTACCCGCGGTTACTCGTACTTTAGGTACTTTCATGCCCCGCAGCTAATTCGCTGCAGATAACAACCTTTAGTTGTCATCTCCGGCCCTGGTTGGCCTAAGTCCTAGGGGACTGATGACCTCAGAAGTTAAGTCCCATAGTGCTCTGAGCCGTTTGAGCCATTTTTTAGTTGTCATCCTACAGTCAAATAGTCTATGCGTTGGCTAGAACTGCGAGTTAATAAAATACACATAAATACAAAATAAAAGTTAAATGAATAATTTATTAACAAGGATTCTATTCTAACATCTGTAATTGATGTAGACAACAGATAATTATGTCGAATAATGGTTATTCCAGAAGGGACATCTCAACTAAACAGGAAGTGGTCCTCCGATATTCAATTAAAAAACAGACAGAAAATACCCTCATCATATGTAGTTACGTTGAGAGCGTTACGAGAATGGTAGCAAATCCCAAACTAAATAGTCATCAAAGTTACGCGAAATTAAGTCAATTTCGTAATCATACTACACGAAATATTCACCAGCTCAAAACAGTTCAGAGTTCAAAATAATGATTTACAAATTATCACATAAGACAAAGAATAGTAACTCATACTCTGTCTATTCCTTGTTCCGTAATACAAGCAGAAGAAGTTAAGAGTCCTACACTGCAGCATATTCAGACCTCACGAAAGTCCCTTCAAAAGTCAAAGTATGGTAGTAGCCGTTCACTGCCCAGAATCGAATACCTGCACGATTGAATACCACACGATACCACAGGCAGGTCTGCCTCCTTCCAGAACTCTCGTAAAAGTACCACCAATCGCTTCCTTGAGCTCTTCACTCGAAAAAGTGTCCTTCTCCACTTTTCTCCTATCGTGTTCGCCTACTGCCCGCTTTTACATTAGTTGAGGGCAGTCCCCAGCAAAAATACATAGGCCTACTTCTTATGTTCTACAGACATGATTTGAATCAACGTGACCAAGGACTAACTAATATATTACAACAATATTTAAATAAAGAAATGTCATAAAAATTCGATTCCACTCAGATCATTTACGATATATATAAGTAAGTTTGGTTCAAAAATAAGCCAGCGTTCTTTCGCTTGTGCGCTCACGATAAATAACAATAGATTGTCGTTAAATATTGTTAAACAATTATTTAGGCGTGCTTGTCAGAAGTGTCTTTTGGCATTCTTTTACAAAGGTGGTGTCAGCTAAGACGCGTGATTAAATTACAACGATTTTGTATTTTCAGTTGTAATTAATATTTAAATAAAGTTACTGGGAAAGTAGTAAACTGTTGATTAAATAAATACCCAAGTAATAACAAAAGTGAGATATTCATGCTATATTCATTTGCTGTGCAATTATGGGGGACATGATGTTCTGACAACATTTAGATAGTGAAAAGATATAAAAAACGTAAAGTATGAAGAAATAAAATAGATACAGCTAAGTAGCTCTTAGAAATGATAGCTATAGTTCAATGCTGTCATCTAAGATACCGTATGTTGAAATCGCATGAAGCGTTTAAAATTTGTTAATTCTAAGGTTCACTGTGCAAATTTTTATTCGCTGTGAAGTATTAACTTCTGTAGTTTTGAACATACTGAAATACTATTGCGTCACTGTATGCATCTCATTTTTCTGAGATCGCAGATGTATTCAGATTTGCTTTAATATTTGACTTAATTATTATATATTTTTGAAGAGCTGTAAGAAGCTATCTTTCAGCCGTCTGACACTCCGTCAGTTCTTGGACCATCTCCTGCACAAAGGCTATGTGAGCTACAGCCGTCCAAATTCCCTGATATGGGATTTACCCATTTTTGGCGACGCTGCTCGCTGGACTCGCCCGTACCAGTCGCCCAGACGGACCTGCTGTGGCGGGCCTTGAACCCTGGGCCCGTTAGCGTTCAGCCGTACAATAATTTCACCTCTCCCCATACGTCTTACAGGAGGGTAAATCGCTCGCCTACATGCGCGTTAAATTACAACTCCTGTCTGTTATGTTAATGTCTTCTACTTTCTGCGCGTTATTTCCTAATTTGTTACTTGTAGAATCATCTGACTTCATTCGCTACACTTCATTAATCTTGTCTTACTTGTATTGTTGTTGTTCTTGCATTAAGTAAGAAGACTGGTCTGATGCATCTCTCCACCTTAGTGTACCCTATGGGAGCCTCTTCATCTCCACATTACCACTGCAACGTACAGTCATATGACCTGCTTTGGTCTCCCTGTATTATTTTTACTCCCGTTTTAAATCCCACCATTACCAAATTTACAGTCCCTCAATGCCTCACTACGTGTCCTTTTAGTTAAGCTGTACCGTATATATACTTCTGTACGTGTTGTACACAGCATTCCTATTCTTGCATTTAATCCACGGTAACTTCAGAACTTCAAAGAGTATGTTCCGGTCAACATCGTCAAAAACTTTTTTCTAAATCTTCTGTGCTGTAAATGAGAGTTTTACCTTCTTTCTAAGAAAAGTTATAAGATTAGTATTGCTTCGTGTGTTCCATCTTTTTCCTAAACCCAAACTGATGTGCCCGCCAGGTGGGTTCACCCTCGTGATGACGTGTTGCAGACCGGAGCTTCCTGGTGGCGAACGCGCAGCGGGGGCTATGCCACATCATCTACTGCTCGGACGGCTTCTGCCGCATGACGGGCTTCAGCAGGGCGGAGGTGATGCAGCGGCCCGCGTCCTGCGAGTTCCTGCACGGGCCGCTCACCTCGCAGCACGCCGCCCAGGTCGTCCGCGACGCGCTCGCCGTCGGCGCCGAGAAGCACTTCGAGATCCTCTACTACCGCAAAGACGGTTAGTAGCCCACTGCTGTCCTGGAGTACCTTGTACATCTCAAGATGCCACGAATTCCTACAAAATTATAAAAATATTAGGAAAGGGAGAGACTGCTGCTCACCATAAAGATCTCTTGAGTTGCAGACAGGCAAAATGAAAAGATTGTTATACAATATAGCTTTCAGCCAAAGCGTTCTTCAGCAGAGAGAACACACACACACACACACACACACACACACACACGCACACGCACACGCACACACACACACAAGCAAGCACGACCTATGCACACGCGACCACCACCACCGGTAGCTCAGGTCGGACCTGCCGGTGGTAGCGATCATGTGTGCAAGAGATGTACTTGCTTGTTTGGATGTGTGTGTGTGTGTGTGTGTGTGTGTGTGTGTGTGTGTGTGTGTGTGTGTGTGTGTGTGTGTGTGTGTTCTGGCTCAAATGGTTCTGAGCACTGTGGGACTTAACATCTGAGGTCATCAGTACCCTAGACCTAGAACTTAGAACTACTTAAACCAACTAACCTAAAGACATCACACACAGACATGCCCGAGGCAGGATTCGAACCAGCCACCCTAGTGGTCGCGCCGTTCCAGACTGAAGCGCCTAGAACCGCTCGGCCGCAACATGTGTGTGTTGTCTTTGCTGAAGAAGTCATTGGTAGAAAGCTATAATGTCTAACAGTTCTTTCACTGTGCCTGTCTGTAACTCAGTGGGTCATCTTTACGGTGTGTAGCAATCTATCCTTTTCCTAATGTTGTGGCTATTCCAGCTTGGAGTTTCCGTTGTTAAAATATAACTATATTTTGAAATTTGTAAGTAAATGGCTACGTTTCAGCAAAACCTCTAAGGGTGAGTATAAAACTGCCGAGAGACGGAAGTTATTCGAAATGGGTTCGGATATTATCAGTGTAATAAACGAAGCGTTCGACCATCACTACATATCCCCAAAAACCTTACGTCTATCAGTCACTGGTCAACGATCTCTGCGGTGAAGTTAGCGTGCGTATTTCAGCCTGCAGGATTTCGTAGCCGCTGTCATGGAAGGCGAAATCCAGCAGGTTGTTGGCTGTCATGTTTATCCTTAATTTTTTCTTCGCATTTCTCTGATCTCCTCCATGATCTTCAGGTATTCTCTGTTAGCTGAACAGTGTTGAAAACCAGTGTCGCGTTCAGTTGTAAAAGGAAAGAAGTTTGGTAAGTAGGTGAAAATTTTCCACCTACTGTTGGTGGGCCACCGTCATCGGATAGATGGCGATAACAGGCAGCCAAAGAGAGAGATAATGTGTACCACAATATTGTTGTCGAACCGGAAGGTGGCTTCCTGGTTATTGTTTTTCTTCCTCTCGCACATTGTTTGGCTATTTACTTCCTTTATGGAGGAAAGCCAAGGAACTGGGAAGCTACGTTGTTGAAATCTAGCGGTAGTTTTCTTGACGTTCCGCTGTCGTAGACTTCAGAGATTGGTTTCAATGCGTGTGGCATTTGTGCTTTAATCCGTTTCAATTAGTTTTAAACGCGTGTGGCATTTGTGCTTTAATCTGTTTCAATTAGTTTTAAACGCGTGTGGCATTCGTGCTTTAATCCGTTTCAATTAGTTTTAAACCCGTGTGGCATTCGTACTTTAATGTGCTTTTAAGTGTTTGTACACCTACTGACTACATCGTGATCCAAACAAAGAACACCTAGTTTTTTTAAAAAATGTCGACCAGCCTTCCAGAACTTCCTTTGCAAAGAAAAAACGAGGAACATTTTTTGCATTTAAAATGTTTCGCACTATCGTTGGAGACATACTAAGAAACCTAACAACAAAAGTTCGATGTAATCAGAGAGATGCTGTGTGTCGTGACTTATGAAAAGTTTTCATTTCAGCAGCACACTGAAGTCTCCTTAATAAAATATACATCGCTGCCAAAATTTTTCAGACTCCTCACTGAACGTCTACTGTTTGGCGTTGGGTTATACGTAAGGGGGCATATAAATGCTGGCACAGTGCGTCACCACAAAATTGACATGTTTTCTGACAAAATTAATCAACGGAGACAGCTGAATAATTTCGTGTGAAGTGCATATTTACCGACCCAGAAGATCGAATATTTCATCAGATAGTTTGCAGACGGTGCTGTCGGATGGAAAAGCCAGGCAAATAATGCTGCTGGTAAGGCTAAGAAATTCACAAATAGGGACGGTCGAGCGCTGAGCGCAATCTACTGTTTTCATTATTTATTGTAGTGGATTTCCGTTTAAGTCCTCGTGTGGAGGTTAGCAACAGAACGATCAGTTCACACGCGAGAAGATTCAGTTTTCTTGGACTTTTTTCCAAACAGAAGCTTTGATTACAAGCTCGAATTATTGGTATCACTTGGACTGATGATGAGAAAAAAATGGTTTCACTGGTCTATGGAGCAGTGAAAGAACGTTCTGTGAAGTGCTGAGTGGTACCTGATTGGTACTCAGATAGCATTTGGTTGATGCCTAGTGGGTGATGTTAAAAAGAGTGCTTTGTATCGACACTGAACGTCTTTGGGGGTGCTGTGACGATTCGACGTGATTTTGCTAGTTTTAACTCGGATCGTAAGTTTGAAAGAACGCTCGCAAACATGTTACACATTAGCCTGCTTCTCACGGTGTGATAACAATTGGGAACAAGATGGGATCTTTTCAAGAGACTAAATTATATTCAAAGTCCCCGCTGAGTGCAGCGAAGCTATGATCATGTGTATAACGCACACGACGTGGGACAGGAAGAGCGAGCAGCTTCTCTGCCCAGGTTGCGAGCCCAATCGAATATCCTTACTCCTGTCACGGCGCGGTCTTCAGTCCCCACAGCAACTTGAAAACGAGTGCTGTGAATCGGCGCCTTAGCGCAATCTGTCCTGTTCTTTCTACGGCAGGGCCTTTCAAACCAATATAGCCATCTAGCAGAAGGAATGATGGATGGACACAGTGAAGGAGCATGCCCACGACATTACTACTTTTCTTATTGAGTGAATGCTGCGCCGTGGTCTGTATATTCTGAGTTAACAGAGTTACACTCCATGGAAGACCTATGCGAAGCTCGCAAACCGATTGTTCTAACAGCCTTCCTGTGGGCCAAGACTATTCGTTCTGGGTGCAGAGAGTTGTCCAAAATGTGATACCACGTAAATAATAGGGTGAAAAAGCAAAATAAACAATGACTCAGATTTCAGTGTTAGTAACGGTGGTATTAGCACTTTTACTACCCCTCGTCCCCGTTCGCTACATGCTACTGACGGTAGTACATGAACATCTGATGAGGCACTCCTCATCTGGTTGAAGCTAACTTCTTTGTCCGTCTTTGCTTTCAAATGTATAACTATGGAAATACGGTTCTGCCTTGAGCAATTACCAATTCTTCTTTAACGCCTACACACGCTTCAGTGAGGTTTCACTATCGTTGCTGCTACTGATTGAGGGTTTGAACAGATTAATCACCATAGGCCATCAGTCTCGTATTGACTCCCAGGTCTAGAGTATATCCTATATGCAAGTTTAGGAAGATTTTGTCAGTGTTTGCGTAGTGTGTATCTGAGACGGGTCACGGATACCATCCCGGTATTCACCTAGTGGGAAACCGCCTAATAGCACATCCAGGCTGGCCAGCAGTCCTTGGCGTTGATCTGCGAAGCGATTTGGATCCGGGTGAGGTTCGCCTACTCGAAGTTGTCCCAGAAGCGGCGCGGTTACCGACTGGGCTATGCGGCTGGTGTTTCGCCATCACTAGAAGCTTCATTTTATCTTCTTAATATTATATATTGAAACTGTGTGTCTGTCTTTCGTTTTTAGTACAGCTGGTATATAGCTCTCGTTTGTTAGTTTTTTGTTGTTTTCACGTTTTCTAGTCTTAATGATACAGTGCATATTATAAAGTACAGGTAGTAAGAATAAATAATGAACCCACTGATGGTGGTATAACATCACCAAAACATGTGTAGGTTCAAATGGTTCAAATGCTCTGAGCACTATGGGACTCAACTGCTGTGGTCATCAGTCTCCTAGAACTTAGAACTACTTAAACCTAACTAACCTAAGGACATCATACACATCCATGCCCGAGGCAGGATTCGAACCGCGCCTAGAACCGCGAGACCACCGCGGCCGGCATGTGTAGGTGTTAAAGAAGAATATGTGTTTGCTCCAGGCAGAAAGATATTTTCAGCATTTCCCTTTTCTGTGATCATCGTCCCTAACAGTCATGTCACCAACGTAGAGAAACTTCTATTTCCATAATTTTGTTGGAAAATAGAAGAGAAGTGATATTGTACAGTTCCTAACCACAGAACCGTGCGACAGCGTGCAGTTTCTGCAGAGGTTGATAGTCATCCATGTGCCAACTAGGGCAGTGCTCTCGGCAGACCAGTCACAAGGGATCCCTTGAGTGCGATGTCGCAAAAGGCCATTGATGTTTACGGCATTCGACACTCCACAGATTGTCTACCATGCAAGGACATTATTAGCTGTTTATGGCAACGGAGGACGGGACTGGAGGTATCCAATGGTGTGCACAACATGACGCAACGGATCGTAGTTGAACTGCTTAGTCGACGAGTAACTCACAACAGTGCTACAGTACTAGTGATGTTGATACAAAGCAGAGCAATGGAAACGATAAACGAAGCAAACATTGCATTATATCTACAGCAACAATTGTCCAAGTTAACATTTCATCAAAAAGGGATGCAAGAAATTTTGCAGTGGCAGATGAAAACTAGCGTTTCTTCAAGGAATGTGTGGTGTCGTATACGTTCGACTGTGCGGTCAGGGTACATGAGGAGTACAATCATGACGATACGTGCTTAAAAAGTGAAAGTGATATTGAAACAGGTGTCGAGCCAAGTAGTTAATTATCTTTATGGGACGGGAGCCACAAATCCCGTCTGCAGTGGAACACAGTAAAGGACAATCGTTGTCCAAGGAGCGGTACTAAACGTAATTAAGTACACAGAATCATCTACAGCAGAGTAAAATGAAATATGAACAGGTGTAGAATAAGTTCGCAGCAATATGACCGTGTAGTGCATAAGAAAAATAGGGAGACAAGGGTCACGTGTTACAAACACTGGTGTTTGCGCGTTCCAAGGTACAACTTACAGACGTGCATGATAGTGACCTACTACGTTAAGCACATGAAATTGCGTGCAACATAATATACAGTGATTTCACGGGAAGGAGTGGATGTTTGCGTGATTTCAAACAGTGCTACAGAATTGAAAGACGGAAGATAAAGAAATTTCAAATAAAGTGTACACTTGACTATGCACAGCAAACTACGGAACTGGCCTGAAAATTTGCAGATGAGATAAACAAACTTATTCATTGTTCCGTAAGGAATTTGTTTTCAACTCTGACCAGTCTTGATTTAAAGAGGAAGTGCATATGTAAGAGAGCCTCTAAATCATAAGTACCAAGGGAGAATTACCAAAATCAACTGACATGCCTTAACTCATTCGTATACAATTATACGTCAATACGAGACTGATGACCTACCGTGATTAATCTGTTCAAACCCTCAATTAGCAGCAGCAACGATAGTGAAACTTCACTGAAACATGTATGGGCGTTGGAAAGTTATTTATTATACCGCGATAAGTTGAAAGTGCTCTACCCCCTCCCATTCTTTCTCGTGTGCTTGATCTTGTAAGGGCAGTAGGGAATATTTACATCACAGCAACCAAGAGTTGGAAAATGGGCGTAAGAGGACTACAACTATGATACGAGCACTGCGTTTGGCCAATAGCTGGTAAAAAGAACTTGATTTTGCTTGATTCCGGGTCTGCGTATAAAAATTTTACTCCCTTACAGCAGACTATCCCTCCTGAGAAGTGTGTGAGACTGCAGTTCGTACCACCTGGAACCACTGGACAAATTCAGCCTCTGGATTTTTGTTTTTTCCGTGCCTATAAAACATACTGTCGCAGTTTCTGCAAGCTACGCCTGAAAGGATAGCTAATTTCACGATAAGTTCCACGAAATATGTTTTGGCATTCTGTTGCATGGCATCACATTCCATCCGTTGCAAACAACGCCAATATCATTCTACATGCATTCTTTAAGAGTGGATACTTAGCTGAACGTCTTGCACGGTATGTAACTTCAAAGGAGTTCGCCTTCAATCGTGATGGTGCGAACCTTTGTGACCACTGTGGCGCGCCATTTTCCATTCGGTGTTCATGGTGCAAGTTAATGGTTTGTTTTGAACATTTCTTGAATGTCAACGATGTCAATTTTGTGAAGTGTAAACTTACATCCCGTAGAAAGTGATCTCTGCACCTCCTGGACACTCATTTTCTGTCGCTCTCCTAATGCACATGGTAAGTCATTAGCATCTAATTTTTTCCTGCTAAAATTGTTAAGACACTACTTTCAAATGAGTCTTACCAAAGATTAAACTCGCAATCTCGCACTCAAGTTGTTTCTCATGAGTGTCACTCAAGACAAGTATGCTATTTGCCAGCGTTTTGTTTCATACCCATCTTCGGTTTCATCTCGATAATCGTCCATAATAAAAGAGACTCGACATAAAAGTCGGAAAATACCCACACTATTTAAAACCACTCAAAGATAAAACGTGGGAAACTAATTCGGTATTTTAGTATGTCCCACGAAAACTCAAGAAAGTGCTTTAAAGCGTTTGCGTTCGGGCTGAGTGACTAAACAATAAATGTTGCACAAAAGTAACAAAACCGATGGGGTGTTTTATTCAGCCGAGAGTATCAGACAAGCGTTGAAAAACCTGATTAACTGGAGCTTGAATAAAAGAGTTTTGACAAAACCCTCCTATTCCACGTGTGACTGAATCGACTAAATTTAAGGACGTGAATTGCATGAAATCGAACTTTTTAATATATAGTAGCAGGGAAAATATTTCCTTGGACTACGAAAATAGAAATTATTTACTAATATATTACCTATGTTTGCTCTCAAAGGTATTTTGTATGATACAGTTTGCGACATTTGTCGCTCAGTCGAGTATTGACATTTAATATGCACTTTAAAACTGTTACTCGTACTGTTCTGCTGACTAAAGATATTTAATTAACTTTTTGACCAAGCGTTAACATATTGTTAATTTTTAGGCAGCCTATTTGTCATTGACCTTTCACCAAATCGAGATGAAGTTAAGGGGACTCGATTTGCAATAACGTCGGCACACAACAAAGGCTATTTCAGTGAATCATCACTTCACTGCCTACTTGAGAGTTTTTTCCTCACCACAGTAGCGAATGGATTGTAGACTGGTTGTAGACTGGTGTAATCTTACCTTAACACAGTCCTTCTGTAAAAGATACTAAGTCTACGAAGATTTTTGTTTGCCATCTCTGAAGGGGCAATTTAACTTTAATATTTCAGAAGCAGTTTTACTGTTATTAAAATGTAATTATTTTATTATAATTATTTTGAATGTTCTCCTTGGAATCTAAATCGATGCAAGCTGTGATATTACAATGTAACTCAGTGGCTGGTATCTTTAAAATTTGAATTTCCTAACACAAATTAAATAAGTGAAAAATTAGTGGAATAAATATCAGGATCAACATCAGTAAGTAAGTTAGCAATGTGACCAGTAAACTTCAGGTAAATGCAAATAAATTTGAAGCTGTCCCTTCCAACAAAAAGAACTTTAGCTGAAATTTTGACAGTCTTCCATTGTTTTGATTATGGAAAATTAATACGATTCTGTGACCGTTTATTTTTACTCAAAATTATTTACAAACAGTGACAAGGAAGCAGGATACTGTTTATGGTTGTAGGACAACGAGTTTAATAAATAATTTTAAATAACATACTCTGTTCCGTAATGGTGTATGAAATATGGACTGTCATATTCGGTACAGTTCTGACCATTTAGATTTAATAAAAGTTCTTGCCCCGTTTTCATAGCTATGGTTGTGCTGTAGTTGAAAATTGCACACTGATTATTAGCTAGGCTGTTCACGTCTACTTGGAGATGGAATTAATTTATTAGTACCACGTTGGTTGCAGTAGCCATTTTTCTTGATGTAGGCTCCAAATTCCATGGTAAATTAATCCTGGATAATCTTACGTTCCAAAATTGTAATTTCGAGAGACGACTTCGCAGTACAGATACCACTACCACAACAACTTTCACTCGAATTAGCAAACACTAAATTTTTAAGTTGCCATAAGTGGTTTAGTTGTGCCTGCACGCGAGGCTACCCTGCCTGCGACCGTTATCCTTCCTTTCTTTCTGCACCATTCTGCGCCAGCCTCATCCACATAACACGAGTTGAAAATCCAGCGTGGATCTCTGCATTTCTTATTAGCTTTTTCAGAAGTTTGATACATTTCTAAATAACTATTATAGAAATTCATTCTTATGATATGAGTTTCTTTTAAAAATACTTATTACTTCATTTTCTTTTAAAGGCTAGTAAAAGACATTTAACATAGTTTGTGAAATCAATATCTCAAGGCCCGATTTTTATGGTTAAAGTTTAATGAATAAAAATTAATAAATTTTTAGTCAAATTTAAGCTGTTACGTTGCAGAGTCCTATATCTTGCGAAGACCTACGTAAAAAGTTTCGAAAGCCAACTGCTTGTGGCGAATATATGAGTATCGTGCAGCTCTCCGCAAGAAGCTCTCGTGAAATTCACAAAGTGAATGGTGACAGTCGGCGTCATAATCCTGCCCAACACAAAAATGACGGATTATTTCCGCATACTGTTCAGTAACTTCGCTTTTGAGTGACTGTTCCTTATATGTGCCCCCTTTCATCTCTAATCGGTTGAGACAAGGGTCGCTGATGTATGAAAGGTTATAGAAGAAAGCTGACGGCGGGTCAAAAGCACTAGACCGCCAGATTACCATTGTCAGGAAAACAAGAGCAACTCGGTTAAGCATTGGCTTAAAAATATTTATATATATTTGGTGTCTGCTCTTCCAGACATGTCCAAAAGAACAGTAGCCACATATATAAATATAAATACATGCGGCTTGACGGACATTAAGTTCATTTCAGTGCATATGCACTCTGTCTCCTGAACTCTTGTGGTAATGCGGTGGGCAGTAGTGTGGTGGAGAGGAGGCGCTACGCAAGTAGTGTACAAAAAGAGGGGAATTTGGCCCGGACCGGAAGCATGCTCGGATAGCCAAAGCGTCGAAAGATCAACAAATGAACTTGAACGGATGTCATGTGACGTCCGAAACGACCAAACACAACGATCAACAACGGAAAAAAGGCGACTAAGGCGACCGCTCGCGTAAAGCAGGAAATCCGGGTTCAACTCCCGGTACGACACAAATTTTCGCTGTAGTCATTACATTATACACCTAATGTTTGTCCATATTCGCAACTGCGAATACATTTCGCATATTTCATAAGGGCTGTAGTCGCCACACTGACTGTTCCTTCGGACATTCATCTTACTTCAAAACGACACAGGCATATCGTAACATATCGTTGAATAATGTTGTAACACCGAAAATGCAGATAAAATACCTGCTACACCATCCCAAAATTTTCGCTGTTTAATATCCGTTGTAAACTTGTACTGTATTTCTGATTCTGTATCTGTAAGCTTTATTACAGAAACTATATTTAATGCGTAATCGATGTAATGGTGTATTTATTTCTGACTGTATATGATTGTTTGTAATTATAATGAAAATATTGTAAATTGTTGGGTAATAGCCAAGGAAACTTTTTTATTAAAATGCATCGATAGCAACAACGAAATGGCAGTAGCTGTGCCGTTGTTTATGTTTGCGTATGGAGAGTCTCTGTAGCTTTGCGAGCAGAAAGGAAGTAGAGCAGCTTGAGTCATGAAAGAGTGCGGAAGTGTTTGTTGGGCGGTCCCGCAGAAGCAGTGTACAGCTATGTTCGGAAACTGCAGTTCTGTTGCCTGTCCCATAATAGTCCGTGGCTCTGGAGACGTCTCGGGGTTCTCCACCAGCAGCAACAGCGACAGCTCAGCACTGTCCTCACTCACATTCTTCGTCATCTGAACAGTTGCAACATCGTAAGACTGTTAAGTGAACAATTATAAACTTATGTAGGCATTCTCTAGAGGCATTTCTTTCACGAAGTATGTTTAATTTAAATAAGAACCTGCAATAATTGAAACTTGTAGGGCACTTGTGTTGCCATTATCCTCAGACATTATTATCAAGCAGGGTCCACTTCCTTTCTGGGCAATCATCGAGTGTCGTTAAGTTATGAAAATCAATTAATTATTTGTTGACAGTTTTGTGTGTTTGCTAACAACCAGTTCCAGTCTAAATTTTCAGCATCAGTAACTGTTCATTCTTGTATTGCATATCAGAGGCTTAACTAATTTGCAATTTTCAGTATTAACATCATTAACTTAAAGTAACGCAAAATTTCACTGGCAAAACTAATAACTAAAAGTACAGCACAAATTAATTGTGCACAATTTCATTTATTCTGTATTTAGTTTAGCGAGTGACTTCTTGTGGCTTGGTACGTATTTTGTAGTTGTTATATTAAAAGCAAAATCAGTTGTTCATTTGCTTAAAGGGAATTCAATTCAGTCTTTCAATAATCAAAAGTAAATTGCTTGTCTTTTTCTAAATTTTGCATTACGTTACACTGGGGTTATTGAAAGTAATTTTTCTTTTACGTAACGAGGCTTTAGTTACATTTATTTAACCATAACTCCGTTTAACTTTACTTCTAAAATTTAGTATTTCAGAATAAGTAACTTCAAACTCAGTGCTTTCTGATTCATTTATTTTCTCGTGAACTGTTATGTTGTTGAAAAATGAGACAACCTTCTGTTGCTACGCCAGTTATTATCTACTTAAATTTCTTTGCCATTAACTTTCTTTATATTCTGAAGATTCATTGCCCTAGCGGGCTGGGTGGGCTGGCGACCGTCTACTTATCCCATTTTTAGCTAATCATTGTTTTCTTTGTATCATTAGTAATTTTTGTAGTATATATTACGTGGTACCCTTTTCCCCCTGTGTGGTTCGTGAGCGATTGCTGTATGTTGCATCTATTTCAAAATTATCATCAGTGTTTAGATTGGTTTAGAATAGATTCTTCCTTCAGGGTCTGCGCCTGTTGTACATTTTTCTCCAACTAACCGGTGTTATTTTCTTTCGGTAACGATTCATTAGGCATATGCGATCACGGTCAGTTATATCGCAACCCAGTAAGTCGATTAGTATGGGGGAGGTTACAGTGTGATATCTGAAACGGGTATTCTTGCTTTTCCTCTGTAGCTCGCGTATTATGAGGAACAAGTCCGACGGCGTAGAAACGACATCCGTGTTGACCGGTGACCAGCGGATTACTGCGGAACAGTTTGTCTACGGAAGCTTGAGATCAAAGGTTTGCTTTATTATTATCAGCTCAAAATTTTAGAAATAATTACAAAATTTGCAAGAATCAAAATATACGAATTGAAGTGTAATAGTAGGAAGCATTATAGGTGGAATTAACAAGAATTTAAGTCGTTAAAATTGACGACATGCTGTGTTCTACGCCTTCTCTTTCAGAATTTAAAATGAATGTTATCTTCAAGGAACAAAGACAAATCGGTTCACAGGAAACGTATTGTGCATCAGTGCCATACTTCATGAACAAACTAGTCTGGTATTACAAAATATATCGAGGCAGACCAAAGAAGTAGTGACACAGAACATTGTTCTCCTTAAGAAGCTTGGAGTCACTACTAAATTGAAACATCGTTTCTCATACGAAACCTGTGTGACTATTTCACCATTGTCCGAACGTTACAATTAAAAGCTGAGTAGGCCATGCTATTAATTAGCAAAGCATTGTGAAACAAAAGTACTGTTTAATAGCGGCCAGGAGCGCTTGTGCCCGCGCCAGGCGATGGGCTTGGCTGGCAGCAGACTGACCCTTAGCTCCGAATGCTTCTACGAACAACAGCGGCGCGTGCCAAGATGCTCTGGACGGAGATCGCCAGCAGCTACTCATACACCAGCACTCTGCGCCAAATTGACTGCCCTACAGGTTTGTGCGAATAACCATTCTTCGACGTCGATTTTTCAGTTTTGGGAATGGTTACCGATATACGGAAGGTGTCAGGACAGTAGCTCTGCACGTTCTGTAGCGCCTGAAGTCGAGAGTCGCGTCTGCGTCGCCATCCCGACTCACAAGAGAGAAGTAATTACACTTTGTAATTTTGTTCATTGTTATATCAGTTAGTTGCTTACGTCCATCACAGTATTACACGCCATAAAAGAGCGTCTGTGATACGAGAGTCGCACGGATAATAAAGACAGTCGATGCAAACATAACAGTTACAGGATGAGGTCTCAGGGCACAGATGCGCACTTTTATGTGTTAGTAGTGAATGCATTTTGAGAAAGATATGTTGAGCTGATTAAATTGTTATGTAGCCTAAGTCAAACATGTGACAATCTCCCCCGTAAATATCAGTGTAGATTCATTAAAAAGCGGTCGTATTCCTGGATTTCTGGGAGGTGTTCGATGTAGGTCCTCACTGCTGCCTACTGATCATAATACGGGGATACGGATTATCGGACCAACTTTATGACTGGATTTAGAGTTGCTTTGCAGGCAGAACTCAGTACATCGTTCTTAATGACGAAAAATCGCCGGATGCTGAAGTAACTTCGAGAGTTCCCCAAGGCAGCGTTACAAGACTGTTACATTTTATGCATTGATAAACCGAAGCGTTATGACGATTGCATACCTCAAGGCTGGAGATCAGCTGGTGGCGTTTCAGGCACGTGACACGATAGGTAGAGTGCAGGCTGGTTATAATTAACCCTCTGACGACAAGATGTGGTGGAAAACCACACACCCGCCCCATTTGCCTTAGTGAAAATGCGCGATGTAGCTAAAGTCTTAGTCCTGCTAGTGTATCCTTCTAGCCTCTGGAGGGGTGGCCTGCTACGTAGTACGTACTACGACCTTGTTGTTAACGTCATGCCATCCCCCTCGTGGGCAGAGGGTTAAACTTTCGGCAGTGTAGACGGAAAACTACTGTCGTATCAGTACCCAACTTTATGAGAATGATGTGCCGAGCGTTTCTAGGCACTTCAATCCGGAACCGCGCGAGTGCTACGGTCGCAGGTTCGAATCCTGCCTCAGGCATGGATGTGTGTGATGTCGTTAGTTAGGTTTAAGTCGTTCTAAGTTCTAGGGGACTGATGACCTCAGATGTTAAGTCCCATAGTGCTCAGAGCCATTTGAACCATTTTTATGACAATGATGTTCTGACCGTTCGCTGCAAGATTAACGTTGTTAGTAGTGTTAGTGTCATGACTTGTCGTTAGGGACCGGTACTGCTACGCCGACTTAGGGTTGAAACACAAGAAGCAGTGTGCATTACGGTTGCAGATGGTCATCGTGGGTCTTGAGAAGGTGAGCGAGGTTTTTCTCGTAAGGCCGTTTTATCAAAACAGTAGAAGTGTTGCCGCTCTCCGCGAGTACTGACACCGCGATTGACGAACACAATGCGGAAGTTCGTATTAAATGGCTATTTGAGAATTGCTCCTCCGAAAGGCCGACGGTCAATTGCGTCACAAATTCTTGAAGTTACTGTTGTCATGGCGGAGAATGCTGGACGCGATGTGCAATCCTCAAGCAATACACGATCTGTGTCACGACAGTTGAGCTTTCCATAGTCCACCGTTCGAAAAGTGTTGCGAACAATTGTGAAATGGTATCTCTAGTGCGGTTACAGGCTGTCGTGGATGCAGATGATCGTCACACTGAGCAGCTTTTGTAACCTGGAACGTAAGAATGGTACGCAGTTAACAAATATTACCCTCTTATGTGGAAATATGCGTTATTTCTCTTACCCGCGTCCTTAAAACGTTTCCACATGGTTTCATTGTCCTACGATCACTTTATCACCAGTATTTCGGAAATGGCGAAACTGTTCGCCTGGTAGTGCCGTGTGAAGCAGGATAAGCGTCGATCTATGGCGGATCTGACGACAGAGCTTAGCGCTGGTGCAGGCACAAGTGTTTTGGAGCACCCCGTTCAGCGCACGAGGTTGAACATGTGACCCCTACCTGTCCCCGTGTTGGCCCAAGGACATCGTCAGTTGCGACTGCACTCTGTTCGTGATTATTCAGATTGGGATCGTCTATCAATGGAAACGTGATGTCTGGCCTGATGAATCACGTTTCTTGTTATAACAGGACGACAGTTGTATCCAGATACGCCGTCGTCCAGGCGAACGCTTGCTCGAAACAAGCACTGCGCCTCGGACGTAGAGCGGTGAGTACTGTGTTATGCTACGGGTGGAATCCATTTGGGCTTCCATGGGACTTGTAATAATACACGGCAACTGTGGACAACATAAACATTATAGCGGATCACCTTCATGATTGATATCTTCCCAAACAGCGTATAGTTCGAGGAGCACGATAGTGAACTCATATTGATGTCTTGACCACTAAATTCGCCCGCTCTGAACCCGTTGGAACACATCTTCTTCTCTATCGGACGCCAGCTCCGCGTCCACAAACCACCTGCCCGTAATCTACGGGAACTACGTGATGTGTGCGTACATATTTGGTGCCAAATATCTCCGGAAACCCACAAAGAACTTCTCGAAGCCATGCCATAGATAACTGCTCTTGTATTGCGTTCCAAAGACGGACCAACTCAGTCTTAAGCAGGTGGTCATAATGAAACTTTTTGGTACATCAGAACTGTCTGCCGAACAGGAAATTGAGCCTCTAACCTTTACATTTCACGATCAAATGCTGCAAGATAGCCTATGCAGGAGAAGGTAGAAGATGAGGTACCGGCGGAAGTAAAACTGTGAGGAGGGTCGTGAATCGTGTGCGGGTAATTCAGTTCATACAGCACATGTGAGAAAGGATGAGGTCCAAGATTCGAGTCCAGGTCAAGCACACAATTTTAACCTGTCAGTAAGTTTCATAAAAGAGCACAATTCGCTGCAGAGTGCAAATTTCTTTCTCGAGTTGGTCATAATGTTTTGGATCATCAGTATATACTGTACATTATGGTTTGGTCCGCTTGGATAGCCGAACACGTTAGCAAGCCACTTCCGGTGTTCGAGCAGACGCGCCGACCTCCGATCGAATCCGCCCGGCCGATTAACGACGAGGGCCTGGTGTGCTGGCCAGCCTGAATGTTGTTTTTAGACGATTTTCCACAGTCGACTACGTGAATATCGAGCTGCATACCCAAGTCCCACCTCAGTTACATTGTTCGCAAACATTTAGAAAACGTGGGTAACACTAGACCCAGACAATTGGGATACACGAATTTCGTCCCAGAGGGTAAAGGGGTGGAGACAGGAAGGGCATCCAGCTACACTAAAACACTCTCTAACACTAACAGTCCTAATTCCGACCATTGACATGCCGTTCCCGTGTAACTACGAGATAAAGGTAAGAGAAGAAAAAGAGTATATATGATGTCCAAGGCTTCGTGTGGGTCTTTGCGGATGATGCTGTTATATATAGAGAAGTCGTAATGCCAAAATTGGGAGATAATATAGGAAGAGCTGTAACGAAACTCTCATAAATATGCGGAAAAAACTCATTATTGTAATAGTATGCTATTAGCGATCAAACACTGGGAATAGTTCCAACCGAAAAAATCCAAGAGTAATCGTCTGGAATGTTTAAAAGCGAAAAGACAATATCGAATCATTTGTAGAATTTGTTTTGTTAAGTGCCATGCTGACATACGTATTTTCATCCAACGCCTGTGGCAAGCACTACAAGGCAGACATCGTGCAACACTAAACGATTTACTGTTAAAATTCTCTGCACGTACGTTTAGAGAAGCGCCAAGCAATGTATTACTTTTTATCGCATACATCTTGCAGTATGACCTTGACGGAATGTCAGAGAAATTTGTATGTTTCAGCGAGTCGTGTGCTTCTTTTGCGAATGGAACAAGGGAGATGAGAATAGGCTATTGCAGTGCCTGCGTTGTCAGGAAGTACGATGTAATGTTTCTTCGGACACGCATGCATTGCATTGTTATTCTTACCAATATCGTTTTTATCCACCGATAACAGATACTTTCAATTAAAATGTCGTCCCCTGTACGGGAATTACATAATGTGTGTGCGAGAGCAGGTTGTGACGCATGAACGACGACGTGCGGAAATTTCGGTCTGGCCGTGCGTCGTCCACGGATAGGCGAAGCGGTTAAGACAATTGCCTGCGTAAAGCGGGAAATTCGGGTTCAATTCCCGGTCAGGCACGACCGTTCACTTTCGTCATTCCCTTGTACATCCGACGGGTTTTCGTATTGACAACTGCGAATACATTTCATAAAGGAATGAGCCTGGTGCCTGAAGTGTCGTCTGCCAAGCACCGTAGTTGGCCTGTGGGGTACAGACGTCGTTATATGAGTCTTAGTCTTTTCCACATGTAACTCTCCTCTATAGCCGACGCAGTCTGCTTTTGGCTGTGGAGCGGCTCGGACGTGCTGTTTACGTCCTGGCTGCGCGTACTCAAGTTCGAGGTAGTGTTTACTGCAGCCAGTAAAATGTTATAGACGAGCTCTACAGCACACGCACTCAGAAAGTTCACATTTTCCAACGAGTATGCAAGACATAAGGCCCATGAAATCGATTGCATTTTGCGAGACGAAGTGCACATTAATTACAACGACGTTATTGGCATACATTTAACGATTATTGGCATCCATTTATCGATTGTGAGCAGTGTCGTCTACGACAAGCTAGTTACAGATGCGGCATGTGGCAAGATACTGAACGATGTCAAAACATGAAAAACTCAAGCGGTGGAATTCAACGAGAATTACTATCGGAAATGCAGATCAGACCGGGAATGCCTGTAAAGCCAACACACACGTGATGACAATGTAACTAAACCCCTGCAAGCATAGGACAAGAACTGAAAACCGGACAGGTGAAGGCTCGTTCGTTTTTCAGACACATGGACCTAGCCATACAAAGCCAGATTAAGAAAAACATTCCGAAAAGTCGGTTAATATATGGAAGGAGTTACCCACATAAATACATTATCGCTGAATAATTGCAAGATGAAACAGATTCCGAGAACTGAAGATTCTCCAAAAGAACGACAGACGTTGGCTGAACAATCAAAGGCACTCGTATTAACTGATGGAAATTACGAAATACCAATAAAACTAACGAAACAGGAGGAGAAATAATATAATAAACGCAAGTACACGCACATTCATGCTGGGAAACATGAATTCTAATTGAGACTAAGCACAGTTTGCACACCATACTGCCACATTTCTAAGTTGTGGTTGAACGAAGTAACTACCAGTAAAATCGAACAACTAATAAAAGTCTGCAACTCTGAATGAAATATTCTGCATGATTATAAAGGTCTGAAGCTATAAAATAAATAGGTTAAAACTTCAACTAGGCTCAAACTTACACAGATTCAGTTATCGTACTCACTAATGCAAACGAACTGCCTCGAGGAATCTTTCGCTTCAAAATCCCAGTACCGAGTGATCAGCACCATGATCAAATCAGGATCCTTACGCAGGTACGGAAAGTTGCCAGAGAACACCCTGACCAGAATGGAACGAAACTTCTTTGCCACTTTCTCTGTTGGGAAGCTATAGGAAACACAAATACGTGCTAAATTAATACATGGATATGAAATAGTCAGAGAATGAATATGAATTCAGTGAATGTATGCAGTTGTGGCTGATTGCAGCATACTCAGCTGTTGATTTTTTCCGTGACATGTTTGTTGAATCCACCGAATGTATTCTAGAGGACACGTAAATTGACGTTAAACTTTATTGAAACATTGTGAAGAGACTCATATAGAGACCCTTCAATACCACTAAATATACCAGCAAAATTATATCATTCTATGACTCATAGTTCAGGAGACATGACGTTATAAACACTAAGCTGATTGAAAATGAAACTGCAGGGTGCATCTCGATACGGACACAGGTGAAATATGTGTAAAAATATGAGTGAAATGTGTTAAGTATATTTGGCATGGGTGTATGGGGAAACGTCACAGGTGAAAGCTCCTCCTAAACCTCTGGAACGATCTCAGCAAGCCGGCCGTTGTGGCCGTGCGGTTCTAGGCGCTTCAGTCTGGAACCGCGTGACCGCTACGGTCGCAGGTTCGAATCCTGCCTCGGGCATGGATGTGTGTGATGTCCTTAGGATTAAGTAATAAGTTCTAGGGGACTGATGACCACAGATGTTAAGTCCCGTAGTGCTCAAAGCCGATCACGGCAAAATTTGGTGAACACATGAATTACTTTCTAGGAAGATATACAGTGAGGGTAAAAACCTACAACTTCCTTGGGTGAGGGTGGTAACTATGAGAGATAAGGGGAGAGGAGAAGCTGGAGAGCCAGAGAGGGGGATAGAGGAGATGCAGACAGATAGGGGGAGGAGGAGATGGACAAACTGAGGGAAGGGGGAAATGGACAGAGAAATGGAAGAGGAGGATATGAAGAGTAGGAGATTTACAGAGATAGGAATGAGGATGAGATGGGTAGAGATGGAGGAAAAAAGAGATGGCCAGAAAGAGGGAGAGGAGGAGATGGACAGATAAAGGAAAGAGGAGGAGAAGGACAGAGAGAGGAGGGAATGGGAGATGAAGAGTGGGAGGGAGAAGAGGTGATGGAGAGGGAGAAAGGAGGTGGAGATAGATGGAGTGGGGGAGAAGATGCAGAAATAGAGAAGGGAGGAGGAGAGGGACTTAATAGTGAGGAAGGAGGAGATGATCTGAGTGGGAAGGAGTTGATCAACAGAGAGGGGAGGAACAGTTGGACAAAGAGAGGGGGAAGGAGCAGATGGACAGATGAGGAGAAGTAGATGGACAGAGATAGGGTGGAGGAGCAGATGGACAGTGGGGGAAGGAATAGATGGACAAATGAAAGGATAGGAGTACATGGACAGAGTGAGGAACAGGAGGAGATGGATAGGGAATGCGGGTTGGAGGAGGTGGTGAGAGAGGAGGGGTGCAGGAGATAAGTGGGGGGGTGGGGTGGAAGAGGTGGACAGAGCGATGGGGTGGAGTAAATGGACAGAGAGAGGGGAAGGAAGAGATGCAGATAGTGAGGGGTAAGCAGGAGGTAGACTAATAGGATATTCGAATAAATACATAACCATGCAACGACAGGTACTCAGCTGTTAGAGATTATAAGATCTTTGCTCGACTTATAGCGACCCAGCTTAAGACGATGTTGTTACACAATATATCCCCAGATCAAATATCCCTTGGAATATATAGCAAGATACAACAATCGGCGCTCAGCGACTGAGAGACGTAATCGCAGTGTCCACCTGTCGATTTAGAGATGCTCTGGTCTCTGTCGAATTTGATCAAGCTCTTGACTGGATTGATCATGACTTCCTAACATCAGTCTTATGGCGTTTACACCCGATTTTATTCAGATTATCATGCGGCTGCTATGGGGTGCGGTCTCCAGAGTAACAGTGAACGTCTGAGGTGCTGATCGTATACCGATTATGAGCTCGGTAAGACAAGGTTGCCCTCTATCAGTGGTCCTCTACGCAGTAGCGCTTGAACCGTACCGTTCATAAATGGGCTGCGGCGGACGCTCAATGGCGTGAAATTGAGGGGTACCACCTTCATCTGTCGAACGTATGCGGACGGCCTGTTGTTCCTCATGCAATCGGCAGAGGCGGTGCGAAAGTCCCTCGATTGGATAACACAGTACGAAGTCACGGCGGGGAGTGTTCTGAATATGGCAAAATCGTGGACAGTGACCATTGAACGGGGAATGAATGGAGACCTCGGCTCATTATTCATGGTAAAAACGTTGAGATGCTTGGGATGTCCATTAGCCCGTGAACTACGAAACGACGGCGAATTATAGGCACCTGCTCCAGACAATTCGCGTTTGGGGTGCGAGATAATTCCCTAAGAGTCCTAGACATGATGCAACGCGTGCAGTATGTCAATGTATATCTTGCGTCACGGTTGCCACATAGTGCACAGATATTTGAACTGCCGACGGGAATTGCTGATTGCTTGCTGGCAGCCTTCGAATATTTTGTCAGCTGAAGGGTGATATTCACGAATCGTTGTGCCATTCTGATCCCTGGCGCGTAGGACGTTGGCCTTGGGCTTTCGAACGTGAACTACTTAAACCTAACTAACCTAAGGACAGCACACACATCCATACCCGAGGCAGGATTCGAACCTGCGACCGTAGCGGTCGCGCATTTCCAGACTGTAGCGCCTAGAACCGCTCGGTCGCCCCGACCGGCTCTGCCTTAAAGCTGTGGCGTTGTTGATGCTGACGATGCTCACAACATGGCGCCGTCGGACGCGTACAATGACATCGGCCTGATTGACGAACTAATGTCACGCTCTTATATGCCGCCTGTTCCAGTCGGCAACAGTTCGCCGATACTTGCTCACATAGTAATGTGTCTTGTAGACTATATTCGCCATGAGCGCCATCGTGCAGAGACCCGACGGTGTGATGTATTTATCGTCTCTTAATGCGGTATCATGACAGGAACGTGATGGAACGGCGATACCCGATGGTTTGCTCTAGTTAAAGTGTATAACATGGGCCAGAATGTACGTAATGAACATGGTTGATTCACTGCTTTGCACTTGTCGAGGTCTGGTGGCCACGGATGAACACCGTTTGGTGTGTGGGAAGGTGATGGAAGTGTGGACTCTGACGCGTCGTATCGTAGTGTTTCTTAGTCCACCACATACAGAAAGATCACACCGGCGGGAATTCCTTACCCGGATGTGACATACATTATCCCCCCCCCCCCCCTCGCCAAAAAAACAATGCAATCAGTTGGATCGCAGGGATAGCGGTGAATTGCATATGTGACGACAATGGAATGGACGTGCTGCAATTTTGGATGTATTTTTACGAACAGCACGGAAGATACAGCGCCGAATGAAATACTTAGGCTTACACACTACTTAAAGTAACTTACGCTACGAACAACACACACATCCATGCTCGAGGGAGGTCTCGAACTTTCGGTGGGAGGGGCCGCGCCTAAAACCGCGCGTCCCGTATAGTTAGTTTTGACTGGAGTTACACACAAACCCTTCCGGACTCTGGATTCCAAGAAGCCGACTGGCCCTCCTGTGTTGGAGAGTTGGAGATTTTCATGTTCTTTTTATTTCGCATAATGCTGCAAATCAGTTATTTTCATTTGTTGTGAAAGCCTGTACTTGATTGTTTTAAAAGTGGGGTGGTGACAAAAAAGTTCATATTTTTCTTCCAATATTCGACCTTTTATGGCATCTGTAATGTTTTAAGTGGTTTCTTGTGAACAGTGTGGAATAAGCTTGAGATAAGTTCTGTTAGAAAAAGAAAAGATGGGCGTAAAAGTATAGGTGGTTGTATAAGGACCATAATCACCAAACTTTGCATCAATGTCAAAGATTAAGCTCCAAACCTCCCCACAGTGTCTCATGGAGCGAGGGCATGTGACAACTGTCAGTGGTGATCTGTCGGTCAGACAGGGACGTTAAACCTGACAGTCCGCCCAGAGCTCATCGAGCTGAGTAGGATATGTGGCAATATGGCGCAACATGTTTCAGCCACTTCCTTCTCTTGCCATCACTGAACAGTTTCATTATTTTGATAGAGCACCACTGTTTTCTCACGCAGGCCACAGTCCATAATAGTTCCGAATAGTCTGTATCTCCAACTATCGCTTCCTATAAGTAGCGCTTAAACTTTTTAGTACGTATTGCATTTTTTCCCTCTATTTAAGGATTTAAGGTCTCAGGATCAGCAAAAATGACGCGCATAATACCCGCAGACGAAACAGTACTGTACGTTTCGACAGTGTGAGATGGTGAAAGGCAGCTTCCAGTTTTTGCTAGAGTGATTCAGAAAAGCAGGGAATACTCAAGTTTCATGTGTACCACACTTGTTTGAAGAGGGCTGCAGAGACTTCGGCTGCGCCGCGTTGATTAATTAAAAGCGACTGCAAGAGGCTTGGCGAGAGCCGGCAGGCTGATCCCATTAACCGGGATTGTCGCCTACCGCGGACTGCACACTTCAAGTGCTGCGTCAGGGAATTACGTTACAATATCACCTCTGCTGTCTAAAATCATTTCGGGATTCATACTTTTCCATGTGGCTATTTCTCGTTTGAATTTTGTGTACCGCCGTTCGATCTTCTGTGTGGCTTGATCTTCTACATTCTCTAGTTTACACTCATCCTCTGTAATCGAAGCCATTGTCGAACAGTGCACTGTGTTTCTAGTACTGAGTCAGTGTAGATGTAGACTGCGCTATACCTGTACTGGAGAAAATAGGAGAACTTGTAATAAATGTTCTACAACAACTGCCGAGCTAATATGAACAGCGGACGAAATGCAAGTACACTAGGAAATAGCGATAGTCTATCAGATTTTTAAGCAGGGTGTAGAATAATAATAATTATTATTATAATAAAAGTGGATAACATCAACTGTCTTGGAATTGCTCTCCTTAATACCTGCCACGGAATGCTCTACAAATGTATACTAGATACAATCCATCCCCTAATACAATAAATAATTGGAGATTATGAAGGTGATTTCTGAAAGAGCTAGTATACCGTCGACAACACCAGAGTTCTCAAACAAGTAACCGACAAAACTGAAAACCTGGCAGATGTAGGAATTTACTTTTTTCTGTGGACCTCAAAAAGACATACCACTGTAATCACCCACCTGACGAAGTGTCTGACAGAGTTCAGAAAACCTCAGAAACTTGCTAACCCGGCTAGATTGCCTGAGTAACAGAAAGAACAAAATGAAAATTTGGAGTGAAATTATGGTCATTAGATGTAATTACGAGATTAAGTGAAGGAGGTTACGTAGTCGGCCCTTGCATTAGGAAAAAATTTCCAAGAAGAACTCCAACAAAATTCAAACCAAAGGTACGATCATAATTTCACTGTATACGCTCAAGATGAAACTATGTTGCCTAGTCCCAGGAGAAATTAATACGAATGAGTGTGGCCGTGGAGACAATAGGGCGCAGGATTGGGCTTGAGGTAAATGGCTGAAAACGGAGCACCTCGTCAGTAGTAGGGATCAAGCCGTGGTGAAATGTCCCATCCAGCTACAGATAAGGGGGAGGAGACCAAACAGCGAGGTCATCGGTCTCGTCGGATTAGGGAAGAATGGGGAAGGAAGTGGGCCGTGCCCTTTTCAAAGAAACTGCCTGGAGAGATTTAGGGAAATTACGGAAAACCTAAATCAGAATGGCCGGACGCGGGATTGTACCGTCGTCCTCCCGAATGCGAGTCCAGTGTTCTAACCACTGTGCCACCTCGGTCGGTCACAGATAATGGGAAGCATACTCTTTGGAAATGTAACTGCAGGCTTATTTCACAGGGAACGTAACATGACAGGTGGAGGTAAACAAGAATCCAAGCAGCGAAACGCTGTTACTATAAAGAGATGACAGCGTTACAAACTTAGGAAAAGAAGATGAACTGCACTTAGTGCAAAGACTGGTAGCTTCTAAATGACTGGGCTCTCTCTACTGCTGGTCGTATTTCATAGACACTTCTGTTCCACTTCCTGTCGATACTCGTCAGGTAGACGTAAGGAAAGTTTGTTTAACGACCGTGACCTAAACCACCTCGTGGAAGGCTCAGCGCGGGCTGCTGTTCCTTCCGCGGCTCTGTCGTGAAAATGTTCCACCGCAGTGCTATGGAAGGAATCGACGTTACTACATCATCTAAAGTAACATAGTAATCATGGTCATTCTGAAAACTGTTCTGTCACCCATCGTGATAATCATTTAATTCGTTTGTAAAAATCGCAATGATACGTTAAAGGCCAGCGTATAATACGAAGGCTATATTTTTGAACCTGCGATCGGTCACGAAATGGAAACCACAGCAAAAATCATATATTTGCAACATTTAGCTAGACCTTCCAGCTACTTCTCTACATAGTCGCCATTCCGACTTTAACATTTGTCTTAGCGTAGTACCAACTTTTCAGTAGCCTCCTCATAGGAAGGAGCCCCCTGTGATTTCCGCGAATTCCCTACATTGGCCTGCAGATCGTTGCCTGTGACAAAATACTGTCCTCATAGCTAGCGGTCCATGGGAGCGAAGGGACGAAAAATCAGAGGGAGCCAAGTGCGGACTGTTGGATGATCAAACACTTCCCATCGACAACGCTGCAAGATCATCTTCGTTGCCCTTGCAGTGTGCGGTCGAGAATTGTCATGTAGAAGAAAATTCATGACCGTTACGTTATGTAAGCTGCATGAAATTAGGCGAAACCTCTTGGAGGAAGACACTATTTTCTAGGCATATTTGCGGGCTAACTGTGCGCTCAATACTGGAAGATGCAACGTGACTGATAGACGGGGATATTAGACACAATGCGCAACACGTCTCCGCAAAACGTCACCGGATTTCCAAATTGGTTTTAATTTCGCGACCGATTGGAGGTTGAAAACAACACCGTATTTTCACAGTTAATTATTACAATTCACTGTACAAACACAAAGCTCAACCAGCACTGATATATACAAATATATGTTATCATATACGCGAATTCTTATAAATTATGTGCCGAAATTTAGCGTTTCTAGTATTAAGCTGCACAGATGTACCCGAACGACTTTAATTACTTTCCACCTATTTTACATGCTCCCACAAATGTAACTAGAATTTTTGTGAATATGAAATTTTGCGAGAATATCTGGTCTCTCAAAAAGTGTTTGATATTTCGAAATTTTTCTTTGTAGATGCTCTAATCTCTTTTCGGTACAGCCGTTAGACGATACAAAATGTTTACCACAAGTGATCGCTAGAGGACATCTTCCTGAATGGTAATCAAACCAGATGTAAATTAATGTCACAATATCACATATATTACACATTATTAGAGATGATACAGCCGTTAAAGCTTGTAAACTCAAATTTATTGCAATTTTAAAAAAACGGTATTACCCTCATTAGTATCTGAGACAACTAATACCTGTTACGGTATCACATAAATCATCGAATATGCTAATCCTTTGTCAAAACTAGAATTTTTGTGAATATGAAATTTTGCGAGAATATCTGGTCCCCCAAAAAGTGTTTGATATTTCTTCTTCTTACTTCTGGCTGGTGTCAGCATGTCTCTACTTCAGATTAAATAACGAAAATTTTTGTTTTGGTCTGGTACCTGGGACTCCTATTCAACAACTGTTGTCCCTGACAACTAACCACAAAGGGTCTTAAATATGGTTTCATCCACTAATGACAAAATGTTTGCTTATTTGAACTTGAAATGACTTGACATAAATTTTTGTATTGGATGAGAATTGGAACTCGGCACATAATCTGGTTGTTAACTAAACACAAACAAAAGTTAAATATCGATAGAGTATTTTCACCAATAGGGAGATGACTGGAACTGAAGTTACGAGAAGGGAAAGTTTTGTCCTCTGGGTTTTGAAGCTAGTACCTATCACTACTGTTTTCTAGCCGCGAATATACATTAAAGGCCTGTTTATTTTACCAGAAGATCTGAGATAACTGGGAGTTGAAAGCCGCAGACGTTGTCACTATTCACTGCACACGAAGAGACGTTAGCTATCAAATTCTTTTTCACCGGTAGCTGGGAGTAGCATGTTTGAACCTGAGGTGATGTGACGAAAAGTTTTGTGTCTGACTCGAAATCAACACCTATTATTACTGTTGACAACGCCCGAAGAGACGTTCAAACTCATAATTATTTTTCACCAGTAGTCTGTGTGTGCCAACGGTCTTGCCGCAGTGGTAACACCGGTTCCCGTCAGATCGCCGCAGTTAAGTAGCACGTGGATAAGTAATCGTCCAGTCTGCTGAGCGCTGTTGGCAAACCTTGTGAGGCAAAGTGAGGAGCTATTTGATTAACAGGCAACGGCTCCGGTCTCTTAAAGTGACAACGGCCGGGAGAGCGGTGTGCTGACCACATGCCCCTCCATATCCGCATCCGATGACGCCTATGGACTGAGGATGACAAGGCGGTTGGTCAGTGCTGTTGGGCCCTCCGCCGGTTTGGACGGAGTTTGGTTTTTTCAAATGGTTCAAATGGCTCTGAGCACTATGGGACTTAACATCTGAGGTCATCAGTCCCCTAGAACTTAGAACAACATAAACCTAACTAACCTAAGGACGTCACACACATCCATGCCCGAGGCAGGATTCGAACCTGCGACCGTAGCGGTCGCGCGGTTCCAGACTGAAGCGCGTAGAACCGCTCGGCCACTCCGGCCGGCTTTGGGTTATTAGTACTCTGTGTGTGGGAATGCTACAGCTTGGAATGATATGAAAATTTTCATGCCGGACCACGACTGAAACCCTGATTCGCGTGAATCATGGACATCTAGAGGTGTCTGAAAACTAAGGACCATAGCGACACGCTGAAACTGTATCGTTCCACAGGGGTCGAATACCGTGAAAGGGGAGATCTGAGTTCGAATCACAGTCCAACACAAATATTCTTATCATCTTATGTTCAAATAAATAAAAAATAGTTGCCCTGTGACATTATATTATGACTGGTTCACTGAATTAAATAACATTTCTTGAGTAAGAAAGAGCAAAATTGACAGTGTTTCTACGAGTCGTGACTTCTGGCTCTGTTATGGCCTAACCTAAATCGACTTTCACAGTTGATAGCGAAGTAACAAGTTTAATGTGAGTTTGGAACCACGGTGTAACCATAAGCTGGTCAATTGGCGTTACCAGAGGTGAAGAGGGCCTGTTCGTTCTTGTTAAAAATGGTTGTGTGGAGTGTGAATCAAACCTAGGCCGTAAACATGTTAAACTAGAATAATTCCAACAGACCATTGAACTTACTAGAGAGATAGCTCATTATTTTATCGTAGCGGAAGATGCGCCACATCGGATGAGAGTTTTGAGTTCATATAGAGCCTGTTCAACACATTCATTATCTTGTTGAACCGCATCGACGTTCACCTGCTGCATTGGTTATCCAATGCTTACTTTCTACTTGATTTTGCAGTAACTGAAAAATAATCACATGACTACCATCTGTACGAACTGGAACAATGTAGGATGAGCAAATTTTTATAGGAAGTGTTACTTTCACTTGAGGTGCTGTGCTGCTGTATGTATTCGTGCTCTAGTGACCAGTTTAGTGCACAGTGGCATCGGGCTCAACATATATTCCGTCACTATACCACGAATTACATATGCAGACGATATGCCTGTAGCAGTGTCTTCATTACAACAGCTTATAACTGCAGCAAATATCTTAGAGGCACTCAGGTTTCCGCGCGAGCGCTACGGTCGCAGGTTCGAATCCTGCCTCGGTGTGTGATGTCCTTAGGTTATTTAGGTTTAAGTTCTGGGGGACTGATGATCTCAGATGTTAAGGTCTCAGAGCCAGCACTCAGGTTTATTTCAGGTTCAAAACTGAACAAACCTGAAACTACAGCGTTACAAGTAGACAGTGGTATCGGCGACGTGACCCACGCCGACCGGTGCAAAAAAAAGTTTCTTTACTTTGAGGCAGTTCCAGACAGGCTTCTAACGAAGAACTGGTCAGAAACAAATAAATAGAGAGCTACGTTGATACTCCTCTCCGACCACGATTGTAACTTAGTACAAAAGGTCAAGACAGTACAAATCTCTCATTACTAGAGAGTTGAATTACGTAGGAACATCGGAAAATAAGATACAAATGTCGTCCTACGAAAAGATCGTTGCACAACACGAGTACGGCGTTGTCAGAATGTTCTGGGTTTCCTGCCGACGCAGTTGTGCTTCGGTGCTGATGACAGCTGCATCACAGTGTGGGAGTGAAATTGCGCGGCAAGTGGAAGCGTACTCCGAAGTTGAAGTATGCGGTACACTACGATTCTTGTGGCCGGTTTTCTAAATTGCAGACAGATTCAACACGATATTCTGCTGGTGTACGTCCAGCCGTAGTGAAATGAGTGCCGCACAGACGCTACGGCAAGCTGAAATAACAACTAGGGTGGAAAGAGATATTCCAATGATGAGGACGTTGACACAGCGGTTCTCGAATGTGCTCCCTGCCGCCGTTGGATAAGCAGCTGCAGCAGCAAGTCGTATAATCCTAGCTCACTTATTTGTTGCATAGTTTAATACTTAATTTCTTTGCGCGTTTTTGGTACTTGCATTGTTTAATTCATACATTTCGGACGTATTATAGTATTTGAGAGTTGTAGCATCGCGTTTTAGTGCCTGAATAGTATAAATTCGCGTAGCCGTCTGTCTTGTGTTTTTGTTTTGAACGCCCAGTGTCGGTTGGTCACAGCCAGTGTGCTCCCTGCCGCCGTTGGATAAGCAGCTGCCAGCAGAAAGTCGTGTACTCCTAGCTCACTCATTTGTTACATAGTTTAATTCTTAATTTCTTTGCGCGTTTTTGGTACTTGCATTGTTTAATTCATAAATTTCGGGCGTATTATAGTATTTGATAGTTGTAGAATCGCGTTTTAGTACCTGAATAGTGTAAAATTGCGTAGTCTCCTTCCACCGCCAAGCAGTGTGTCACCAGTGTGCAAATAGTAGCATTATTGCATTTACTAGGCAATCTTGTATTTTAATAACCGTTTAAATTTTGTGTCGATTTGTTTGTGATCTCTGTAGATTAATTCAGACGTTCTTTGAACAACAGTTATTAGCATGGATAGGGACTGCAACTGCTGTGTTCGGATGGAGGCTGAGTTGTCATCCCTTCATCACTGTGGGGGTCCGGGTGGGGGTTTGTCGGGGACGGCCAGCTCGTCCCACGCATCCCCCGATCGGACTACGACTGTGGATGCCCGGGATACTGCCCACATTGAGGCTGATCCCTCACCTGTGGTGGAATGGGAGGTCGTCTCGTGGTGTGGCAGGGGGCTGAACGGAAGGCCTCTCCAGTTTGTCTGACGAACCGGTTTCAGGCTCTGTCTCAGGCTGATACTGATCATCGGCCGGACACGGCTGCTTGTCCTGTTCCAGAGGTTGCCCCTCAGTCTGCAAGATCCGGGCGGTCGCAGAGGGTGGACTTACTGGTAGTTGGGCGCTCCAATGTCAGGCGCGTAAAGGGGCCCCTTAGGGATATGGCAGCAAGAGAGGGGAAGAAAACCAATGCGCACTCCGTGTGCATACCGGGGGGAGTCATTCCAGATATGGAAAGGGTCTTTTCGGATGCCATGAAGGGTACAGGGTGCACCCATCTGCAGGTAGTCGCTCATGTGGGCACCAATGATGTGTGTCGCTATGGATCAGAGGAAATCCTCTCTGGCTTCCGGCGGCTATCTGATTTGGTGAAGACTGCCAGTCTAGCTAGCGGGATGAAAGCAGAGCTCACCATCTGCAGCATCGTCGACAGGACTGACTGCGGACCTTTGGTACAGAGCCGAGTGGAGGATCTGAATCAGAGGCTGAGACGGTTCTGTGACCGTGTGGGCTGCAGATTCCTCGACTTGCGCCATAGGGTGGTGGGGTTTCGGGTTCCGCTGGATAGGTCAGGAGTCCACTACACGCAACAAGCGGCTACACGGGTAGCAGGGGTTGTGTGGCGTGGACTGGGCGGTTTTTTAGGTTAGAGGGCCTTGGCAGGTACAGAAAGGGCAACAGCCTCAATGGGTGCGGGTCAAAGTCAGGATATGCGGGGACCAAGCAGCAATTGGTATTGTAACTGTAAACTGTCGAAGCTGCGTTGGTAAAGTACCGGAATTTCAAGCGCTGATAGAAAGCACCGAAGCTGAAATCGTTATAGGCACAGAAAGCTGGCTGAAGCCAGAGATAAATTCAGCAGAAAATTTGACAAAGGCACAGACGGTGTTAAGAAAGGATAGATTGCATGCAACCGGTGGTGGCGTGTTTGTCGCTGTTAATAGTAGTTTATCCTGTAGTGAAGTAGAAGTGAATAGTTCCTGTGAAATATTATGGGTGGAGATTACACTCAACAACCGAGCTAGGATGATAATTGGCTCCTTTTACCGACCTCCTGACTCAGCAGCATTAGTGGCAGAACAACTGAGAGAAAATTTGGAAAACATTTCACTTAAATTTGCTCATCATATTATAGTCTTAGGTGGAGATTTCAATTTACCAGATATAGACTGGGACACTCAGATGTTTAGGATGGGTGGTAGGGACAGAGCATCGAGTGACATTATACTGAGTGCACTATCCGAAAATTACCTCGAGCAATTAAACAGAGAACCGACTCGTGGAGATAACATCTTGGACCTACTGATAAGAAACAGATCCGAACTTTTCGACTCTGTATGTGCAGAACAGGGAATCAGTGATCATAAGGCCGTTGCAGCATCCCTGAATATGGAAGTTAATAGGAATATAAAAAAAGGGAGGAAGGTTTATCTGTTTAGCAAGAGTAATAGAAGGCAGATTTCAGACTACCTAACAGGTCAAAACGAAAATTTGTTCCGACACTGACAATGTTGAGTGTTTATGGAAAAAGTTTAAAGCAATTGTAAAATGCGTTTTAGACAGGTACGTGCCGAGTAAAACTGTGAGGGACGGGAAAAACCCACCATGGTTCAACAACAAAGTTAGAAAACTACTGCGAAAGCAAAGAGAGCTTCACTCCAAGTTTAAACGCAGCCAAAACCTCTCAGACAAACAGAAGCAAAAAAAAATGTCAAAGTTATCGTAAGGAGGGCTAAGTGTGAAGCGTTCAGTGAATTCGAAAGTAAAATTCTATGTACCGACTTGACAGAAAATCTTAGGAAGTTCTGATTCTTAGGTTATGCTCGAAACAGCATATCCAGACACTCCGGGATGATGATGGCATTGAAACAGAGGATGACACGCGTAAAACTGAAATACTAAACACCTTTTTCCAAAGCTGTTTCACAAAGGAAGACCGCACTGCAGTTCCTTCACTAAAGCCTCGCACAAACGAAAAAATGGCTGACATCGAAATAAGTCTCCAAGGAATAGAAAAGCAACTGGAATCACTCAACAGATGAAAGTCCACTGGACCTGACGGGATACCAATTCGATTCTACCCAGAGTACGCGAAAGAACTTGCCCTCCTTCTAACAGCCGTGTACCGCAAGTCTCTAGAGGAACGGAAGGTTCCGAATGATTGGAAAAGAGCACAGGTAGTCACAGTCTTCAAGAAGGGTCGTCGATCTGTTGTAGAATTTTAGAACATGTTTTTTGCTCGAGTATCATGTCGTTTTTAGAAACCCAGAATCTACTCAGTAGGAATCAAAATGGATTCCGGAAACAGCGATCGTGTGAGACCCAACTCACTTTATTAGTTCATGAGACCCAGAAAATATTAGATATAGGTTCTCAGGTAGATGCTGTTTTCCTCGACTTTCGGAAGGCGTTCGATACAGTTCCGCACTGTCGCCTGATAAACAAAATAAGAGCCTACGGAATATCAGACCAGCTGTGTGGCTGGATTGAATAATTTGTAGCAAACAGAATACAGCATGTTGTTATCAATGGAGAGACGTCTACAGACGTTAAAGTAACCTCTGGCGTGCCACAGGGGAGTGTTATGGGACCATTGCTTTTCACAATGTATATAAATGACCTAGTAGTTAGTGTCGGAAGTTCCATGCGGCTTTTCGCGGATGATGCTGTAGTATACAGAGAAGTTGCAGCATTAGAAAATTGTAGCGAAATGCAGGAAGATCTGCAGCGGATAGGCACTTGGTGCAGGGAGTGGCAGCTGACCCTTAACATAGACAAATGTAATGTATTGCGAATACATAGAAAGAAGGATCCTTTATTGTATGACTATATGATAGCGGAACAAACACTGGTAGCAGTTACTTCTGTAAAATATCTGGGAGTATGCATGCGGAACGATTTGAAGTGGAATGATCATATAAAATTAATTGTTGGTAAGGCGGGTACCAGATTGAGATTCATTGGGAGAGTCCTTAGAAAATGTAGTCCATCAACAAAGGAGGTGGCTTAAAAAACACTCGTGCGACCTATACTTGACTATTGCTCATCAGTGTGGGATCCATACCAGATCGGGTTGACGTAGGAGATAGAGCGGCGCGTTTCGTCACAAGGTTATTTGGTAACCGTGATAGCGTTACGGAGATGTTTAGCAAACTCAAGTGGCAGACTCTGCAAGAGAGGCGCTCTGCATCGCGGTGTAGCTTGCTCGCCAAGTTTCGAGAGGATGCATTTCTGAATGTGGTATCGAATATATTCCTTCCCCCTACTTATACCGCCGACCGGCGTGGCCGTGCGGTTCTAGGCGCTGTAGTCTGGAACCGCGAGACCGCTACGGTCGCAGATTCGAATCCTGCCTCGGGCATGGATGTTTGTGATGTCCTTACGTTTGTTAGGTTTAATTAATTCTAATTTCTAGGGGACTAATGACCTCAGAAGTTGAATCCCATAGTGCTCAGAGCCATTTGAACCATTTTTGTACCTACTTATACCTCCCGAGGAGATCACGAATGTAAAATTAGAGAGATTCGAGCGCGCACGGAGGCTTTCCGGCAGTCGTTCTTCTCGCGAACCATACGCAACTGGAACAGAAAAGGGAGGTAATGACAGTGGCACGTAAAGTGCCCTACGCCACACACCGTTAGGTGGCTTGCGGAGTATAAATGTAGATGTAGATGTAGATATTCCGTGACCACAGAGCGGAATTGTATCGTCGAGGATTTGAACGATTGCCAGAATCTTGCGATCGTTGTATACAGGTACTTGGTGAATATGTTCAAATCTGGTGGCATGTAACGGTGTCACTCTGAAGTGTAATACAACATTCAGTAAAAATTAGTTGGCCTGACGTAATAATGTGTAACTTACGATTGGAATTCTCTTAATATTTGGTGCAGATTTTTTCGATTCTATCATCTCGAAAAGAATATAGAGAGAGCGCTATGCAGGTTTTTGTAGAGACATTTTCGAAGTTCATTTTCATACTTTAACTTCCCATACGTCTAGAGGTGACTACCAGTCCCATTAGGAAGATAATTAGCTACCATAGAACATGAGCATCATCAAGAACCTAATTAGACAGCGGAAATCACATAGTCTCGAACCATCGTTTAAAATAACTGATATCCCTGTTCCTTACCGACATTTACGATTTTAATAACTGGAAATGAGCCAATTAGTAAATGCATCGACAAACCCAGTGCCTGATGAACAAAAAAAATTGTAAAATTCTATTACAAACAACAGAAATCTTATAGAAGAGAAACATAGACAAACGAAATGGAATGTAGTTTGTAGAAATGTTCATAATGCTATACTAACGTCACACGCCATAGCCGAATTCTACCTAATAATGAACGATAAATTAGCAGTGAGAGGAAAGTTACGTAAGACAGTTCTTTAACCGGAACACAAGTGTTACATATGTGGGGGAGTGGACACTCAAATCCGTAGTTTCACATGTGGAAGTTCGGAAGAAATTGTTACATCTCTTTGCCATAGAGTGTCTGTGCTAGACCGCACAGTTCCCACATACATAGGACTGTATGAGATCCTTCAACCACAAAAACTGAGATAGCCACGGACGAAAGACTGAGTGACAGTGTGGATCATTGCCCACACAGCAACTTTTCTAACGGGGAACAGACGTGTATCGTTCAAGGACTACTATTTGTATTTTGAAAACGAACACATCAAGATTAGCCAACATAACACTGCGAACTAGCATTAGGAAATATGCTGCATATAATAAACAACAGTTAAAAAACTTAGGGACGAAAGTAGCTTTGGCATGATGTGTCACTGTTTGGTTATATAGCTCGATGAAACTTGGAGCATGCATAGGAAAAACTGGCACAGTATAGTAAACGGGGTAACTGGAAACCTGCACAATGAGACGAACAGAAATGACAGTTTTTCTCAAAGACAATGAGTACACTGGAGTTACTGCGATTCATGATGGTCGCCTGGACATTACAGAAGGCGGACATAGTTCTTAATAGGGTATGTGATCACCACGGACGGCAGTTTATGTTGTGCAACGCAGTCACACGCTGACCCACAATGATGGTAAGGAGTTTCAGTCCTCCACCAGCGCGGATGACAAGTGCTGGGTGGTCGGTGGTGCATGTGGACGTGCTGCAGTGCGTCTTCCCAACGCATCTCACTTGTGCTCGATGCGATTTAAATCGGAGGAACGGGAAGGGCAGTTTATTCGCCGAATACCCATCCGTTCCAAGAGCTCTCCCTCCTGCGCGTGCGATTGGATCCTACTGGGTAACGTAAAGCTATTATATTTCAAACCTCGGCGTTTACGAGTAGGTCTCATTTTTTATCCGTAGATTTTTCTCTTTCTTCAGTCCACTTTGTCCATGGGCTGGTTGTGACTGCATTCTCTGCGAGTACTTCCCATTGATAATTTTTATCTGTATGTTTCTGTTGAAAACACCTGATGGGCCTAAAAGAGTCTTTTCTAATTCCTTTTCGACCTGCTGGATCCAGGGTATGGTTATTAGTTGATCTATGTATTGGGTGCTTATAATTAAACTGACGCTGGTCCAAATTATGCAGTGCAGGCTGTATACATCGTAGAACCCTGAAACGTCCGAGGTACTTTCATTAATTGGCCCGCTTACAGAGTCTACTGAAAAAATAGTAGTTCCACTTTCTTCCACGAGGTGAAAATTTGGCGCTGTAAGCAGTCAGAATGTGAAATGTTTCCTGTTTTTACGACAGTGTGCTGTTTGTCGCTTGGCGAAGCTTATTGATTTTCCTTGAGACGTTATTCCAGGTGTAAAGGTTTAATAATGTTGAAGTTCTCCATACGGAGCGCAGTGGTCATTGAGAAGAAATGCAGTGCGCTGGTGGTACAGTTATTTCATTAGAACGGCATCAATAGCAGCGTTGCATTGCGAGAATGTTGTTTACTGACGATGCTGTGTACGGGAAGTTGACAAGGCCCAGTAGAAGGCCTTGCATAGCACACTGGACACTGAATTTAATAGATCAAAGGAGAAAATACAGGGGCTGGACAAAACTATGTGAACGCCAAAAACACGACATATTACCATGCCTAATACGGTCTAGGAAAACCGTTAGCATTCAAAACACCTTCCAGTCATTCCGGAATGAGTACATACAAGTCCTGTATGGTTTTCAAAGCAGTACCATTCTTCCGGCAAAATAGTGGTCAATTCAAGTAACGACGATGGAGATGGATAGGGATCACGTACCCTTCTCCTCAATTTAGACCACAAAGGCTCAATAAAATTGAGATCTGGTGACTTCGGTGGCCGGGGGAGATGCGAGAGTTCATCCTCGTGCTCACAAAACCAGGCCTGAAAGACGTGCGCTGTGTGAACAGGTGTCCTGCCGCCTTGGAACACAGCATCACCATTGATGAATCAACATTGTACCGTGGGATGGACATGGTCAGCAGCAATGGTCACATAAACCTTGGCAATAATGCGATCTGCATACTAACCATAAGGCCCATGGAACACCACGATATGGCTGCCCAAATCATCACTGAACCCCCACCATGTTTCATTCTTGGGAAACAAGACTCATCTAAACAAATCACTTTCTTCCATTGCTCCACAGTGCAGACTTGATGGCCTCGGAACCATGGTTTCCTGTTACGAATATATGCTATACTGGTGAGTAGTTTTGGGATTCCATTTCGGCCCTGCAATTCCCTGCTTATGGAGCTCCCTTTCTGGTGTTTTGTTGCTGGCGGTGTTCGCGAGTGCGACACTCAGAAGTGACTCCTGGACTTTTGCAGCTGTCTTCTTATTCTTTGTCAGAATCCTCTTCTGTGTCAGTCTGTCACGTCCCCTCAATGCACACTTTAGTCCGCGATGTGACATAGCGGATGACGTTTTTCCCCTTTCCCTATATTCAGTGAAAAATCTTTGATACGGTGCCTCTTTAAACATCAAACACATTGTCTACCTTGGTTACGAAAATAACGACCATATGAGAACCAACAATTTGCCCATGTTTGAATTAAGTTTGTCCCGCCATAATGTTCTCACAACTACATAGAACGCTGTTTTGACCAGGACATTACACAGGTGTCGTTCGTGTTCAAGTACAACAGCGTAAAGTCCTGGCTTCTCTAGCGTCAGCACATATGCTCAAGCACGTATTTCTCGCGCAGTTTCCATATTTTTGTCCAACCGCTGTACAGAGATGCAACATATAAAGCGGTCAAAGGGGAATACAGGCATCTAGAAGTTGACCTGTATAGAAAGTACAAGATGGTGAAGAAGGAATGGCCAGAGGAGAAATGCAATCTTATAGAAGAACGTACGAGCATGACGATGAGAGTTGCCGTATATAGGAAACTTAAAAAGATCTTTGGAGAAAAGGAAAAGCACTGCATGAATATTAAGAGCTCCGACGTCAAGCCAGTACTATGCGGAGAAGGGAAGGCTTTGATGTGGAAGGAATATATAGGGTGATAGGGATACACGTTCAGATATTGCGATCATTGGTACCTTAATGTATGTGTTAGTTGTTTTTTTCTCTCTACGTCTAGCAGTCTCCCCACAAACACGTCCCATAATTTGCTACCTGAAGTTTTTTTGAACGGTCGTAGCTGCACCTCTAAATAGACTACAGCTGTCAGTGTAGACTACGTTCAAGTCTCTACACTGCAACACCTTACTTGCTGGCTAGGGGAAAGTAAGCATTAGTTTTGCTCTTGCCACATATACTTGGAGGTACTAACCAACCTAGAAACATACTACTTCTAATAGCCGTTATTATTAGTCTGCAAATGAAATACTGATGTAATTTCGTTCAGAACACTGTCCCCAGTCACCATTATAAATATCTTCACTTATACCCCTAACAATCTGTATAGATGGTCTAAATAACGGAAATTGGTTTGAAGACCATATTATGCAGTATGTTAAAAAGAAAATAAACGTCGAATACTTTGAGAGGTGGTATTACTTATTGAAACATGAAAAATAAATCCAACAAACATGGGTCCGGAAATGCATACTTTCTGAAACAGGCCAATAAACATGTGTCTGGAAATACATACTTTCTGCGCTAAACACGTGTTTATAGGAGGTCCTTAACATTGTGTCCATTCATGACAATGCACCCTCTGTCTTCAGCGTAAGGAATGACGCAGCTTCTAAAGTATACACTTTTGTTTTGTACCTGCTGGCAGGCATTGAAGACGTGACCCTGTAGTGTTCGCACATCGTTGACTTGTGTGGCGTAGACCAATTCAAGTGTCTCCATAATTAAAAATCTGGCGAACGAGCAGGTCAAGGTGTGGGGCCCCCTACCAGTCCAAAGGTCCTAAAATGTCTGCGTCAGATGTTCGCGCACATTATAACGAATGTGTGCTGATGGGCGATCACGCATGAACCACATTTATATTCGTTGGTGCAGTGGTACAGCCTCCAGCAAGGTAGGCAATACATTAATGAGAATAGGTGTTAATGCCCTCTTTCCTGAACTGCTGGGGATTACATGTGGCCGGCCTGTGTGGCCGAGCGGTTCTAGGCGCTTCAGTCTGGAACTTCGCGACCGCTACGGTCGCAGGTTCGAATCCTGCCTCGGGCATGGATGTGTGTGATGTCCTTAGGTTAGTTAGGCCTCAGAAGCTAAGTCCCATAGTGCTCAGAGCCATTTGAACCATTCGCCTGTAAAGAACTCGTGTTAGTATTTTGCAACCGCGAATTATTAAACTGATAGTTTGGTAATTTTCGCATCTGTCAGTGCCTTCTTTCTTTGGAATTGGGATTATTATAATCTTCTTGAAGTCTGACGGTATTTCGCCTGTATCATACATCTTGATCACCAAATTGAAGAGTTTTGCCATGGCTGGCTCACCCAAGGCTATCAGTAGTTCTAATGGAATGTTGTCTACTCTCAGGGCCTTATTTCGACTTAGGTCTTTCAGTGCTCTGTCAAATTTTTCACATTGTATCGTATCTCCCATTGTATCTTCATCTATGTCCTCTTCCATTTTCATTATATTACTCTCAACCACATCACCTTTGTATAGATCCTCTATATACACCTTCCAACCTTCTTCTTTCCCTTCTTTGCTTAGGACTGGTTTTCCATCTGAGCTCTTGATATTCATACAGGTGGAACTGTTTTCTCGAAAGGTATCTAATTTTCCCTTAGGCAGTATTTATCTCACCCCTAGCGATATATATTTCTACATCCATATCTTTGTCCTCTAGCCATCCCTGCTTAGCAATTTTGCACGTACTGTGGATGTCATGTTTGCGACGTTTGTATTCCTTTTCGCCTGCTTCATTTACTACATTTTTATATGTTCTCCTTTTATCAGTTAAATCCAGTATCTCTTCTGTGACTCAAGGATTTCTACTAGCCCTCGTCTTTTTACCTAATTGATCCTCTGCTGCCTTCACTATTTCATTTCTCAGAGCTACCAATTCTTCTTGTATTGTATTTCTTTCTCCTGATCTTGTCTACGTTCCCTAATACTCCCTGTGAAACTCTCTACAACCTCTGCTTCTTTCAGTTTAGTCTGGTCCCATTTTCTTAAATTCCTACCTTTTTGCAGCTTCTTCAGTTTTAATCAACAGTTCATAACCAATAAATTGTGGTCAGAGTCCACATCTGCCCATGGAAATGTCTTACAATTTAAAATGTAGTTCCTAAATCTCTTTCTTACCATTATATAATCTATCGGAAACCTTCCATTGTCTCTGGGCCTCTTCCGCGTATACAACCATCTTTCATGAATCTTAAACCAAGTATTAACTATGATTAAATTGTACTCTGTGCAAAATTCTACCAGATGGCTTCCTCTTTCATACCTTATTCCCAATCCGTATTGACGTACTACTGTTCATTCTCTTTCTTTTCCTACTGTCTAATTTCAATCCCCTATAACTATCCTATAACTATTAAATTTTCATCTCCCTCAACTATCTGAATAATTTATTTTATGGCATCATATAGTTCCTCAATCTCTTCATCATCTGTGGAACTAGTTGGCGTATAAACTTGTACTCCTGTGGTATCTTGGCTACAGTAACGCGTTCACTATGCTGTTCGAGGTAGCTTATCCGCTTTCCTATTGTTTATTCATTATTAAATCTACTCTTGCTTTAGCCATATTTGATTTTGTATTTGTGTCCCTATATTCGCCTTATTCCTCCTGCCACCGAACTTCACTGGTTCCCAATATATCTAACTTTAAACTGAAACTTCTTAATTTAAGATTTTACTTAAACTGCTCAGTGCTTACTCAATATTCTTTAACTGCTGAGTGAAATTGATTGCAAGTGAACCTGCTTAAACTACCGAGTGAAACTGTATATACTCTCACTTTGCTTGTTTTTATTATTTCAACACTGACCTACAGAATTTGCCATGACAAACACAAGTCAAACTTTCCTTATACATAAATTACCTACAGTATTCAACGGAAACGCGATGTAACTGCTCAAAAATGATAATCTGACTTCAAATAATTAATACAAAAGTATGGCCCTGAATTAGAAGAAATCCTAACAATAATCCATACATATCATAAGTCGTTTATCTCACAAAAATCTTTATTACACGAACTATTGCAATACCGTAAGCGCCAATACAGCCAGCTAAATAAACAACTATAACTACTGAAGGCTCTAACTACTAATAAGCAAGTGCTTAGCAAAGGAAAGATTTTGTTTCAGAGCAAACAATGTATTTACTTTAATAATGTGACAACCAGTTCACAAATTATATAATCATCAGTAATAAATCTCAATGACGAACATACATTCAAACCGTCCACTCGCACATTTAACTTTAGGACTCTATATCTCAGAATGAATAAAAATGGACTTGTACCACTATTGAAATAAGCCCATCATTTGTTTCCAAGAAAATCCTACCTAAACCTATTTCAACATACCCCACTTACGTCTGTTCATTTCCTCTTTCAAAATAATTATTCCTCATTATACAATACTCTTTGGCCAAACTTTTTCCTTATAGCTTCTCAGTGCATTTCTTCCTAGTTCATCACAACTCATTTTCTTATATAGCAGTAACTTGAAGTAACTTAAATTTACTGAGCAGATTCATAAACTAGAGAGCGAGGCAGTGCAGCAGCACAAAACAATTAACACAAACAGCAATGACAAAAATGCAAATTGGCAAAGCAAGCAGTAGTATATCTAAATTAGCAAGAAAATGCAACATTACAACTAATATAGGGCAATATGCAGCAAGCAAGAAAAGTAAATCAGTGGTAATACTGGCTTATCAGAATAATACAAAGTAAAATTCAGTAGGACAATGCCTGACAAATAGCAGCAGCAGATACAATAACTTGTATCTAAACATAACAAAGCACAAGCAGAAAAAAAATATTACAGTAAAGACAGCAATGCTGATAAGGGAAGTGTCTATTCACATCTTAATGTCTATGTCATATCTTAACACAAGAGTGGTGCAACACAACAACTTGTTCTACCAAAAAATTACCATGTCCTTGAAAACAATAGTATATATGCAATTCCTGTTGTTAGTCCCTTCTCCTTGTTATGCTTCTTTCCCATCCTAGTGCTCCTTTTTTAAGAATGTGGATCATAAAATTATTATTTAATGGATCTGTTGACAGAAAGTATACACATCAGCAAATGTAATAAATTTTTTGTTTTATAAAACCAATGCTGCAGCGCAGCTACAAACAAAATATCAAATAAAATAAATAAATATGTACAAAGCAAAGCATAAAAACATCATTCACGAGCCATACGGCATTTCATAAGTCAGTAAAAATTCTCTCAACTCTCGTAGAAAGACACTTGTCATAAACAGGTGTGTAGACGTAACAATATTTCTCATCACTTCATTAACATCTCACTAAGTAGTATAAGGTACGAGCTCCAAAGTGTAATCATACGTTTCCAAGTAATGGTATGTCTTGTTTAAGGTGCGTTCTGCAAAGAAATATCAATAGCGAGCTCAAAGGCCTGTCTTTTCTGCAGCTATGCGAGCGCTTGCGCAAGTGAGGAAAGCTTGAAGTTGCTGAAGCGGCATGAGTCCACACAATAGGTAGATTTCAAAGCGGCTAGCACGCAGCTCAGCGCAGCGTTACGCCAAGGTCACATGTACTCTTTTTACAAAAATATTTACGACAGCAATTTAAGCTATAATGATAGTTTGATGCCATTAAAAAAATTTCACAGGTTGAAAAATTACAGTGGAAGTGTGTAGAAACGAAATCTCATCAATAACAGTGTCCAAAAATTTCCGTCAACATTGTGGTACTCATATTCACATATATACTCATCTTTCATAACTCTTAAAGTACTAACCACTACTCATTATTCCTTACCTTATTGCACATATACATATTCGTCGACACTTCTTCAATATTTCATCATAATAAATACATAATCAAATTTCTCAAAAACATAACTTAACATCATTATAGACAACGTCTCGTAGGAATACGATCATAGCACATCAATCACATCCCAAAATCGTCGTAGCTTCTTCCAATAATTTCAAAACCTAAAAAAAAATTTCTCTGTGTTCGTTTCAATAGTGTCATCTACCTCAAACCTACTTCAAAAATCATGATCCCATACAAAATACATCACTCAAATTTCACAAAGTATCATAATGATTCCGAAAAAATATGAACAGTTTACAAAGTACAGAGAAAGTACAATTTCCTAAATGTGAAGTAATCGAACTGTGTAATTACGTTGGCATGTGTCACTGACGTAGTAAAAAGAGTTTAATTCCTTCTGCTAAATGTTTAGATAGCTGTGCAATTCTGTGTTAGAGAAATATGGTACCGATGTGTAAAATTGTATAAACAAATACCATATTAGCAAGAGCTCCTTGCGTTTGCCACACGCATGGTACACAAAGTATACGTACCCCGATGAGGGCTAATGTAATTATACCCTCAGATGTTACAGATTAAAACTGCAGAATGAAATGCACCGCCGAAAATCTTCTCGGTATCATAGTAGTTCAAAAATATTTCTTAAAAGTGTTCCAAGTACAAAAATTAATCACTCAAAAGCGTGTCCTGTAGTGCCAAACTGTGCGTCTTGCTGTAAGATAATTTCTGTCACGGCTTAACGGTAAAAATGTACCGAATGTCGTAGTTATCGTCGTTCATAAACAAAGTTCTCCAAAAATCAATGTACTTACCTTTGTCATACAAAAGTAAAGAGCTATGCTTATAAATGTCGTAGTTATTATGTGCCTTGCCGTGACCTTCAAAGTACTGTACTGTAACGTATTGTTGTGTTACGAAACATACCTGTCTCATTGTAGCAATGCCACAAAAGTCATTACCAAAACATGTTTTACTTTCCAGAAGAACGCAGAAAACTGTGCAAACATAAAACAGATGCAGCTTAAAAGCAATAATGAAAATTGTATCACACATAAGTAGCGTCTTAGTATAATCGTGTAGCTGAAAAACAAGCCAGATACTGTGTCATCTGTGACCTCTCTGAAAGTACTTTAAAAGTAAAATGTTTTCTCAAGTAAACAACAATGTCGCAGTAAAACCTCATTAGCAGTAATGTTCCAAGAATGTGAACTTCATAGTCGTGTCGTATTCGTGAAACTAACGAGCAAAATTGTACACACAAAACGACTCTGTCGTCTGTTTCCTATAAAAGTGAACTGTCTTAAGAAGCTCGATAGGTTCTTAATTCGATAGTTAACTTCAAAACATCGCTGTACGTTAACAGTTTCTAAATGTAACAAAGCGTAATAGTAATGTGAAGTGAAAAATTTATGGAAATGGCTAACGTAAGTCAGAAAGAAAACTGTTTCTCAGTAATAGGTTTTATACGAGAAATGTGGTATAATCTTTTGTATTTTTGTTTGTTTGCTCTGGTAACCACTTAAGAGGAAAGCAATAAGAAAATTGATAAAGCCAAGCCTGTGGATGTATATCATTGTTAGAATTCTTGAATGTTTTAAATTTACGCATTATGATGAAGAGCTTATAGTGAAAATCATCATGACACCAAATCGCAAATCTCTCATTTTTACGTCGTGTCAGCGGTTGCATCTCAAGGGTCGCTGCACTTTGCCCATGGCTTTCAAGATCTCCGAAATACCCGTTGTTATTACTTTGTAACCTTTCCGCATTTATGACTACCTTTCCCGAGTCGGTGCGCGAGTATCCTCTGAAATATGTAACTCTTGTATCGCGTGTGCTAACTGTTTTTGTACTTCGTGCATTTTTCTTTTGTGTGGCGTGTTGATTTGTTTCTGACTTTGTTTGAATTTCCTAATTTCTTCGTACTCTTCTGCGTTAGTAAAGGCTACCGGTCCTCTGTCATCCAGATGATCATCTGCCTTTGTAGATAAATTTGTGAACTGATCCGAAAGTTCGGTTACTTTTTCCGATAATGTGCTGATTTCCTCCGTGTACTTTTCTGAACCAAGTTTTAGTGTGGCCATTTGTGTTGTAATCGTATCTACTGTGTCCTTTAAGTTTTCCTGATATTTTGCAAGTTGCGTAACCGTATCGGTAGATTCAACTCAGTCAATTTTAGCTTGTAAGGTGTCGTGATTTTCGTGAACAATAATCTGCAGTTCTTTTGTGTGAACTTCATAATTCTTTAATGTGTCTTCACGTCGCGAAAAGATAGGCTGAAAATGTTCACAAATTTGTTTTTTTTTTACACCTTTACCAACTTTTTTGACATTTCGATTCGATTTCGGATGTCTCAGCAGTTAAATCTTCACATGTTTGTTCAACTGGTTGTTCAATTGTGTTAAATTTTTGAAGCTTCTGGTTTATTGTGTCTACCGTTTGGTCTAGTTGACTAAATATTTTAATAAATTGCAATAACAATGTATGAGGGAGTGAAACATGTTCCTTTGTGTCTTTCATCAGTGCGTTTGCACCGGAAACATTCATATTTTTAGAAGCAGAAAGTGTGTCTTGATTTAATTGAGAAAAGTGCGATGACGCAAAACCTGAAGCTACGGTATTTGCAAGATTTTGTTCTGTCATTTGGCATTCTTGAGGTTATCTGTTACTGACCGATACATCGACAGTGCTACCCTGTTCACGAATTGTTTCACTGTCTACACCGTTATTTACTGCCTGGTCCATGTCCCTATGCACAGATATCCAATTACTGTCTTAAACATTTGCTAATTCGTTACAAAGTAATGGTAACACGCTACTCTCGTCTTCACTGTAATTTCTTAATTTACTTTCAGCCTAATGTTACACTTGCCAAGCGCCATAGTTGTCACACTATTTTGCACAGTTACACTCAAAAAACACAATTTGAAAAACAAAAATTGGAAGACACACAAAAATAGCACTGAAAATAATAAATATGTTATTAGTTGCAAACGCGACTGCGAAATACTTGGTGCAAATCCACATGCATGCCACAACTGCTTTGCACATTGCAATACTGTACAACCAAACTACAACTACAATGGAAATTCTCTATACAATTCCGCGTTAGCAGTAAACAATAGCTAATTTCTAATCATGCACTAATTATTCAAACTACAAGAAAAATCATAAGATTCCTGTGAGGTATCCTCGGGTAAGGGTCGACAGGTGAAACTTAATAACATAGATTTTTACTTAAACTGCTGAGTGAAATAGACGTACTGAACCTACTGTCTCTTTGCTATTTTATCATTTCAGCACTGACCCACAATATCCTAGCGCAACGCAATCTGACTGCTCAACAATGATAATCTGACTTCAAATAATTAATAAAAAAGTATGGACCTGAATTAGAAGAAATCCAAACAATAACCCATGCATATCATAAGTCACTTATCTCACAAAAATCTTCATTGCACGAACTACTGCAATAGAGCAAGCGCCAATACAGCCAGCGAAATAAAAGATTATAACTACTGAAGGATCTAACTATTAATAGGCAAGTGGTTAGCAAAGGAAAGATTTTGTATCAGAGAAAACAACGTTTTTAAATTAATAATGTGACAACCGGTTCAAAAATTATATAATCATCAGCAGTGAGAAGATGCATATTTCAGGCTCGTAGGGATGCAACACCGATACTCCAATATGTGCATTGCAGAACTAGTGTGAACCCAGACCTCTGATAACCTTTTGTTCTTTTGTGACTTGTATAACCAAAACCATCCCCCCATGAACCATGGACCTTGTCGTTGGTGGGGTGGCTTGCGTGCCTCAGCGATACAGATAGCCGTACCGTAGGTTCAACCACAACGGAGGGGTATCTGTTGAGAGGCCAGACAAATGTGTGGTTCCTGAAGAAGGGCAGCAGCCTTTTCAGTAGTTGCAAGGGCAACAGTCTGGATGATTGACTGATCTGGCCTTGTAACAATAACCGAAACGGCCTTGCTGTGCTGGTACTGCGAACGACTGAAAGCAAGGGGAAACTACGGCCGTAATTTTTCCCGAGGGCATGCAGCTTTACTGTATGGTTAAATGATGATGGCGTCCTCTTGGGTAAAATATTCCGGAGGTAAAATAGTCCCCCATTCGGATCTCCGGGCGGGGACTACTCAAGAGGATGCCGTTATCAGGAGAAAGAAAGCTGGCGTTCTACGGATCGGAACGTGGAATGTCAGATCCCTTAATCGGGCAGGTAGGTTAGAAAATTTAAAAAGGGAAATGGATAGGTTTAAGTTAGATATAGTGGGAATTAGTGAAGTTCGGTGGCAGGGGGAACAAGACTTCTGGTCAGGTGACTACAGGGTTATAAACACAGAATCAAATAGGGGTAATGCAGGAGTAGGTTTAATAACGAATAGAAAATAGGAATGCGGGTAAGCTACTACAAATAGCATAGTGAACGCATTATTTTGGCCAAGATAGATACGAAGCCCACACCTACTACAGTAGTACAAGTTTATATGCCAACTAGCTCTGCAGATGACGAAGAAATTGAAGAAATGTATGATCAAATAAAAGAAATTATTCAGATAGTGAAGGGAGACGAAAATTTAATAGTCATGGGTGATTGGAATTCAAGTGTAAGAAAAGGGAGAGAAGGAAACGTAGTAGGTGAATATGGACTGGGGCTAAGAAATGAAAGAGGAAGCCACCAGGTAGAATTTTACACAGAGCACAACTTAATCATAGCTAACACTTGGTTTCAGAATCATGAAAGGAGGTTGTATACATGGAAGAGCCCTGGAGATACGTAAAGGTATCAGATAGATTATATAATGGTAAGACAGAGATTTAGGCACCAGGTTTTAAATTGTAAGACATTTCCAGGGGCAGATGTGGACTCTGACCACAATCTATTGGTTATGAACTGTAGATTAAAACTGAAGAAACTGCAAAAAGGTGGGAATTTAAGGAGATGGGACCTGGATAAACTGAAAGAACCAGAGGTTGTACAGAGTTTCAGGGAGAGCATAAGGGAACAATTGACAGAAACAGGGGAAAGGAATACAGTAGAAGAAGAATGGGTAGCTTTGAGGGATGAAGTAGTGAAGCCAGCAGAGGATCAAGTAGGTAAAAAGACGAGGGCTAGTAGAAATCCTTGGGTAACAGAAGAAATATTGAATTTAATTGATGAAAGGAGAAAATATAAAAATGCAGTAAATGAAGCAGGCAAAAAGGAATACAAACGTCTCAAAAATGAGATCAACAGGAAGTGCAAAATGGCTAAGCAGGGATGGCTAGAGGACAAATGTAAGGTTGTAGAGGCTTATCTCACGAGGGGTAAGATAGATACAGCCTACAGGAAAATTAAGGAGACCTTTGGAGAAAAGAGAACCACCTGTATGAATGTCAAAAGTTCAGATGGAAACCCAGTTCTAAGCAAAGAAGGGAAAGCAGAAAGGTGGAAGGAGTATATAGAGGGTCTATACAAGGGCGATGTACTTGAGGACAATATTATGAAAATGGAAGAGGCTGTAGATGAAGATGAAATGGGAGATACGATACTGCGTGAAGAGTTTGACAGAGCACTGAAAGACCTGAGTCGAAACAAGGCCCGCCGGAGTAGACAACATTCCGTTGGAACTACTGACTGCCTTGGGAGAGCCAGTCCTGACAAAACTGTACCATCTGGTGAGCAAGATGTATGAAACAGGCGAAATACCGTCAGACTTCAAGAAGAATATAATAATTCCAATCCCAAAGAAAGCAGGTGTTGACAGATGTGAAAAGTACCGTACAATCAGTTTAATAAGCCACAGCTGCAAAATACTAACTCGAATTATTTACAGACGAATGGAAAAACTAGTGGAAGCCGACCTCGGGGAAGATCAGTTTCGATTCCGTAGAAATACTGGAACACGTGAGGCAATACTGACCTTACGACTTATCTTAGAAGAAAGATTAAGGAAAGGCAAACCTACGTTTCTAGCATTTGTAGACTTAGAGAAAGCTTTTGACAATGTTGACTGGAATACTCTCTTTCAAATTCTAAAGGTGGCAGGGGTAAAATACAGGGAGCGAAAGGCTATTTACAATTTGTACAAAAACCAGATGGCAGTTATAAGAGTCGAGGGACATGAAAGGGAAGCAGTGGTTGGGAAGGGAGTAAGACAGGGTTGCAGCCTCTCCCCGATGTTATTCAATCTGTATATTGAGCAAGCAGTAAAGGAAACAAAAGAAAAATTCGGAATAGGTATTAAAATCCACGGAGAAGAAATAAAAACTTCGGGGTTCGCCGATGACATTGTAATTCTGTCAGAGACAGCAAAGGACTTGGAAGAGCAGTTGAACGGAATGGACAGTGTCTTGAAAGGAGGATATAAGATGAACATTAACAAAAGCAAAACGAGAATAATGGAATGTAGTCGAATTAAGTCGGGTGATGCTGAGGGAATTAGATTAGGAAATGAGACTCTTAAAGTAGGAAAGGAGTTTTGCTATTTGGGGAGCAAAATAACTGATGATGATCGAAGTAGAGAGGATATAAAATGTAGGCTGGCAATGGCAAGGAAAGCGTCTCTGAAGAAGAGAAATTTGTTAACATCGAGTATAGATTTAATTGTCAGGAAGTCATTTCTGAAAGTATTTGTATGGAGTGTAGCCATGGAAGTGAAACATGGACGATAAATTGTTTGGACAAGAAGAGAATAGAAGCTTTCGAAATGTGGTGCTACAGAAGAATGGTGGTGGTGGTGGTGGTGGTGGTTAGTGTTTAACGTCCCGTCGACAACGAGGTCATTAGAGACGGAGCGCAAGCTCGGATTAGGGAAGGATTGGGGAGGAAATTGGCCGTGCCCTTTTCAAAGGAACCATCCCTGCATTTGCCTGAAACGATTTAGGGAAATCACGGAAAACCTAAATCAGGATTGCCGGAGACGGGATTGAACCGTCGTCCTCCCGAATGTACAGAAGAATGCTGAAGATTAGATGGGTAAATCACATAACTAATGAGGAAGTGTTGAATAGGATTGGGGAGAAGAGAAGTTTGTGGCACAACTTGACCAGAAGAAGGGATCGGTTGGTAGGACATGTTCTGAGGCATCAAGGGATCACCTATTTGGTATTGGAGGGCAGAGTGGAGGGTGAAAATCGTAGAGGGAGACCAAGAGATGGATACACTGAGCAAATTCAAAAGGATGTAGGTTGCAGTAGGTATTGGGAGATGAAGAAGCTTGCACAGGATAGAGTAGCATGGAGAGCTGCATCAAACCAGTCTCAGGACTGAAGACAACAACAACAACAACAACATAATAAATCTCAGTGACGGATATACATTCAGACCGTCCACGCGCGCTAATACTGCAGACCTCCAACACCGCTAATTATTAACCTCTAACTTCCATCACTACTGACTACTTACTGCCAACTTCCATCTCTGCTAACTGTTCACCTCCAAGTGCTACTCCAACCAGCCACAGAGTCTCTTACAGAGTGCGCACAGCGCTGCCAGAGTTATTAATGCAGAGGACTACATAGCGCTGCCAACATACAAACACATAAACAGCCTACTTACAAAACTATCCATTTTCCTTTTTATATTTTCTAACCTACCTGCCCGATTTAGGGATCTGACATTCCACGCTCCGATCCGAAGAACGCCAGTTTTGTTTCTCCTGATAACGACGTCCTCCTGATTAGTCCTCCCAGGGAGATCCGAATGGGAGACTATTTTATCTCCGGAATGTTTTACCGAAGAGGACGCCATCATCATTTAACCCTACAGTAAAGCAGCATGCCCTCGGGAAAAATTACGAGTGTAGTTTCCGCTTGCTTTCGGCCGTTCGCAGTACCACCACAGCAAGGCCATTTTGGTTGATGTTACAAGGCCAGATCAGCGAATCAGCCAGACGGTTGCCCCTGCAACTCATTGAAATACTGTACAACCATGAGAAACTACAACTGGAATAGAAGGGAGAACCGATAGAGGTACTCAGGGTACCCTCCGCCACACACCGTCAGGTGGCTTGCGGAGTATGTATGTAGATGTACATGTAGATGCAACTACTGAAAAGGCTGTTGCCCCTCTTCAGGAACCACACTTTTGTCTGGCCTCACAACAGACACCTCTCCGTTATCGTTGCACCTACGGTACGGCTATCTGTATCGCTGAGGTAAGCGTCCGCACCAACGGCAAGGTCTACGGTTCATGAGGTGGGGGGCGGGGGGGAGGGAGTAATGTGAGTAAGATATCATAATCATAATACCCTGCCGTCAACTGTGCTAATATCCGCCATCAAGCGTTGCGCAGCCCTTACTATAAACACGTGTTTACCACGCAACTTATGCGTTTCTGGACTCTTGTTTACTGGAATCATTTTTCGTGTTTCCATGAGTACTACCACATCTCAAAGTGTTCAACACTTTTCTTTTGAACGTCCTGTATAAACTGAAGAGCAAATGGATGAAGATGAGTTGGTAGATATGACGTTGCTAGAAGAATTTGGCAGAGCAACATTCCTTCAGAACTGTTTAGATCCTTAGGGAAGCTACTCATGGCAAAGCTTTTGAACTTTGTGTGCAATATATAGTAAACAGTCGACATACCATGAGACTGCAAGATGAATGAAGTCATTGCTATTGCAAAGAAGGAAAGTGCCGACAGGTATGAATACTATAAAACCACCAGTTTCATAACTCATGGTTGCAAAATACCCACACGAATTATTTACAGAAGAATGGAGAAACTGGTAGATGGTAACCTCGGGGAAGGTCGTATTCGGTTACAGAGCTATAGATATGTAGTAACACGCGAGGCATTACTTACTCAGCGAATTACCCTAAAAAAGTAAATAAAAAAATGAATAAAGGCAAAACTATGTATGTAGCCTTTGTAGATTTCGACATAGCTTTTGTCAATAGTAACTGGGATCCATTATTTGAAATCCCGAAGGTAGCAGTGATAAAATATAAGGCGCGAAAGGTTATTTTCGACTTGTGCTGAAACCTGATTGCAATTTTAAGGGGACGTGCTTGTGAAAATGACCAAAAATTTGGAAAAAAATTCTTGGTCTATAGAAAAGAGCATTTCCTGCCGATTTAAAAAATGTATAGTTTATGGGCATTATCATTTTCCGTTCGTTCTAAAATTGACGTTGAACGTAATGATGCACAGGGGCCACGCCCATGTATCTACATCTACAACTACATTTATACTCCGCAAGCCACCCAACGGTGTATGGCGGACGGCACTTTACGCGCCACTGTCATTACCTCCGTTTCCTGTTCCAGTCGCGTATGGTTCGCGGGAAGAACGACTGCCGGAAAGCCTCCGTGCGCGCTCGAATCTCTCTAATTTTACATTCGTGATCTCCTCGGGAGGTATAAGTAGGTTCAAAAATGGTTCAAATGGCTCTGAGCACTATGGGATTCAACTTCTGAGGTCATTAGTCCCCTAGAACTTAGAATTAGTTAAACCTAACAAACGTAAGGACATCAGAAACATCCATGCCCGAGGCAGGATTCGAACCTGCGACCGTAGCGGTCTCGCGGTTCCAAACTACAGAGCCTAGAACCGCACGGCCACTCGGGCCGGCGGTATAAGTAGGGGGAAGGAATATATTCGATACCACATCCAGAAACACACCCTCTCGAAACCTGGCGAGCAAGCTACACCGCGATGCAGAGCGCCTCTCTTGCAGAGTCTGCCACTTGAGTTTGCTAAACATCTCCGTAACGCTATCACGGGTGCCAAATAACCTTGTGACGAAACGCGCCGCTCTATTTTGGATTTTCTCAATCTCCTCCGTCAACCCGATCTGGTACGAATCCCACACTGATGAGCAATACTCAAGTATAGGTCGCACGAGTGTTTTGTAAGCCACCTCCTTTGTTGATGGACTACATTTTCCAAGGACTCTCCCAATGAATCTCAACCTGGTACCCGTCTTACCAACAATTAATTTTATATGATCATTCCACTTCAAATCGTTCCGCCCGCATACTCCCAGATATTTTACAGAAGTAACTGCTACCAGTTATCATATAATCATACAGTAAAGGATCCTTCTTTCTATGTATTCGCAATACATTACATTTGTCTATGTTAAGGGTCAGTTGCCACTCCCTGCACCAAGTGCCTATCCGCTGCAGATCTTCCTGCATTTCGCTACAATTTTCTAATGCTGCAACTTCTCTGTATACTACAGCATCATCCGCGAAAAGCCGCATGGAACTTCCGACACTAACTACTAGGTCATTTATATACATTGTGAAAAGCAATGGTCCCATAACACTCCCCTGTGGCACGCCAGAGGTTACTTTAACGTCTGTAGACGTCTCTCCATTGATAACAACATGCTGTGTTCTATTTGCTAGTTCCCTTGGCTCTTACTTTGTTTATCAGGCGACAGTGCGGAACTGTATCGAACGCCTTCCGGAAGTCGAGGAAAATGGCATCTACATGCCGGCCTGTATCTAATATTTTCTCGGTCTCATGAACAAATAAACTGAGTTCGGTCCCACACGATCACTGTTTCCGGAATCCATGTTGATTCCTACAGGGTAGATTCTGGGTTTCCAAAAACGACATGATACTCGAGCAAAAAACATGTTCTAAAATTCTACAACAGATCGACGTCTGAGATATAGGTCTATAGTTTTGTGCATCTGCTCGATGACCCTTCTTGAAGACTGGGACTACCTGTGCTCTTTTCCAATCATTTGGAACCTTCCGTTCCTCTAGAGACTAGCAGTACACGGCTATTGGAAAGGGGGCAAGTTCTTTCGCGTAATCTGTGTAGAATCGAATTGGTATCCCGTCAGGTCCATTGGACTTTCCTCCGTTGAGGGATTTCGGTTGCTTTTCTATTCCTTGGACGCTTATTTCGATGTCAGCCATTTTTTCGTTCGTGCGATGATTTAGAGAAGGAACTGCAGTGCGGTCTTCCTCTGTGAAACAGCTTTGGAAAAAGGTGTTTAGTATTTCAGCTTTACGCGTGTCATCCTCTGTTTCAATGCCATTATCATCCCAGAGTGTCTGGATATGCTATTTCGAGCCACTTACTGATTTAACGTAAGACCATAATTTCCTAGCATTTTCTGTCAAGTTGGTGCATAGAGTTTTACTTTCGAATTTACTGAACGCTTCATGCATAGCCCTCCTTATGCTAACTTTGACATCATTTAGCTTCTGTTTTTCTGAGAGGTTTTGGGTGCTTTTAAATTTGCAGTGAAGCTCTATTTGCTTTCGCAGTAGTTTCGTTTGTTGTTGAACCACGGTGGGTTTTTCCCGTCCCTCACAGTTTTACTCGGCACGTACCTGCCTAAAACGGATTTTACGATTGCCTTGAACTTTTTCAAAAAATGGTTCAAATAGCTCTAGGCACTATGGGACTTAAATTCTGAGGTCATCAGTTCCCTAGAACTTAGAACTACGTAAACCTAACTAACCTATGGACGACACACACATCCATGCCCGAGGCTGGATTCGAACCTGCGACCGGAGCGGACGCGCGGTTGCAGACTGTAGCGCCTAGAACCGCACGGTTACCACCTCCGGCTGAACATTTCCCATAAACACTCAAAATAGTCAGTGTCAGAACAGAAATTTTCGTTTCGATCTGTTAGGTAGTTTGAAATCTGCCTCCTATTACTCTTGCTAAACAGATAAACCTTCATCACTTTTTTTTTTATATTCCTATTTACTTCCATATTCAGGGATGCTGCAATGGCCTTATGATCACTGAATACCTGTTCTGCACTTACAGAGTCGAAAGTTCGAGTGGTTTTGTTATCAGTAGTTTCAAGATGTTATCTCCACGAGTCGGTTCTCTGTTTAATTGCTCGAGGTAATTTTCGGATAGTGCACTCAGTATAATGTCACTCGATGCTCTGTCCCTACCACCCATCCTAAACATCTGAGTGTCCCAGTCTATATCTGGTAAATTGAAATCTCCACCTGAGAATATAACATGCTGCGGAAGTTTATGTGAAATGTATTCCAGATTTTCTCTCAGTTGTTCTGCGACTAATGCTGCTGAGTCGGGAGGTCGGTAAAAGGAGGCAATTATTAACCTAGCTCGGTTGTTGAGTATAATCTCCACCCATAATTATTCACAGCAACTATCCACTTCTACTTCACTACAGGATAAACAACTACTAACAGCGACGAACACTCCACCACCGGTTGCATGCAATCTATCCTTTCTTAACACCGTCTGTGCCTTGTAAAAATTTCAGCATAATTTATCTCTGGCTTCAGCCAGCTTTCCGTATTTATAACTATTTCAGCTTCGGTGCTTTCTATCAGCGCTTGAAGTTTCGGTACTTTACCAACGCAGCTTCGACAGTTTACAATTACAATACCGATTGTTGCTTGGTCCCCATATGTCCTGACTTTGCCCCGCACCCTTTGAGGCTGTTGCCCTTTCTGTACTTGCCCGGATGCCATCTAACCTAAAAAACCACCGAGTCCACACCACACAACGCCTGCTACCCGTGATGCCGCCTGCTGTGTGTAATGGACTCCTGACCTATCCAGCTGAACCCGAAACGCCATCCCCCTATGGCGCAAGTCGAGGTATCTGCAGCTCACACGTTCGCAGAACCGTCTCAGCCTCTGATTCAGACCCTCCACTCGGCTCTGTACCAAAGGTCCGCAGTCAGTCCTGTCGACGATGCTGCAGATGGTGAGATCTGCTTTTATCCCGCTCGCGAGACTGGCAGTCTTCACCAAATCAGATAGCCGCCGAAAGTCAGAGAAGATTTCCTCCGATCCATAGCGAAACACGTCATTGGCGCCGTCATGAGCGACCACCTGCAGATGGGTGGACCCTGTACTCTTCATGGCGTCCGGAATGACCCTTTCCACATCTGGAATGACTCCCCCCAGTATGCACACAGAGTGCACAGTGGTTTTCTTCCCCTCTCTTGCTGCCATATCCCTAAGGGGCCCTATTATGCACCTGACATTGGAGCTTCCAACTACCAGAAAGCCCACCCTCTGCGACCTCTCTGATCTTGCAGACTGAGGGGCAACCTCTGGAACAGGACAAGCAGCCATGTCCGGCCGAAGATCAGTATCAGCCGGAGACAGAGCCTGAAACCGGTTCGTCAGACAAACTGGAGAAGCCTTCCGTTCAGCCCTCCGGAATGTCAGTTTGAAGTGCTTCAGAATACGTGATGTAATTTTTTGTCCTACCGTTTTTTCTGTCGTTAGTTACGGGTCGTTAACACAGGTGTATTCTAGAAGGCACTTACTCCCGGAACCAAAGTACAGGCATGTCTAGAAGGCTATGGTTCGAATATAAACAAAGATCTGAGAATACATGATTCTGAAATTTCATACGCGTGTGATTTTGTAGTTATTGTGTGTTGTTTTGTTTCGGTGTGTGTGCTTCCTTTGCTACAAATGCCGAGAGTAAAGAAATTTAGCCCCAAGCGAAAGTTTCGCGGTAACCAGTTCCAAATACAACCGAATGATACACATCGGTTGCTTCAAAAGTCGCCCGCGGTAACTGTGTCTACAGGCAGTGCTTCTAGATATAAACTTTCCCTTTCTGAATGTAATAAGAACAAGTCTAGTAATATTGTGAGCAGCAATAACAATGGAAATGTCCGCCACTGGTAGCTGAGTGGTCGGCGCTACGGAATGTCATACCTAACGGCTCGGGTTCGATTCCCGGCTGTGTCGGAGTTTTTCTCTGCTCAGGGACTGGGTGTTGTGTTGTCCTTATCATCATCATTTCATCCCCATCGACACGCAAGTCGTCGAAGTGGCGTCAACTCGAAAGACTTGCACCATGCGAACGGTCTACCCGATGGGAGGCCCTAGCCACACGGCATTTACATTTACGACGGAAATGTTATTGTGAACCTAAATATGCTATCAAGACTTTTGAAGAAAGCTGTTAAATGTAAGTACTGCAATTTTGAAGATAGTATTGACGCTTCTGAGGACATTTCAGCAAGGAAGGGTCTTTCAAATCGGTTAGTGATTGCCTGTAACTCGAGCAAGATGTACAATGATACTGTGACATCGCCAGTAACTCGTAGTCGACATTACAGTGTAAATATTCAACTTGCTTATGCAATACAATGTATTGGTAGGGGAAGGAGAGCTGCCCAGACTTTTTGTGCAGTGACGGATTTCCCTCCATCTCCACTGAGGTTTGACAGATACAATAAATTAATACATAATGCTTTATGTGTTGTAAGTGGACATTCAATGAAAAGCGCAGCAGATGAAGCAGTACCCTTGTCTGAGACTACATACATTGTAGCAACATGTGATGGATCTTGGCAGAAGAGAAGTCATACTTCTCTGAATGGGGTTGTAACTGCCACATGTATTGAAACTGGTAAGATACTAGATTATGAATGTATAACAAAGCACTGTCAGGGTTGTTCAAGTAAATTTATTGGTATCCATGTTTGTGTAAAGAACTTTGATGACCTGAGTGGAAACATGGAAACATTCTAAACGTTTTTAGAAGATCAGAGGCCAGTCGCGGTGTGAGGTATGTAGGCTACCTTGGGGTTGGAGACTGTAAAGGACACACTACTGTTGTTAATGACAGACCATATGAGGACACTTTGATAGAAGAGCTTGAATGTGTTGGGCATGTACAAAAACGAATGGGAGCTCGGCTGAGACTTCAGTGGAAAAAAACTGTCACGCGGAAAACGCATAGGTGGTCCAGGTCATCTTACAAAAAATGAAACTGATTATTTGACTCAAAATTATGGACTAGCAACAAGGAGAAATGTAGGAGATTTAGAGAACATGAGACGAGCTGTTTGGGCAATATGGTTTCATAGAGTGTCAACAGATGAAGCCCCACAGCATGGTTTGTGTCCAAAACGGGAAGACTCTTGGTATAAGTACTGGTTGAGCAATGCTATAAGCATACAATATACCCACAAGCATTCCTTATCACTTGCTGTAATGAAGGCAATTAGGCCTGTATACAAGGATCTGGCAAATAAAAATCTACTTAGGAAATGTATGCATGGTCTCCCTCAGAATGCAAATAAAAGCTTCAACAGTTGTAAATGGGAGAGAATACCCACAACTGTATTTGTTTGGCTGATAGAGCTGAAGAAGTGTAATGGATGCAATAAAAAAATTCAATAATGGTGCAATTACAAGGATCAATGTTATGAAAAAATTGAACATCCAGACGGGAAGGAATATAGCTTCAGCTCTAACTGCTATTGATAAGCGGCGGGTAACAGAAGCAGAGACAGTTGCAGAAGCTGCTACCAAGGAGACAAGGATAAAAAAAGAATGAAGAGAAAGAGTATGGAGGATAAGGAAACAGAAGGACAACTGGAGTATACAGCTGTAATCTTCTAAACGAGCATAGTGGTATGTTAATAAATCTGTAAATCTTCTTTTGAGATTTACCGAAAACTCGAATTTTCATCATTCAGGTAGACTTTTCTCCTAAATGACTGACGTTAAACTCACAAAAATTGGTATAGATATTTAGAATGACCTCCTCTACCTCCCTTGCCTACTATTTCCTGAAAAATTTATAACATGATGATGATGTCAGTGAAGTTTGAGCTACATTTTTAAATATTTTTCTTGTAGTAAAATAAATTCCTTGTCTTTTTCACAGATCATCATAAGAGAAGGAAATTAGAGGCATAAAACACTTATGTGAAAGTTGTCTGTACTCTGACTCTTTGTCCAAGCAGCGCAGTCAGTGGTTGCAAAGAAAATGGTACCGCAGTAAAACTGTTCCGTTTGTTATACTATTATAAAATTGTTGTCAGTACCAAAATATGATAAATATCTGAATGATTTTTTGGGAAGTGCTTTGACTAATGACCCTAAGTGTGTGTAATAATTTTGATCTCTCTCTCACTTAAAGATCAGTTGCACTATGAGGGTGAAGGTAATGCTGAAAATGCAGCCCATTAAGGGGCGTGTCCCTTTAAGAGTCGAAGGGCATGAAAGAGAAGATACACTTGCGGAGCACATGAGACAAGGTTGCAGTGTACCCTCGAAGTTATTCAAACGACGAACAAGCAAATATATATTTTGAAACTGAGTCAAAGTTCAGGAAGAAGAACTTGGAAGTTTGCTCATGACATTGCAATTCTGCCACAGACGACAAAGCACATGGAACATCATTTCAATGGAATCGAGAGGTTATAATATTAACATCAACAAGGGTAATGGAATGTAGCTAAATTCAATCGGGTAATGCTGAAGGAATTAGATTAGGAAAGTGTCACTAAAAGTATTAAATGAGTTTTAGTAAATGAGCACAAAAACAACTGGCGATGGCTTACGTAGAGAGGAAATAAAATACAGGCGGCAGCAGCAAGAAAACCATTCCTGTAAATGAGAAATTAATTAACATCTGATATAAACGTAAGTGTCTGGAAGTCTTTTCTGGAGGTATTTGTCTGGGATGTAACCGTGTACAGCAGTGAAACGTTGAGGATAAGCAGTTGAGACAGGAACAAAATAGAAGCTTTGGAAATCTGGTACTGCAGAAGAATGCTGGAAATTTGATGGGTAGGTCGAATAACTAATGAAGAGGTACGCAGTCAAGTTGGAGAGAAAAGAAATGCGTAGTAAGATTGATTAAAAGAAGGGATCGGTAGATTGGACGTATCCAGAAGCATGATCAAGGAACAACAGTTTGGTAATGGTAGTAAGTGAGTGTGTATGTGTGGGGTGGGGGGGGGGGGGGGGGGGGGGAGTGTAGAGGAAGACCAAGGCAAGTCTGCAGTAAGCTAGTTCAAAGGAACGTAGGTAGCAAAAGCTGCGCAAAGATGAAGAAGATTCCACAGTAAGGACTAGCATGGAAAGCTGCATCACACTCGTCCTCGGACTGAAGACCACAACAAAGACAAAGATCACGACGTAAAAAGAAGAGTAATACTGTCTCATACTGGGTACTCAAAAACAGTCTTTCTTCCTGTATTCCATCCGTGAATGGATCAGGAAAGCGTGGTGGAGAGGGTGGAGGGAGTATGAGACTGGTACACTTAATGAAATTTGCAATACTGTAAAGGCACTCTCTGGAGCGATGAATGTTTGACTGAGTATGTGGCTTAGATTATGTTTTCCAAGAGAGGTGGAGAAATAGTAAGGGCACCCAGATTTAGGTTTTCATTATTTCTCTAAATCACGTAAGGTGAATGCTGAGATGATTCCTTTTAAAGGGCACGGTTGACTGCACTTCCATTTTTCCCCAGTCCGAGCCTGTGGCCCGTCTCTAATAACACAGTCGTCGACGAACTTGAAACCCTTAATTTTATTTCTTTTTTACTCAAATATATTTTAAGAATAGTCGCATATGTTGCTGTAACAATGTTAGCTCCGTATAAATGATATCGATACATCTTTTAACATGAATCACACGTGAGCACGTACCAAGTGTGGGCCATTTCACTTTGTGAAAAATGATGAAGAACAAAGGGTATATGTACCAGCATTCCGATGGAACGCCCAATCCCCATTTCGTTGCTCAGTTGTTTACTTGTATGTGGTGTTTGTAATTGGTGAAACGAAACGTGGAAAAAGTTTCAGTGTGTGTTACAAATGAAAAAACGTTTCCACCTTGAAGTAACACGGAGGCAGGTGGTGCAGTGCCATAGTAGCTCGGTTCAGTTCCACACACGAAGCTTCCTTTAATGTGAGCTATGGGCTGGCCTTAGTAGGTCACCCACCTTTTCCTTTGAACTAATGCTCGTTTCTGATGAGCTTAGTTTGAATGGGTCATAAATCTTTATCTTTGCTGTCACGTTCCTTAGTGTTGCAGAAATCCAAAGTGGTGTCAAGATGAACCACACAGTAGGGGATTTTACTTTATTACATGAGCTTTCAAACGGCAACTTCCATTTTTCTTGTTACGGCCAAGCCTCGGACGGCAGCGTCGGGTGCCTGTAAATTTTCTCGTCCCACAGTCTAGCAACATGAAGTAAGTACCAAGGCAGGCAATCTCGATCACGCGCCTCTATCGTGAGCTGACGAAGTAACGCCGTCCCAAGCGTTGCTGACCAAGCCACACTCTGGGAAGTTCCATTGCCGGCCCCGCGGGTTTCTAGGTCCTGACGAATGAGGGCGGAGGAAACCGCGTGGCCGTGCTGGAAGTACTCGGCCGCCCGCCACTGGGCTCGCTCTCTTGGACGCGCACCCTGTAGCAGTGAACATTTGCTTCTCCCGGTGCTGTGGCGCCGTGGATTTAGTTTTTGCAGCCGGCATGCCGCTCGAACTTACCCAGTTGGCAGACACCAGCTTTCGTTAGCTTCACGAACTGTGTTTCGCCAAGCTCTATGCTCTGGTTCACCCTCGCCTCCCTAGGCCTGGCTGTGTGACCCCTTTTTAACATGCTTTCGCCAATAAATGGCCTTTGTCTAAATATTGTCTTGATGACTTAATTACGCCCACCGCATTCGCGTCCGTCAATCGTGTACAGTAGGATTGTTGTAATAAGATGTTGTTTCATATTAGTTCTCCTTTTGAACAAATCTTCTGGTATCTGTGGAGCACTGTTTGCTTCCGTTCACTGAAATCTCCTTCTGTACCCGTTGCTATCAATTAGGGTTTACCCACATAATTAACTAACAGAAAATGGGTTAGAAAACATAAATTTTGATACACAATATAAAGGGAAACTTTTTTGGTTGCAGCCGGCCGGAGTGGCCGTGCGGTTCTAGGCTCTTCAGTCTGGACCCGCGTGACCGCTACGGTCGCAGGTTCGAATCCTGCCTCGGGCATGGACGTGTGTGCTGTCCTTAGGTTAGTTAGGTTTAAGTAGTTCTAAGTTCTAGGGGACTGATGACCACAGCAGTTGAGTCCCATAGTGCTCAGAGCCATTTGAACCATTTTTTGTGTTTTTGTTTCAACAATATTACTAGATTTCGAGTATCTGAGGCAGCAAAGGCTTACTAGCTGCATCCCGTGTTACCGTGTTTTACGTATAAGGGGCAGTCAAATGGAAATGAAAACACATGGGAAAAAGAAAGTAAAATTAAAAGTAAGTGATTACTTCAAAAGTAATCGCCATAACTATATTTTATGGAAAAATGTTTGCAGTTGCCTACAGAACCATGATTGTACTGAGGCGTGCACCTCTTCGCCTGAAGCAAATCGAAGGCCACGAACGTTTTTTACAGGGCTCCAAATATATGAAAATTGTGTGGGGAGAGATCGGGACTTGAGCAGCGTAGTCGACACAACTGTGGGCCCACCAATATGTGGCGAGGTTGTTTCGATTAAGCTGCAAAGTTTCACTGGGATACCCTTACACATCCTCCATAAAGTCCCGGTCTCTCCTCATGCTATTCACGTATTTTTCGAGCTCCGTAGAAACACATTCGTTGCTGTCTCTGTGCTTCGGATGAAGAACGCCACACCTGGGTACCGTCATTCTTCCGTAGGCAAGCGCAGACATATTTCCATGAAGACTTTGACCGCCTTGTCTCACAGTGTTATAAATGCATTAAGAGTATTTGTTTTGAAATAACAAAAAGTTTACTTAATTTTTTCCATCTGTCTCGTTTAAATCTGACGGCCCCTTACAAACAACTTAGCACTAAATTCTTCATGAGCGGAATTGCTAAGGGTGCAACAAATGGAAACAACGAAATTCTTCACAAATGCTCGACAAGACTTTCCTAGGTATATGCAAGGTTTCATGGTCTTTACCGCTAATAATGTTACTCGTGATTCTTCAACGTTAGCGAAGAAAGCAAGGGAACGTTCAAAACGTTACAGCAGCTCTAGAAGTTGGGTTACTGGCGCAGATCTAAACAATAAACAGTGGCGTTATCGTGGCCGGATGAGGAAGGTGTGTAAACAATCTGCGGAGGTTTACACAGGATAGCATAAAAACAGGTTATCATCACCGTCCATCGCTGTGAGCTCCATCTTCGTCAGTATACCTGCTGAAAGCTGAGTCACGCCAGAAAGAAAACGATCTTTCGTCGCCTCTCCTGGCGAGCTATATCATTTGACTTCTGTGTCAGAACTAGGCTCTCAGAAGTGATTCTCTATCGACAGCTTATTATCCATAAATCTAAAACGAATCTTACGCTATGTACGCAGTGTGCTTTTATCTTCCGGCACGACATAAGCGTTTCGAAGTTAATTAATCACTAATACACAGGCAGTTTTCCCAAGTTTCAAATCTTAACACTCGTGCAGAGATATAAACTAATTACAGTTGTTCGCCGTTGTTAAAACAAATATGGTTGGCAGAAACGATTGAAATCCCGGAATATGATAAATCTTGTGTTGCGTACGTGAAGTAAGCAGACTTGCAGGTGTTACGGCAGTGGGCACACAAACTAATACCACAATAAGACGGCCATTCTCAGTAGTGTTTATACTTTTTCCACACATCACCTTGGGTCACAAATCGCAATAAAGTATTATGCTATTAACGGTTGCCGTTAAAACAAATATAGTAGGCAGAAACGATTGAAATCCCGGAATATGATAAATCTTTTGTTGCGTACGTGAAGTAAGCAGACTTGCAGGTGTTACGGCAGTGGGCACACAAACTAATACCACAATAAGACGGCCATTCTCAGTAGTGTTTATACTTTTTCCACACATCACCTTGGGTCACAAATCGCATTAAAGTATTATGCTATTAAGCCATCGAGCCGGAAAAGAACATTTTCGTGAGGCTACTGCGATGAACCACGACCGTTCAAGCGCCGGACATTAGTCGTAGATGGAGCCTCAGTGGCAGTGGTCTTCGGCGGGAAGGGGGGAGGGGCTAGAGTATTCGTAAACCATTCTCAAACAATTAAGAGCGATGGGGCGGTGCATTGTCTTGTTAAATGACCAGAACCTTTGCGTGTGCTGCAAGCGAACAGAACAAACCGACAGAAGTTGCCTGTGAGAGACAATAGAAGACATTTGATTGTATGGAAACGTTCTCCAGAGGGGAATGCCTGCACCACCTACGTGCCTGGTACCTTGTTAACACACATCATCAATTTCCTTATGTTTTTTTCGACGTAACCGTGTTCTTCCATCGGCTTGTATCAACGTGTACACAAGTTATCGGCCCAAGAGAACTTTTACGCATGCTAGTCTCTGTGCGGCTAGCAGAGACCTAGTTCACGACGTTTTTGAATGCGTGGTGTCTGTTCCTACGAAAGAACAGGTATCACGCAGATCTCGCAGCTGTGAAACACTGTATGTAAAATGAAGGGGGGCCACTGCTGCCAGTTGCAGCTGGACATACAGCGTCGACTAGCGAAAATGTGTACTAAGTACAGGACAGCGACTGAGGATAGGTGGCGCTTGGTGGGAGTGGTGGATCGGCCGTGAGGCGTACCGAGGTAGCCGCGCAGTTGCGATGACGCTGTGTCCCTGTTGGTTTAGTGATTACCGCACCTGCCTAGTAAGAAGGAGATCCCGGATCGAAACCCGGTCCGGTACACATTTTCGCTCGTCACCGCTGATTCCGCTTAATGTCCCACTGCAACTGACAGCATTGATCCCCCTTCGATTTAGATGTAGCTAAGACGTTGCGGCTGCTTTATGACTGTTGTTATTCACCAGTGAATTGGCCAGTCATTTGCTGCGCCGTGGCCGTCTACCGACTGTTAAGCTCCGCGGAACTCGACGGAGAAACCTTACACTAACTTGGTGAAATCATTTTCAGTTGACACTGACCGCAGCGGTTTTTCTCAGACGGAAATACTCGCTGTAAACTTATGTCACGATGGCATGTGAAAAACCCACTATGGGATATGGGACACGGGAACCCACGATGTCACTTCGATGAAATGAGGTGTTATCGCCCATGTTAACCTCCACCACCAAATTAGCATAAGGTCTGATGGCATTCCCAGCTACTAAATTTGCTGTGACAACATGAGCGCTTTCTCTACAACACAGCAGTTATCTGAAATTCAAGTGCTCAAGGTTCATTTAAAGGAACAAACATCCACACCCTGCAATTGAGCAAAGTCTTTCACTTTCACTAACTGCATACATTCTGTGAATTTTTCCCTGCAGTGCAGAGGAACACAAGACACTGAAATGTGTTGTATTTCTGACTCTCTAGGATTATGAACTTTCAGGATGTTCGTCGTTGAATTCGTTTGTATTGCTTGAACTTACAGCATAGAACGTAGCTGAGAACGAACGCTGTAATGAGATTGAACCACGCACCTGAGACTGGAAGAATAGCTTTTGATGTGCGTAGGACGGAACTAGTACGATACAAGGTAAGAGGCACTGACTGGTCATAAAACGTCCCTGCGGATTGTTCTTCATTTCAGTATACAGGCTGTCGCAGGAGGAATGGGACGTCACAGGAAACTTCATTCGAAGCAAAAAACGTGTGGTAAACATGGACTCTAAAACGCATAGCTTATAAACTATTGAAACTTCCCCTTTGAAAATTAAGAATGACACTGCTGGAAAAACTCTTACGTTATTTCATACATAAGCAGCTGAGTAAAATTCAACGTACTCAGACAGTTTTCTCTTTACTTATTCTGATCACCACTAAACTGATACACAATGTTTTAGCGCAACGCAATCTGGCTTTCAATAATCCAGGGCTACAAAATAATGGCCCTGACTAACAATAACCTATACCTTTCATGAATCACTTACCTCACAAAACTCTTCGTTACTCGGACTACTGCAATACAGCAGGCGCCAATACTGCCAGCTAAATAAAAGATTCTGGCACTAACTACTGATAGACATAGTTAGCAAATGAAAGACTTTGATGGAGAACAAACAATGTATTTACCTTAATAGTGTTCAAAAGTCATAATATATATAGGCTTATACATATCAATTGATGACATCCAGTCTTACAAATTTCCTTTCTCAGATGGACACACGTTCAGATCGCCCGCTCTCAAAACTCTGGCATGTCTCCCCCCACAACCACCACTGCTGGCGGCTCACCTCCAACAGCCCAACGCTACGCCCTGTTCACATCCAACTGCCCAACGCTACACTAGCGAAGATTCCAACAATGAGTCCAACCAACCACAGACTGCACACAACGCAGTCAGCGATTTTCATACAGAGCACTATGTGGCGTTGCCAACATAAAAACCTAAACAGCATACTTACACTATGTGCACTTCTTAATCTTCGAGAATATAAAATAAATCTCTTCAACTGCAAGCCTTTTCAGTTCCATATTTTGGTATGAGGTACCATGGAAACAAAACATAGGAAAAACGGTATAGTAAACACAGGCTTTAAAATGCGTACCTTAGGAGCTGTGAGCAGTTGTTCAATAGAAGAGATGTGTTACACAGCAGCGAAGCTGAAGAAGTACACTTGAGTTGCAACACTTGTGGAAGATTAGCGAGTTCCCAATTAGTTCCTCTTTTCAGATTGCCTACATTCACTATGAAGCGCGCATGTAGAAATGTTGTCTCAGTGTTATGCGAATTGTATCATTAAACTAAGTTTTTCGCTATCTTTTATTGCTTACTTGTTAAATATTTATCTAGAGGGCAAGGTAAAAGTGTTTGAGCTGGACCGTAATTTTACTACTTCTGTGACTTTTGAATTAAATATTTTCCCTTAGTTTTTAGCTACGATAACAGCGAGTATTTACCTGCTCTACCGAACAAAACGTAGTATACTCGTCCTTTTCATGGACTTACGCGTTTTCTGACCACAGTCACTGTAAAACCATTTGATGAGATTGTCAATAACTCAAGGTGTCTCTAATTCCAAAATATTTCTTTCATATGTGGTCTGTTGAACTGGCTGTTGAAACACGTGTCTAAAAACACTTTAAGTACTATTGCTTGTGTAGTTTCCCAAGACGAAACTAGGCATATTAAAATCTCCCTACATTATTGTAAGGATATCGGCGCATTGTCGAATGCAGAGTCTCTTTTAGTCACTCGGGTGTTCGAGTTTGGGCGCCGGATCTCCGTCTAGGGTTCTCGGAGCTTCCCTTAACTTCAGTGGTACCATGTGCATTCTCCACATACCGTGCCGCTGGAGAACTGGGTGATGATGATTGGTTTTGGCGGTGAGGGGGGGGGGGGGGGGGCTCAACACGCGGTTATCAGCGCCCGTACAAATTCCAGTCATTACTCAGTCTAATCTCGCCACTTTCATGAATGATGATGAAATGATGAGGACAACACAAACACCCACTCCTCGCGCGGAGAAAATCGCCAACCCGGTCGCGAATCGAACCCCGGCCCCGGTGATTTAACGGCAGCAACGCTAGCCATTAGACCACGAGCTGCGGACCCATTCAGTTCTGAGCGCACAGCTAGAACACAAAAATGCCTACAAAATAGTGTCTCCCACCAAGTGTGAAGTGTTTGTTGAGAGATTTCGCCTGATTTCATGCAGCTTACATAAAGTAACGTTCATGCGTTTCCTTATGCATGACAATTCTCGGCCGCACACTGCACGGGCAACGAAGATGATCTAGCAGCTGGGACTGGAATAGTGGTGTCTGGTGTACAGTCGTCACCTGATCTGCGTATACCAGCCCTTTATTCTTCCAATGTAAAACCAAGATTGAAAAATTCTGAACTAGGGAAGCGTATGGTTGACACCTAACTTAGCTTCAGTACAGTGACCAAGATAAATCCTTGTAACGTTGTTGCACACCGACAGATATGCTCAGACCCCGCGTGCTAGGCTACCTCCCGTCACCAGCTCCCTCTGTTTAAGGAAAGAAACAAGGATGTTCTTAGACCCCAGGCGACAGGCGTCATTGGTTCTACACCTACATCTGTATCTGTACCCTGCAAACCATGGGAATTGAATGAGAGAGAGTACATCTCATTGTACCAGTTATTAGGCTGTTTCCCCGTGCCATTCACGTATGAAGTGCGGGAAGAATGAGTGTTCAAATGCCTCCGTGCGCGCTGTAGTTAATTAATCTAATCTTGTCCTCAAGAAACCTGCGGGTGTGTTTAAGCGTGTCCAATGCGTGTATGCAACTGTAATTGGTGTGTGTAGTGTGTATTTATGTTTGTATTGAATGATGATGAGCGAAGGGAGAGTGTGAAGCCTGTTGCCAACAAGTAGCCAAATCCTTTCGAGTAGCAGCAGGAGAGGTGCCGAGATCATCCGACGTCCCCATTCGATGGACGAGTCACGATCTACAGTGTCACATGCACTTACTTCCTGAGAAACTGCGGAGAGGTTTGCAATTTAATCCAGGTGATTGTTGAAAAGTCTGATAATCAGGCACCTTTCGCTCCACCCCTCCTCCCCGTGCCAAAAGCCCGTGACGTACTCGGGCGGTTACCCATCCAACTGCTGGCCACGCCCATCTGACGAGAAGCGGTATATTGAACGAGGCAAAGTTGTTGACTCTTCAGAGGTGAAAGTGGCGCATAATATGTGAGTAACATGAGCAGGACTTGTACAATTAACACTAGGGTGTACAGCAATTTGAGAAAGATTACAAAATCAGAAAGTCTGTTAATGAGTAAAGTCTAACGATGAATTGACCTCGAAGAGCCGGCCGTTGTGGCCGAGCGGTTCTAGGCGCTTCAGTCTGGAACCGCGCGGCCGCTACGGTCATAGGTTCGAATCCTGCTTCGGGCATGGATGTGTGTGATGTCCTTAGGTTAGTTAGGTTTGAGTAGTTCTAAGTTCTAGGGGACTGATGACCTCAGATGTTACGTCCCATAGTGCACAGAGCCATCTGATCTCGTAGAAATTTTAATCAGTGTTTACCTACAATAATATCAACAATAGTAACATGTCGCGAGCAGGACGTTTTAAAACCGTAACAGCACCGTGTACAGTAACTGTGGGTGTCGTTAGATAACATTTTCGGTCAGTTCACGTGCGAAGTAGTATAATTCATAGCCAACTCATTGGTCTACCTATTGTAGATCACCAACAGAATCGAGCATGGTATCTGCAATATCTGTTGCCAATGGTCCTTTATGAGCAGATAATTTTACAACGAACACTGTCAGCCGTTGCACGTTCTGTACGATTTGGGCTTATTGGGCTTAGTGAAACCTGTTCTGAAATTTGTTGCAGCGGGAACTTTCCGTAATTAACAAGCTCATTCTACCCTTATTCAGTAACTTATCGCTTGTGAAGTTATTACAAAATCCTAAATATACAGCCAAAAATATTAAACAAAGAAGGAATTAATTCGACGAATTTTAAATGCTTTTATTTATTTTAATGAAGAATGTAGGCACCAATTCCGATTAACAATACATAATCTCTGCTAAACCTATTGAAATTGAGAACGTGAATTTTTTTGCGTTTGTTGTAAGGGGAAGTTAATAATAAAACGCAACGTTATATTAATTCACCATCTCGTGCATAGTTGTCGTTGCTGCGAGATTCAAATCACTATAAGGGGCGATCTAAAAGTTTCCGTTTGACAGCGTTGCTGCGGCGTATACGCAACGTAGGGCAACTCCGATGTGGACATCGAAGCATCGACATGTGTACAAGGGATAAGTGTGGCATTTATGTCATTCCGGCGTGCGTGCGGTAAATGCGGAAACGTGAACTATGGCGGCGTTATTACCAAATGTGTTTAAACAGGACCGACGCGCTGTTATTCTTTCCTTGGCGGACAAACACCGATAGACATCCATCAGAGAATGAAGAATGTGTATGGGGCAACATGTGTCTCGGAAATCTCTGTTGTGGAAGGGTGTGCCAAGTTCCGTGTTGGTCGCGATTCGGCACAAGTCGCAAATGTCGTAACGCAGAAGTGGAGACACTCTAGGACACACTGTAGTCCTAATCTTCCCCATGTGATATCATACCTCCGATGCTTAATAAAAGACATTGAAGGATCGACGAATCCTGTCGGACTAGGATGTGCAACAAGCAGTAAGGGCCTCCTTCACGCAGCTGGACACTGTGGTTTACCAAACGATTATCTTCAACCTGGTGCATCCATGGTGGGATGATTGCCTTAATGCTCACGGCCATTTACCCTGGGTTGTACGGCCTTGCAACTGAAATTTGTTTGATCGCGCCTTATATATAATCGAAACTGTTCAGAATAGAACACAGTCTTTAATATGACCCAAAAGGAAGAGGCCTACAGTGGAATGTGTGAGAGAAAGGTAAGATTCTGAAATCCAGCCAACTCCATTAATCGTTCTTTAGCAAATGTTCACATCTGTTTACGCGTGAAACAGTCTACTTGGAAGGGTTAGGTTCAAGGGACGCCGATGATTTAGGTTCAATGTACACTGACAACTTCGGTTCGAGAGGCACTGACTTACTTGCTTCAACATCAAATGCATTGTCTTCCTCTTCATCTGTAGACCTTTCTCGTTTTACCGAACCACTTTTTAACCAATGGTCCACTTTTTACTACTCGAACTGTAGCTTCCGCGAAAAACATCGCTTTACAAAAACTACTGCTTACAGCATTGCAGTCGCATGCGAGAGGAGTGGTGTTCATACACCCTTCGGGCCATTCTGAGTTAGATTTCATTCGTTTGTGTCAATCAGATCAAGTACACTCGTTCACCGTGGTCGTAGCTAATGCTAATCGTCGACGTTACATCTCTAACGATCTCGGTATCGATGGAATGTTTAACTCATTTTGTCCCTCAGTCAGATTGTGTGTCGGTTTGCACATTGATCCTGTGTTCTTATTTCCGTTTGTTGTATTTCTGTGAAAAACAGTTCTCGAAGAAACTGATTTTTTCCAGTTGTGTTGTTGTTTCCATTTGTCACATAAAATTGCAGCAGTAATTATTTCGAGAACTGCAATGAGTCAGTTCAAGTAATTATACTTCAAAAGAAAACACAATTTCACAGTTTATGTAGTTGTTTTGTATCCAGTTATGTCGCATTTGTGAGTTATAAGCAGGAGCGACGTATGTTAATGTTATCATCATCGCGTATGAAATAGAGTGGAGGTGGGGGGGGGGGGAGAGGGGGCGAGGGAGAAGGGGTTGGCCCTCTGGGCCGTAGAAGCTTTTTTCGTCTCGCAACGTGTCCCGTTTACGAGCATCGAGCGTCTGCGTGACATTTCCGGCGAAACGCTGACGAGCCAATACTTCTGCTGCTTGGAAGCACTACATGTCTTGCTTCAACTTGGACGACTCTTCTCTGCAGGCTGAGTCACTGCATTTGCATCGATTCAGGTGTCACCCATATTAAGATTCTCAATTTTCTATTGGGTTTACTAAAATTCCCAGTTTTCATATTACAGCTGACAAACTACACACTGTATTACTTTCTTGAAACTTTTATTCAAATTTTTGATACAAGAATACAGAGTCTCGCAGCAGTAACATTGAGTAAGATCTCCTGCTTCTAGCCGCGTCAAGTAGTTAAATTTCCACGAGCTAAGCACTCCTTGACCATTGTCAAGTCGTATGACTCCAAGTGGTCTGCTTGGGACGCCCTTATACACGCTAACTACCGGACGTTACGTTCATGGTGCTCGCCGAATCGCCATATGTGGGCTTACGTCGACTCGGCGTTCAATGCGCCCGCTTTATCTTCGCAATCGCTGGATTCCACGCCGCGCTGATCTGCAGGCCGTTCTCTCTATTGAGGGTATTATTGGTGATTTTCATTTCGATGGATTCCTTACTTACACAGTCCCAGAAGCTGTTAGTGCGAGCCACGACAGAGTTTTCGCCAAATCTGACGCGATGACCGTTTCCTAAAGCATGCCCAGTTGAAGCGGATTTCTCGACGAAGCGTTATACAAAATAGCGTTATTGAGCTGTTTGTGTGTTTACAACAGAATAACATCAACGCTATACGTCAACAGCAACTCATGTACGTGCGTATATTTTAGCGATGGCTTTGACACTTAGTGTTCTGTGTGGTTGAAATTTGGAAGAAGTATAGTTTGCAGATACTCTGCCTGGGTTGAGACTCTGATACAGAGTTGGATATGGGCCCCTACTCAGAATATTACGTACAAACTCCCCTCTACAAGCCCTAGAAGTTTGTAACGGGAATTTCCGAACGCCGGGTATACATTTGTACATCCATATATAGAATATGTAGAGTATGGAAAAATATGGAACAAAATCAGAAAATATGTAAAACGTCAAAAATACTGTAGAATCCAGATACAAAATGGTCATACAGGATATCTGTACTCATATATAGGACGTAGCCTACATTTTTTGGGACATAAGCAGTAGATCAAAGTGCCTGGAAATATTTGGAATACTTCCGTAGAAAGCTAATAAGTTTGTACCAAGGAATAGAGAACTGTTAAAATCACAGCACTATCTGCTACCATAAAATTACAGAGAGCTGCGCTAAAGGTTCAGGGAGATCGTAGAGGGCATGTATGGGCATGTTATTTATACAGACAGAGAGAGGGAGAGAAATGGCGTCACACAAACACTCAGAAATAAGGAACATTATACAAATGGAGTAATCAGAAGGGAGAAGCTGTAATGACAAGAAATATGAGAGGGACCGACACTGCATAAGCTTTAATAAAGGTGGCGCAGTCTAGACACAGAGAGACATGGTGATAAGACGATGCCGGCCGGAGTGGCCGTGCGGTTCTGGGCGCTGCAGTCTGGAGCCGAGCGACCGCTCCGGTCGCAGGTTCGAATCCTGCCTCGGGCATGGATGTGTGTGATGTGCTTAGGTTAGTTAGGTTTAAGTAGTTCTAAGTTCTAGGCGACTGATGACCTCAGAAGTTAAGTCGCATAGTGCTCAGAGCCATTTGAACCATTTTTGATAAGACGATATTGTCATACTCCCACTAGATAAGTGTCTCTCAGAAAAAGATAAATTTCTTTCTGAATGCTGTTGAATTCTTTCCCAATACACACGATTAGCATGTCAAATGTATTTGGAATCGTAGAAATATCTGGATGACGTGTACTGTGGTGTGATTCCATGAACGAAAAGCGATACATACGGGCCATGTACTGACGCTATTACTGCAGATGAAAGTTTACTGATCACATGTAACATACATTATACCTACACGACTTAGATAAGCACCTAATACTATTACAAGGCATTTGCCTAATATTTAAAACCATTTATCCTACATTTAACCATTTTTTCGACTGTTCTCTCTGGCAATATCAGTCGTTGGAAATTCACTGCTTTCGAAACATATTCCATAGAGTGTTTTGGAGAAGAATGACCGCATGTTGGAGAGAGACAGTCGAAGATGCAGTCAGCACAGATACTGCTCGTACCTCATCGTCTCTGTGTGCAATGTGGTTCAAATTGGTTCAAATGGCTCTGAGCACTATGGGACTTAACTTCTGAGGTCACCAGTCGCCTAGAACTTAGAACTAATTAAACCTAACTAACCTATGGACATCACACACATCCATGCCCGAGGCAGGATTCGAACCTGCGACCGTAGCGGTCGCTCGGCTCCAGACTGTAGCGCCTAGAACCGCACGGCCACTATGTGGAATGTCATTCACGTCAACGCTGATGGTACTGAAACAGAGGATGACAGACTATAGGCAGAAATACTAAATGTCTTTTTCCAAAGCTGTTTCACAGAGGAAGACTGCACTGTAGTTCCTTCTCTAGATTGTCGCACATATGACAAAATGGTAGATATCGAAATAGACGACAGAGGGATAGAGAAACAATTAAAATAGCTCAAAAGAGGAAAGGCAGCTGGACCTGTTGGGATACTAGTTCGATTTTCCACAGAGTACGCGAAGGAACTTGCCCCCCTTCTTGCAGCGCTGTACCGCAGGTCTCTAGAAGAGCGAAGCGTTCCAAGGGGTTGGAAAAGGGCACAGGTCATCCCCGTTTTCAAGAAGGGACGTCGAACAGATGTGCAGAACTATAGACCTATATCACTAACGTCGATCAGTTGTAGATTTTTGGAACACGTATTATGTTCGAGTATAATGACTTTTCTGGAGACTACAAATCTACTATGTAGGAATCAGCATGGGTTTCGAAAAAGACGATCGTGTGAAACCCATCTCGCGCTATTCGTCCAAGAGACTCAGAGGGCCATAGACACGGGTTCTCAGATAGATGCCGTGTTTCTTGACTTCCGCAAGGCGTTCGATACAGTTCCCCACAGTCGTTTAATGAACAAAGTAAGAACATATGGACTATCAGACGAATTGTGTGATTGGATTGAAGAGTTCCTAGATAAGAGAAAGCACTATGTCATTCTCAATGGAGAGAAGTCTTCCGAAGTAAGAGTGATTTCAGGTGCGCCGCAGGGGAGTGTCGTAGGACCGTTGGTATTCACGATATACATAAATGACCTGGTGGATGATATCGGAAGTTCACTGAGGCTTTTTGCGGATGCTGCTGTGGTATATCGAGAGGTTGTAACAATGGAAAATTGTACTGAAATGCAGGAGGATCTGCAGCGAATTGACGCGTGGTGCAGGGAATGACAATTGAATCTCAATGTAGACAAGTGTAATGTGCTTCGAATACATAGAAAGAAAGATCCCTTATCATTTAGCTACAATATAGCAGGTCAGCAACTGGAAGCAGTTAATTCCATAAATTATCTGTGAGTACGCATTAGGAGTGATTTAAAATAGAATGATCATATAAAGTTGATCGTCGGTAAAGCAGATGCCAGACTGAGATTCATTGGAAGAATCCTAAGGAAATGCAATCCGAAAACAAAGGAAGTAAGTTACAGTACGCTTGTTCGCCCACTGCTTGAATACTGCTCAGCAGTGTGGGATCCGTACCGGGTAGGGTTGATAGAAGAGATAGAGAAGATCCAACGGAGAGCAGCGCGCTTCGTTACAGGATAATTTAGTAATCGCGAAAGCGTTACGGAGATGATAGATAAACTCCAGTGGAAGACTCTGCAGGATAGACGCTCAGTAGCTCGGTACGGGCTTTTGTTAAAGTTTCGAGAACATACCTTCATCGAAGAGTCAAGCAGTATATCGCTCCCTCCTACGTATATCTCGCGAAGAGACCATGAGGATAAAATTAGAGATATTAGAGCCCACACAGAAGCATACCGACAATCCTTCTTTCCACGTACAATACGAGACTGGAATACAAAGGAGAACCGGTAGAGGTACTCAGGGTACCCTCCGCCACACACCGTCAGGTGGCTTGAGGAGTATGGATCTAGATGTAGATGTAGATTCGTCTCGGTCGCTCGATAGCTCCATCTTCTTGCCTACAACCTCCTGTTGCCATCCTATGGTTTTAATGTTTCACATTTTACTGTCACACATCATCATCATCATTATTATTATTATTTATCCAATCCATTAGTATGTGTTTTGGGTAGCACCGTGCTTATAGGAAGAAGTCACTTCAAAAATGGTTGAAATGGCTCTGAGCACTATGGGACTTAAAATCTGAGGTCACTTCCAACTTAATACTGACCCTGGGGTATCCCTGTGGCAGCACACAAAATAGTGTGTAATTACATCCACACTTAGAGGGTATGACCGGAAATGCTGCCATCTTGAGTCTTTACCCGGAAGGTTTGTTTTCGCCATTGGTACTAATCATCGACTATACTGTGTTTGAAAAGTGGGCTTTAATGCAAAATACTATTCGGCTGTGTATAAGTTTAATTATTTAATGCGGAAATCGATTACGCTTACAGTTTATAAATACTCCTCACAGAGTGCTATTAGTCAAAATCAGTAGAGTTTTTATAATTCTTTTAAACTCACACACCAGAGGCTATTACTGACTTCATACAACATTATGGCTCTCTCTCCTAATATCCCCCGCAAGGGGGGACTAACAAAATTATTATTACTACTTTCCGTTATTATTATTATTATTATTATTATTATTATTATTATTATTGAAACACCATGGCGTATTAAAAGTGTGTGCCGGACCGAGAGTCGAACTCGCGAGCAAGTGCTGTACCATCTGAGCTACCCAAGTACGACTCACAACCGTAATTCCGCCAGTACATCGTCTCCTTCCTTCCAGACTTCACAGAAGCTCTCCTGCAGACATTATTACTGTGAAAGCGGTGTTTAGCGTGATAGTTACTGATCTCTGAGCGAAGCCTGATGCTTGCATCGATGGGTTCTTGCTAGCGAAGACCAGCAAAATCCGCGTTGCTAAAATTGAATTATTCCAAGCTCTCGTGGCGTGTCCCCTTCCATGTTTTGCTTTGATTCAACTATATCTCGTTAAATCCCCGAGCGATGATTAACAATTAAGGTCACTGGAGTAATGAAATCTGGAATGAGAGCTTTGATTTTCTTTAAATAGAAACTGGGTGACGGGGCTGGCGCACTTTATTATTCGTGGGACGATGTGTGGCGGCACGGCTGCCTGGGCGACAAGAGCCCGAGGGACAAGTGCAGGTAAGCCCCGTATTCGCACAACAGAGGCATACAGCCCACTCGTCGCAACCAGGGCCTGCCCGGCGTCTTCGCCTCTTCTAGCGAGGCAAGCAGGGTGTCTGAGACTTGGGCAGCGTCAGGGCCAACACTTCGCAAATTGTTTGCAGTGCACTGGGGCCCCGGTGCTCGCCTACCAGGCGACGCCGAACGGCTGCACTGTCTGTGTCGGTTCGGAGAATTTTAGTGTCCATAGGGGGAGGGGGGGGGGGGGTTCGACAGTACGGCGCCCTCTAGACCTTCATCGTCCAATCAGAAACAGTTTAGGGTCTATGCTTTCCTGCGCATAGACCGAAAAACGGCAAGTAATTGGTGGACGGGTATGACTTATGCTGATGCAAAACACCGCACTGTGAATTTGGCAGGACGGCCCACGATAGGAGATAAGCATGGTGTAATGGCTTATAGGGGACAGGAGCGGCAGAATGTAAGGGTATGATTGCCAATTGTTTCTCTGTCCTCTGACGACTGGTGATTTTCCTCGCAGTGGGTCAGCCTGAGTGAAGAGTCAGAAGTATTACTGTCACAGTACTCCCAGAAGAGCCTGTCTGTTACCACTGTTGACATCAGTCAATATTGGTTGTCGTTTCGCACTCGCACTTTCTGGATTGGGTCTTTATCAATGGGTGCAGTAAGCAGCTGCATCATTCCTGTGCTCCGAGCTGTCGGCGCGCGGCCAGTCTTGCGTGTGTTAATTTATTTGCAGCACCGGCGCAGCAGGGATTACGTAATTAATTTGAACCGTCCTAGCTTACCCTGTCGGCTCGTCGCCATACACAGCCACGGCTCCCATTCCTCATCGATATTGTTTGCATGAGTCACGGGGAACCTGTTAAAGCACTCTCTCACTCACGAAGTTAGTAGGGCTCTTTAACGTAATAATTGATAGCATTCCTGTATGTGAATTCATCCAGTATATCATTACCAAAGTTGCATTGTTCTTATTTATATTCCATTCAATATTTGTGTTTTCTAATATTTCAGGAATTCTCGCAATAAATCACTTTGTGATGCTAAAATCTTTGTAGAAGTAATGAGCTATTAAAATATCATAAATAGAATTACGTCGAGAGTACGGCTCTTAAAGTGACCACAAACAGGGCCATATCATAATTTACTCCATAAACTGTCTTTTGCGTGATAGGAACTGATGTAGTTGAAGGGGTGGTTTAGTATATTAGCCTAACTAATACGAATTTCGTTAATGAATATGGATGACGTATCACATCTCAACGACTTGGCACGCCGCAAAAATTTTATGGTATTTTGTGTCAGTGGCGTCCGATGCATGAGTAGTGAGCTGCAGAAACTGGTTATTGAGCTCATGGGGTCTTAAAGTACTGGAAAAATTCTTCTCTTTAAGCAGCGAATGCGACGTCAACATGATGGAACAGTACGCATCTGCGCTGAAGTATATTCATGTATTTAATAAGACAGATTGAAGCGATGTGGCTAAGCGCAAATTGAGATGCGTATAGCACGTGAGACGCGACACGACACTACAACGCGACGCGCACATTCCGTACATGTCGTGCGGGTCCAACACACATTTAGACGCGTACACGTATTTGCACGCGCCGGCTGACGACCCTCAGCTCTGACAGAAACAAAGCGCGCACACTGTAATATTTCTCAAACTATTCCGTAAAAATATTTCATTTTGGTTCAAATGGCTCTGAGCACTATGGGACTTAACATCTGTGGTCATCAGTCCCCTAGAACTTAGAACTACTTAAACCTAACTAACCTAAGGACATCACACACATCCATGCCCGAGGTAGGATTCGAACCTGCGACTGTAGCAGTCGCGCGGTTCCGGACTGAGATTTCATTTTTACCTAGCTTGTAGCGTTATATGTCAGCTTCGTGGCGAAGTGCCCATCATCTCGCAAATGGTCATACTTATTGTGGTATACACATTTTAGTAAGGCGCTACGCAAAATCCGAAAAGTTTGCAATGAGAAATAGGGGTCGCTGTGGTTTTGCATTTGGTGCGTATTACATCATAGGTTGCTGCGTATAAAATTTACCTAACATGTTGAACTTTTGTTTAGACTTGGGAGGAGGTCTCTGTCTGCCTCGGGAAAATAGATCCTAAGTAACGCGCTCACTTCCGATCTCACGCCCGCGAGAATGAAATACTCGCAACATCTCTCATATTTCCTAAACCGCTCGAGACATCGAAACGGAAGCTCGGTAAATGACAGCGCACAAAGAGGAGACTATTTTGCCAATTCCTAAACACACGGAACTTTTTTATTTGTGGCGATATATCAGTACTTATATTTCCCGTTTTATTTTTTTTCACTCCAGTGACTAATTTTTCAAGAGTTATCGACAGCTAGCGAAACAAGAGTTACCTAGTATGAAAATAAGGATGAAATTTCTTCTCTTATGTTGCTGCAAACCGACACTATGGGGTTTCTCGTAAGCTCTTGAGCTCTGTGATTCCAAATTACTTGTTTAATGAGGCACCCTGTTTCAGAATTGTGTCGCAATAGCTAAGATGAGTACGTGCAAATTATACTGTGTTTTGGCAAAGGAAGAACAATTAAACCTGCCAGCAAGAGAGGTGTGGCCATTACTCATAAATGGTGATGCTTCTTCGAATGAGAAAAGGTTAACAACTCACACAAAAATAAATTGCCAATTATGTCCGAGTTTTGGTTGAATCCCGGTAACCCATCGTATTTTTAACACTGAGCGGCTGGAATGGAAACTTACCAAAGGATTTTATTCCTTCTCTTGATCTGAGCAATATTAAAATAATGATGAGATTTCGTTCAGGCGGAGTGATAGGCACATGCGAGATGCTTGTTACTCACTTACTGCTTGCCAAATTGACAATGTGTGATTCGCGAATAAAATAGTTGTTACTGAGAAAAATAAACAATTGAGCCGTCGCACAACAAAATGGTCAGTGTATTATCAGCAGTGGAGGATAATGCGCGCGACAGGAATTGTGTAGCCTGTTGTATAATTAGTGGGCCGTGTGAGCTGGAGTTCGAAAAACATTATCATGAAATTAGCTCTGCCTTTGTCAGCAGTACATTTCAACAAATTGCCGGCCGCTGTGGCCGAGCGGTTCTAGGCACTTCAGTCTGGAACCGCGCGACCGCTACGGTCGCAAGTTCGAATCCTGTCTCGGGCATGGATGTGTGTGATGTCTTTAGGTTAGTTAGGTTTAAGTAGTTCTAAGTTTTAGGGGACTGATGACCTCAGATGTTAAGTCCCATAGTGCTCAATGCCATTTGAACCATTTTTCAACAAATTAAATATATCTAATCACCACACTCTTTTAGGATATTCCTACTTTCATAATAATACCGACAATTTTTTTCATTTATGTAGCCTGTTGTGTAATTAGTTTACTAACGCTGATAATGTGCAAGCAACAATTGAAATGCTTTTTGTCAACACGGCGAGGAAATTAAAACATTATTATTTGTGACTGCTTTTCGACTGTTTCTAGCTTGCAGTGGAAATGTGATGTCCGCATGTATATAGTATAATGTCTCTTAGTACATCCATATCTTAGTACATACATATAAGGATAGTGAAACTTATGTACTTCATATCTTGGACGCTTTTTACCAGAAGCAAAAAGGGGTCATATCTGTGGAAATTACACCTTTTCGACTTTTTGCAACAAATCATAGAGATACGCCAGCATAACAGGCAACAATCAGGTAACCTTGCTTTACTTTCCTGCCCTCTTCTAAATCACGTGATTTCATAATATTCCTTACTTCCTTATTCACTACCTTCACAATGAATAGTCTGTCCCTTCTTACGATCTGAAAACATTGTGGAAGCAGAAGATATAATCGCAGTGGCTAATGGCTCACCAGTTATTGAATTGTGTATTGTTCTTGACAAAAGAAGAAACAAAACAAAAGAATTGTACAGATAATTGTAACTGAAAACTATTACGTACTAACGTAAATAGATGGAGCGCTTAAACGGCGAAAAACGAAACACTACTCAGTGATAACGGAATTCTGTATACTGTAAGGCAGTATTTTTCGGGCGGGCAATACTTCCACCGCCAATATGCGCCACGCCGAAGTGAATATACTGCAGGACTACCTTCCCGCTCCCCGCCCCGCCCCTCCTGCAGAGCTCGCGTGGCGCGCGCCGCGGGAAACTGTGCCACAACCACAACGCCGCGCGACCCGCCGCAGGCGAGTGTCGCGTCCCAATTTGCGCGGTCCCATTTGAACATGTATAGTGTTTCTCATACATACAGATCTTTCACTGAAAACTGCTTATAGAAACTTGCTATGACGTCATTGATATGATGTGACATCATCATTTACCCCAATGTATTCATTTCTAACACATACACTGTGACATCACAGACATGCTGGGAATTTAGTGCTGCCTTAGCAGTGATAAATAATTAGGTCCGTGCTGCACTGGGATTGGCTGAGAGCGTCATGATGACTCCATGACAAACTGTTGACGTAACAGAACTCACATAATTCAATAAAATGCGTGAAATTGTGGAAAATATGAAAAAAATACAAAATGGGTGAAAATATGTAAAATTCTGCTGGTACCTTGGAGGGCAAATTATTAAATTGTTATAAACAAGTAGAGCTTGACTGATGTGGGTTAATGTAATATGTTATTGACAAAAAGACACAACTTGATCCTCTCCCTGTGCTGCCCACCACCAGGGTGAACCCCACTCCACTCAAGTGTTGCAGTTATAACAGATGCTGATGGGCAGGCGGTGCTTGAATAGGAATGATAAATAACTTGGGAACATCCTGCATTATGATTGTCTGAGAGCATCATGACGTCGACAGGATATTGTGAACAGCAATATGAAGCTCTCATAATTGAATAAAAAACAAAAAATGTGGAAAAACGCGAACTTTTGTAAAATACGGAAAAAAATTCGAAAAAGGGGAAAATACGAAAAATAGTATATATATTGACTTAATGTCAGCTCCAGAGTTAACGCACCCACTCAATTGCTGCAGTTGTAACAGCATGAGGGGCAGAATTTTTGAATCTTATTGGTCCTGGGAGGAGGAGGGGAGGTGAGAGGCGATCTTGATCAATTTGCAGGATGGGAGTGGGAGTTGACTTCTGAATATAGCCTGCCCAAGTGTGTAACCTGACAAGGGAAGTCCTTATCAGTTACACTGAGATAAGATCGTTATCTGCACTTGTATGCTTACTGCCAACTACTCGAGGCCACCTACTGCTTACGCTTTACCAAAGATCCAGAAGGATGGGATGCCCTTCCACCTCATCATATTCACCGTTGGCGCACTGTCGTAAACTGAGGCGAGAAAAGTCAAGGGATACCTCATAATATCTTGTCGGACCTCCTTATGCCCGGATTATTACAACAACTCGACATGACATGGACTCAACAAGTCGTTGGAAGTCCCATGCAGAAATATTGATCCGTGCTGCCTCTAAGCCGCCCATAACTGCGAAAGTGTTGCCCGTGCATGATTTGTGCGTAAACTGAGTTCTCGATAATGTCTCATAAATGTTCGTTGGGATCCATGTTGGGCGATCTGGGTGACCGAATCATTGCTCGACTTGGTTAAAATATTCTTCAACCCAACTGCAAACAACTTTGGCCCGGTGACATGGCGCATTGTCATCCTTAAAAATTCCATGGACTCCATGAATGACCACGAATGGTCGCTAAGTAGCCGAACATTACCATTTCCAGTCAATGATCGGTTAAGTTGGAACAGAGAATTCAGTCCATTCTATGGAAACACAGCTCACACCGTTATGGAACCAACATGCACAGTGCCCTGTTGACAATTTAGGGCCGGTCGCGGTGGTCTAGCGGTTAAGGCGCTCAGTCCGGAACTGCGCGACCGCTGCGGTCGCAGGTTCGAATCCTGCCTCGGGCATGGATGTGTGTGATGTCCTTAGGTTTAAGTAGTTCTAAGTTCTAGGGGACTGATGGCCACAGATGCTACGTCCCATAGTGCTCAGAGCCATTTTTTGACAATTTAAGTCCATGGCTTTGTGGGGTATGCGCCACACTGGAACCCAACCATCAGCTGTTACTAGCTGAAATCGGGACTCACCTGACCAGGTCATGGTTTTCAGTCGTCTAGGGTTCAACCGATATGATCAAGAGCCCAGAGAGTCGCTGCAGGCGATGTTGTGCTGTTAGCAAAAGCGTCTTTCGCCTGCCATAGCCTATTAACGCCAAATTTTGCCGCACTGTTCTAACGGATATGTTAGTCGTACGTCTGACATTTATGCGGTTATTTCATGAAGTGTTGCTTGTCTGTCAGCACTGACAAGTCAATGCAAACGCCGGTGCTCTCGGTCGTTGGTCACTGCGTTGTCGGTGGTGAGAGGTAATGCCTGAAATGTGCTATTCTCGGTACTCTCTTAACACTGTGGATCTCGGAATACTGAATTCCCTAACGATTTCCGAAATGGAATATCCTACGCGTCTAGCTACAACTACTATTCCGCGTTAAAAGCCTGTTAAATTACCGTCATGCGGCCATAATCACGGAGGAAGCCTATTCACCCCACTACAAATGACAGCACCGCCATTGCACTGCCCCTTCATACCTTGTGTACGTGATACTACCGCCATCTGTATATGTGCACATCACTATCCCATGATTTGTGTCACCTCAGTGTACAAGCTGGCGAGGTACTTGGCCAATATCCTCGATCCACATGTGTGACATAGCCGAAATAACTACGTACTACTTAGTGAGGGTGACATTATGGTGAGGTTTTTGATGTGGTGGCCCTCTTTGCGATATTTTCAGATAGAGGGATATATGTAACAAAATATAGAACTAATCAAAAATGACCAGAACGGTGGGTGGAGTCCGTGGTGCAAGTTGCGCCGACCCTCGACGTTGGAATAACTGCTAATCGGACAAGGAGAGAAAGTTTTTTCAGGGTCTGAAGATGGTTCTTAAATGGAATAGATACCGGTCGCTCCAATGAAAATAAAAAGTTGCGATCAACACTGTTTTTAATCTTTAAATACTTTTTCCTCCTCTGTAAAATAGACTCTCGAAGGCAGATCAACAAACAGTACAGACATCGAATGAAAACGTCTCCTCCATTATATCGCTACCTCTATTTTCTAGTCCGTAGATGTATAGACACAACATTTACATAATTGCACACATGTTAATCCATTTTATTATGTTTTTTACTGAAGTGTGGCACTGAATTATTTTGTAACTTTCTCTTGCTAATTCGTAATAATTTAGGGTATTTTGTCTTAAGAAGGTAGACTTTTTTGTACCGTTATCATGATAAGTTGTAATCAATTTTTATTATTATATTGCGTACTGCATATGGTCTTTTCCGTAGTTTATTAAACACGATACACAAAAATGAGGGATATATTAATCAGCACCAACGTAACTCCCATATGATTCACAACAGTGTGGCCAAGTCATCTGTGAAGCATACACTTGACATTTAACGGCAGACATTAACACCCCCGCAGTTTGAATAGTGTTTTATCTCCAGATTTCGCAGGTTTAAGCAATTAGTTTAATTTTAATGCGATTAACGAAGAATTGGAAATATCCGACATTAAATCTAAAAATATTCCCTATACATGGAAGAAACTACATAATTACTATATTTGGGCAGATGGTTATAAAAATGTTCAAAGAGCATGTATCTTTCCTTCAATCACATGCGTAGTAGCAGCATAATGAAGATAATAATAGCAATAATGACAGTAACCATCTAATTATGTGGTAACCTCACGCGCTGCAGTTGTATTCCTCGAACTAACACGCTAGTTGTCATAGAAAAAATTTAATATTGTCATCAAATCAGAGCTATGAAGACTAGAATGGTCCTTATATCACGCAGTCATGAGATTAGGTAATTAACCAGTTAATCGAGAGAGCCGGATTTTTTCACAGCTTATAGGCGCATCGTCGGACACAGCAACACAATCAGGACATTGCAAACTGTGAGTTGCAGTGGTCTGCTGGGTTGATCGTAGTTCAACAATTGCGTGGTATAGGTTCGATTCTCACTCATATCGTCCATTTTTAACATTCACGAAAATATCTAATTCACCTATGGTAACGCCAAGTCCAGAATGGTAGGTCGCACAGTGCTTCGGAATCCGCATTAAACACAATATCCCTTCACTACGAACAGCGTCAGAGCCTGTTTAAATGGCACCATAACAAAGGCGGCAGCCTCCGAGGGCACAAACTCCGTCGCCAGTAAACTAGCACTAAAAAGTTTATTTCATTTAATTTAGTAATGGTTATTTCGTTCACAGTGTTCATATTTAATTTGAACTAGAGACATTGCAATTTTTGGTCCTCGACTGGAATTCGAATCTCAAGGAATGGAACGTATCTGGGTTGCAATCCTGGTCCAGCACAAACATATTCATAATTTGATTTTACGCCCTAGCATGTGCACACTGGCCTACCAACGAAAAATAATTTGCATATTTAATGTCTGTCCGTCAATAGTCAACAATAACGATAGGCACCGTTATTTCTAGTGAAACATGCGAGCATCTCACTACTGGTGAGGAAGCAGTTGATACTTAACGTCTATTTATGGATGGGAAACAGCGACAGTACTTGCCAGGTTCGATTCCCGGGCAAGCAAAACAAATTGTACCTTCATTTCATATTGATACAACTGGCTGCTGGTAAATAAATTCGATTTCTAACATCTGATTTTACTTAGTTAACAATCCGATAACGTGATGGGTATAAAATCCCGTCGCAACATTTTAAATCGTAGCATTCCAATTTTCAGCACATGCATACTTGGTTACTTTGAAGGAGAGTATATTAAACGTCTTTCGTAGTTAGTTAACAGGGCGATAATGGTTTTGATGTAGTAGAAATAATTTTGTTATTTCGTTTCAAGTTCAGATGTGTTAACTAATACTGATGAAAACCTTTATATTTCACGTCTCTTTACGACTAGTCAGCATTGATAATCGTTGCCTTGATCAAGTCCCGGGCAGGTGCGAAAGTGTATTTTAGTTAGTAGTGGCTATGTCTACTGGGTTTCTGTACAGATCCACAACAAAAAATTTCGTCATGTCGTTTATAGTTCAAACATGTGGGCAAATAATTATTCGTGAATAATTAGTACAGTGACGATACTGATTATACTCTATTAATATTGTGGTTTCTGTAAAGCGTTTACCACTGTTTATCGCGTTTTCTTTAACTAGTTCCTTTAACGACCAGTTTATGCAAAAATCAATTTTCACTGGGACATTTAACAGGTGCGGGAAAACCTTATACAGAGGAAAAATACTTCGAACTGTCATAGACCTTTATTAGTCCAGACATTGGCTCAGAATATCTTGCTCAAGCAAACATTTACTTCGTTTAAGGATTGCTACATAGTTTATGTGCCATAGTTGTTTCAGATTGTAATGAGATGGTAACGCTTTTGAAAATCATTGTAACCTGTACAAGTGTTAGGGACTAACTCGTCTCTAATTACGTAGTTTTCTAGGTTTTGCAGTATCATGGTGTGATGTTACATCGCACTGATTGCCTTAAAGAACAGTGTTGTCTAGTGGTCTCTCGAGGTACCCATTTTGTATAGTCGAACAACTGTACCGCAAAGTGATTAGAGGACGCTATGTTGGTTGCATGAAAATCAGGCGGATCACAATTCAGGTCGTTCGGATACTTTGAAGCATGATAGTACCCATATTTGTGACTGGAATGAAAATTTCTTGATAGGAAACCAGTACGTTAACCTGGTCAGAGAAATATCTTTAGACACATAAATAACATCTGGTGTTCCAAAGATAAGTGTTATAGCGTCATTATCGTTCATATTATACATGGATAACTTGGCACATACAGTCTGTTACAATCTCAAGCTTTTTACAGGTAGTGCAGTTACCTATTGTAGTTTTATCTGATTAAAAGTGTAGGACCAATCACGTGAGATCTTGCCACAAAGTCAGGCTAGAGAAAAAATTGGCAGCTAGCTCTTACAAGCAAAAATATGCGAGTTGGGCACTTCATGGAATGTAGAAATGTAATAACCTTTGAATAAACGATAACGAATTACAGCTATCCCGTCATGTACAAATTACTTGGAGCAGCTATGTGCAGAGATATGAAATAGACACTTCATATAAGCTCATTTAGGTAACGTAAATGACAATCCGTAACGTACTTGTCTACGAAAGAGACGGCTTACAAAATAATAGTACGATCATATTGTAAATTAGCGGGATACATATGAAGTCAACGCAAGTTAAGTTTCGTTTGATCAATGTTTTCTCGAAAACATTCTGGTCTCCGTGGAGAAGATCATTCAGTTCCAAGGCGACCCTCATATGTCTTTGACTACATGCGTATCATTCATTCAAGGGCTCTGATGACCTTACTGTGTAGCGCCTTCATCCACAAATTATCACCATCTAATGTGTCTAAACGTTTCCTACATTTTGTTCCAGGTGTGTGTGACCAGCGCTATTTATACAGTGTACTTTGTACTTTGGAGTTAATTCACTCGCAAATTCTTTATAGAACGTGGACGCCACGGACCGTGAAGGCTCGTTGATTGCTCAAAATTCTGGTCAGTGGCGGATGTGCTCCATGTTTGTAGGGCCAAAATTTTGGCCTCTGGTGGCCCTACAGCATAATACGACTGGATTTCGAAATAATGATGTACATTTTACAACTTTTCGTGTTCTTTATCCGTCCTTAATCTCGATGTATGCTAGCCATATTTAACACATTTGTATCACCGAGCATAATTATGTTTCATTTGGTGAGTTTTGATTAATGCACGTCCCGAAATGTGACAACACGCCACATCAACCCATACTGCCATTCATTTTCGCATTGTTCCTAACGTGGTTGACCGTATCATAATTTTATAGCTGGTTTTGCCGCACCTCTCTTTACCTATCGGGAACAGCACAACCCTTTAATTCATTTTCTCGCAGATGTTCTCATTTTGCTAGTGCTTTTGAGTGCCTGTGTACCCAATACATACAACGAGAATACTAATTCTCTAGGAGTTCCCATACTTAATTGTATTAATGCAGTTCTGCAGAGCAATGGCAGCAACTCTAATTAGCTATGCAGCGCTGTCGTAGAAATAACATAAAATGTATTTGCGATAAGACCTTACAATATGAAATAAAGAACCAGCAGGTTAATGTACGACTGATACTGTCTGGTGCGGGGATCATTGTTTATGTACTGGGTACATAAGTACAGCTACTCACGGAGGTCCAATGTGGGCTGTAATTAGAGTACGGCAGGACGCTTAATAGGTATGCTAATGCGTTAAAGCGGAACAGATTTACGCTGAAAAAAAGTTAGTTCCAGTTCTGGCCACCAGGTGCAGATCTGGCGGTGTAGAGCATTCTGTCGACGTTTCCGCTGCTCATATTGAACAAATTGTGAAAGCGGCGGTTGATAATTCAGCCAACATTATGCGTTTGATCTGTTTTGTCCACGTTCTGTGCCTAATCCATTACACAAGGAAACATTTCTGTACGTCTTCCTTGCATCTACAGCGCCAGATTCTTACCTGGTGGCCAAAATTGGAACGATTTTTTTTCAGCGTAAATCCGTTCCGCATTTAAGCATTCGAATATCTACAAATTCTCGTTACCATACGATTATTACAGCCCAAACTGGACCTCTGAGAGTTGCTGCACTTTAATCATAGCCAACGGGAAGTTGAGCATCTTTAGCTCACTGTGAGACCAAAAGATCGACGTGAAATGCAGGTTTACATAATCGTAACACAGAATACTGAATAAAAGAAAAATTTCGCATAAAAGATTTTAATTCCACCATAGGTGATATAGCTGTTAAAAGCATGCTGCTTGTTACTGCACATTATAGTCCGCCCCTGGTAGCTGAGTGGTCCACAACCGCTACCACTCCATAACGACGACCAATATCCACTGTTGAGTCGCCGCTCCATCCTCCAATATAGGGCGATGACGACACATCCGTTCTACAAGTTACGGATTCAACTCCGATGGCGCCGCCCCCGTCGACGGATGACGCGATGCATGACGATAGTATGGCAGCAGACTCGCTTATTGTGCCAACGGCGCCTTTGTGCCGGAACGTCGTGAGTCGTTGCCATCGTCTGATACAGAAGGACACACCAGGAAGCTACGCTCTCCGAAGTGACGGGAGCAGAGGCGTAGAGGAACTTCCGAACGGGATGCGATACAGCCTCCAGAGGACGACGACTCCACCTTCAACGAAGACGTTGCCACAGAGGCAGCCGCCATATGTTGCAGTGTGGCACCACCGAACGGAACTGAGGACAAATGAAATATATTTACAGAGGCACAATCGGATGCCGATATGCCGGACAGATGCTGCCCACCAAACTCTGGAGTGCACGCACCCATGCCATGCCCTGAGATAGCCAATTAAGCCGATCTTGCTCTGAGTTCCCCGGTGTGGGCGGATGACCACGACGACGACGGCACCATGCAAGTCACGCCAACGGTGTCCACGGCACTGGCGCCGGCTCTCTAGAAACGACTGCATGTGAGGTTTGGGGGGATGCGGAGGTGCCGATACAATCGGAAGCTCCAAAGACGATCCCAATCTTAATGGATAACAAGCGTATCGTATCGCCACGATTAATCTCAATACGATAAGAACGGCAGTGAAGATCCAGTTGCTGCGTGAGATGCTTCGTTCTTCGGATGTTGACATTGCTCTGTTGCAAGAAACGTATATAGCGGCCCTCCCAGTCTTCTACGGTTATGTGACATGTATGTCACCGGCGGACCGGAATTGCAGCGGTACGGCAATAATAGTGCGCGGCGGAATTGCCATCGAAGACGTGACGTACCTTCCGTCAGGCAGGGGGCTTGCGATCACTTCGCTGGGCACGCGCATCGTTGACATTTACGCTCCATCAGGAACTGACCAACGCCGCGAGCGATCGCAGTTCTACTCGGAGGATATCGCCCTCCCCCTCTTTATTAGTCGCTTCAATCAATATGTCTTCGGCTGCGACTTTAACTGTGTGCTCCACGCCAAAGACCAAGTCCCACATTTCTCGACTTGTCAAGAGCTTCGGCTAATGGTTCGAGATCTGCTTCTTACCGACACTTGGGAGAAAATGCATGGTGACCGTCCCGGACGCACATACTTTACTAGTCGCTCAGCCAGTCGCCTAGACCGCATTTATGTCTCACGAGCTCTAGCGCCGGGAATGTTGGATGCCGAACGTTGGCCGCTTGCCTTCTCCGATCACAGCGCTTTCATATGCACGGTCAATCTGCAGCAGCAGCGGATATGGCGCAGCCATGGACCTTGGAAGCTGAATGTGGCACACGTTCAAGATCCGGAATGCCGTCGGATTATCGCCAGCATATGGATGGATCGCGAACGTCGTCTTCCACGATATCTTTCGACTCTAGCATGTTGGATAGAATGTGCAAAACCAGCGTTTCGGCGTGTGCTAACACAATATGGAATAGACATAGCAGCGTGGCATCGTCACACATTCGACTTTTATTACACAATGCTCCGCGATCTCGCCACCCAATCACTGTCACCAGACCGACAACTGTAAAGTCACCGAATTAACGGTAAATTATTGTCTCTTACGAGGCACCGTTTGGAGGGGGTCGTCGTGCGGTTGAGACGTCAAGACCGAGCGGGAGGAGAAAACCCGTGTATGCATCATATCGTGCTCGACAGTCGCCGACGCCGCCAGCAGCTGATCACTGACCTTATTTTGTCCGATGGCAGGGTCGTAATGACTCAGGCGGCGGTTGCAGAAGCTTTTTCAGATCACTATCGCCGGTTTTACGAAGAGGTGACTACGGAGGAAGCGGACGATCACGACATACTGCAGCACGTGTCGCACACCCTCGATAACGCAGCAGCGGCGTCGCTTTTAACTGGACTTACACGGGACGACATCGAGGACGCGCTTAACAAGGGAGCACTCACCAAGTCGCCCGGGGCAGACGGACTGCCGCTCCAGTTTTATCGGGCTTTCCGCGATCTAATGATGCCCCGATGGATCGCCATGTACCAGGAACTGATTACCCCCGGTTACCACGTGGCACCTAGATTCGTCGAAGGTCTCCTAATATCGATACACAAGTCTTCCAGAGGTCAGAGGGTCGAGGCTTATAGGTCAATTACATTGCTAAATTCGGATTATAAAATCTTCGCCCGATTACTCGCCGGCCACATAAAGAAGGTTCTGCCACTACTCCAATCCCTAGAGCAAACGACACGGGCTGAGTGACCAACATGCAAACGGCAACCAGCGAATTCAGGGATTTAATAGCCATCGCAACATCCTGTCGCCTTCGCGCTGCTCTGATCTCCATTGATTTCGACCACGCCTTCGACAGAGTTCACCACAAGTTCCTTCTGTCAGTTATGGCCCGCATGGGCTTCCCACCTGACTTTCTCGACATCTTTCAGCGCCCTTTCCGTGGAGCTGCATCCCGTGTGCTGGTGAATGGACGGATTGTGGATCCTTTGCCTATCCGACGGTCAGTTCGCCAACGATGCCCACTCTCCATGATTATTTACGCGATCGCACGAGAACCACTTGTAGGAGGGTTGAAAAACAGGCTCCCGGGCATGTCATTGAGGGATCACATCTTTCACTGCAGGATATATGCTGATGACCTTCTATTACTTGTCCGATCTGGTGAGGAGGTACGCTCGGTGATACAATGGATCAATCTATACGGATTGGCTGCGGGCAGCCTCATGAATGTGGCCAAGTCGACAGCGATGTCTATTGGGAGAGGTCTACAGGAGGGCTTTTTAGGCCCACTCCCACTAGTCAACAAGATCCGATTCTTGGGCATAAAATTTACACAGGATGTGCGCCGTACAGCTGCCATGAACTACAAACGATTACTACAGGCGATACGCACAGACGTTCGCCGGAACCTACTTCGACGGATGGACCTTCTACAGCGTGTGGAATATCTGAACCTTCACGTGGCGACTACGATGATCCACATGGCTCAAGTTCTACCAATATCGACAGCGATGGCACACAGACTGCAAGCAGCGTTTGAATATTACCTTACCGCTGGACTCCTATTCAAAGTCCGCTACGAAACACTCACCCTCCCTCCGCCTGACGGTGGACTGGGACTTATAAATGTGCGAGTGAGAGCTACAGCGTTATACTTGTGCACAATGCTGAAATTGTGGACCCATGAAGTTGATTCCCTTACGGGACGTCTGTTAGAGGAACTGCTGCCGGCGTTTCTTCTGCCACCTGTCTCGATTGCGCATATTACTCCCTCACTCTCGCACCTCTCGGCGTTTATTCTTTAGTATAGTTACGTAAACCTTACGCACACCCAGACCTTCCCAACACTCGCACTCCCAAGGCGAGCGATATTTACAGGTTGCTGCTAGGGTTCATCCAACGCAATGTGATAGAGAGGAAAATCCCACCACCCTTTGGCGTGCAGTGTGGAGAGCGGTCCAGAAGCCGTCCCTCCCCACGCGGGTATGAGCCACGTGGTACCAAGTTGTGAACGGGAAAGTTGTAACACGACAAAGGCTGCATGCTGTTGGGATGGCGGATTCCCACCTTTGCCCACGTTGCCACCTCGTGGATACTGACGAACGCCGTTTCACAAGTGGATCGGCGTTAGAGGTATGGGTGCTAGTGCAGACGATCCTCGCCTGCTACCTACGTATCGCGCCTCGCACAATTGAGCCACTGCTCCTCCTGTGTCCGGAGGATACTTATTTCCCGCCTGCGAAGACACACGCTCTTACATGGTTTAAAGTCAAGTCCTTATAGTACCTCTTTCGAGATGATGAGAAGATAGTCCTTGATTACTGGCAATTTCTCCAGGACAGTCATAGCACACTTGAGCGTACACCCCGATACCGACAACTATTTACGAACTATTTGCGCAGTGTCTTCGATAACCCACCGCAAAGTTGGGGAGTACCGGGCAGAGGATGACCGCCGTCATGAAGCTCCACACGCTGCAAAATGTTTATCAACTTGGAACATGGCATTTGTGCGCAGATGGGCCATGCACATGGAATGGCGTACAAGATTTGCTTACATTTCTTTCTCTATTATCTACCATTTTACTATTAGTTTAAATTCTATTTCATAGTTTCGAAGATACTCTTGTTTTGTTATTGATATGGATGTAAACTCTAATTTTGCTTGTCGTAACTGAAAGACGCCTTTTTCCTAACACTAAAAAAAAAGTGGTCAGTGCCACGGGATGTGATACCTAACGGCCCGGGTTCTGTTGCTGGCTGGGTCGGAGATTTTCTCCGCTCAGGGACAGGGTGTTGTGTTGTCCTTATATTCATCATTTCATCCCCATCGACACGCAAGTCGCCGAAGTGGCGTCAACTCGAAACACTTGCACCAGGCGACCGGTCTACCGGACGGGAGGTCCTAGCCACACGGCATTTCCATTTTTACCGTAGATTATAGAGAAACGTAGAAAGTTAGGCCAAAAAGAGAATCGAGCAGTCTATGTGTCACACAGTGAGCTCCATGCTGATTGTGTATTCAGTCATAACGGCCGTTAATCTTGCTGCTGTATCAAGAACGAAATTGTGTTGTTCCACTTCTTCTAAAAAGGGAAACTCCCCCGCAGGTATCGTGTTAAGACGGCCCAGTGGATAGCACGTCAAAACCTGATCACAGATCAAGCATGAAAACAGAGAGAGTATACCTAACAGTAAAAAAAAAGCAAAATAGAAATAGTGAATGATTGAAGGACAAGAACTGCATTGTAGAGTAGCTGGAAACACCAAAGGGATCGTGATTAACGCTAGTACGGTAGCTCATCGTGTTCAGTCAGATGCTTAGGTGTCTTCTGTAAAAAAGGAAAAAAAGATTGAGTGAACGAATCAACGATGAACTTGGACGGGTGTCATGGAATGACCGCCCCGAACAAATGCAACGCAAAATCAAGAACAAATTGCGATAAAAGAAAAGACGGTTACGATGTTACACTGTCACGCGGGTAAGCCGTGTTCGAAGCTGTCTCGTGCTATTTTTTTTTTTTCTCGCTGTTCGCTGTATTCAAATTTGTGTCTGTGTTGTGATGTAACGTCTGTTTGCAACAGTTAGGTGTAAGTAAGGGACCTATAATGTCAGCTGATTCTGTACAACTACTCCGTTAGCAGCCGAATGGAAATACCTTTCAAATGGGAACCGCATAACTAATTTCTACGCCTGGTAATTGAGTGAGATATGCTTCCTTATCCGATTTAGATGTTCATATGAATGTTAATGTGATCACTCTCAAGGCAATGATGAAAACACAAGCTTGTCACATAAGCTGCAACAGATGAACGTAACAGTTTCACAATCACACAGTTTTCTGTGCTGAGTCAAAACATATGTTTTTAACGTATTTGAACCTGCGTTCCGTTTTGGAAGTTTTGACTCTTCAATTCCTTTGTTGTAACATAGTTCACACCCGCCTATTTGTTGTTTTCAGTTCTGTGAGACGTCTGTGTGGTATCTCGCCTGCTCTCACTCTTCATCACGTTTACTTGAGATGGTAACTCATTCTTACCACATGACTTACATTCTATAACCAGTGTATAATATGACACCTGTCGAAGACTACAGAAAGAGAACAAACATTCCAGTGACCGGACGGACAACTCATAATGTTGTGAAATAAAAAGACAAGAGAAAAATTTAACGCGAGTCATCTGCATGGCAGTCCAACACCGTGACAACTTAATCACGACGCCGTTCCTAATTTAGGTTGCACTATATCGCACTTCTTATACTTCAACCATTCACTGTTTCTATTTTGCTTTTTTTTTACAGTTCAGTACACCTTCTTCCTGTTTTCATGCTTGATCTGTGTTCAATTTTTGACGGGCTATCTTCTGAGCCATCTTACCACTAAGTCTGAGGTGGGTGCGATGGGGAGCTTCCCTTGAGAGCATACTCATCCGGCTGCAGCGTTAAGGTAGAGCTGCTGGGTTATTTCACTGAAAAAAATTCTTAGGACTTGACCTGCCATACCTGTCTGATAGAATACTGTGCAGCATAGATTTAGAAATATCACTATCTTCCTTACATCAAAGATGTATTATAACATGTCCAACTGCTGTGCTGAGAATTTGAATTGGGAGAAAGGGAGGAAAACATCATTGCTACCATCGACAGCTTACAGCGCTTGCAAGAAATGTGAAATACTGTAAAGAGAAGAGATAGGAAGTACGGAGGCGTGATTCATGCATTCACACTGCTGAGTACGGATAACTGGCACAGCCAGTTGCTGAGTTGGGTTTCCGTGGGTAAGTTAAAGTGTGCACTTAGCGTGCACGGAAAGTCTGCCAGGACGCGTGTATTGATTTAACGCGAGGCGCGAATTGAGACACAAATATGAGGCCGCTGCAGTAGGGCCTCAGCCAGGTTCCGCGATATGTTCGTTGCGAGGCCTCCGTTCTCGTGGTACACTGTTGATCTGGAAGGAAAATGGCTCACATTTCTCTATCGGCTAGAGTAGCTGTGCCCAATTAGTGCAACGTTTTGTCGGAAGGTCAAGTCCAGAACATCATTCTGCCTGAGTTCAAGTTCCTAGGCCATTGTTCAAGAATTTAGCAGGTGTTAAAGAGTACAAGACGGATAAACCTGTCCTTTTTGCCCTTAGGATAAAGTTAGTACGTTGGAACTAGCGGACGTGTTGCGTAACCATATACTTGTAATTGTCAAAACGTTGTTAACTTTAATTCCTATCATAACTGTCGTTGAATAATTATGAAATGGAATTCCCGATGACGCGATAACTGACACTAAATCCCTTTCCTGATACCCAAATGCTTCACTGTGATGAACACCTGCAACACTCTTGCGAAATTATTAGCGCGCTTCGAGAATGACAATGTTTCGTGCAAAATTTCACGACAGAATTATCAGGCTCTTTTATAAAGAGACCACCATAATATTATTTCACGAACTTTTCAGTAACGAAACATTCGGATATTCTTGCCAAAAAAATACTGGGTTGACTCGAGCATAAATTAGGGATTGTTCCGTGTTGCATGCTTTCTCCGTTGCCGCATTTGCAACTAAAACACGTCTGAGAATGAAACACGTCTTCATTTGTTATTCCCTCATCCAAGTTGTTAGTACATTCAGTAGCGTTTGGCGTTAAAATGCAGTGTTGTTCATTAGACACATACCATAGCTTTAGAAAACAACTTCAGTCCTTTTGGCTTCATGTCCTGCATCCTGCTGCTATTTAAATGCTCGCTGCAACTACGTTGCATCGATGTCTATTCTGGAGAGGTGTTGTCAACAGGTAACCATTGTGCGTGGCTATTGTTGCTCATGGACGACCTTACCTTTCATTACCTCCAGTTGTTCGAAAGCAAATGCATAGTCGTGAAATTAAACTTCGAACAGAATCATCCAAAAGATTCGTCATTCTACGGGCACAAGCAGTTCACATCGCCAAACCGTTGCACCACCTTCGCTCGTTTCGAAGTAAACGCTGAAACCGCAGTCACACTATCTTTAGTAGTCTGATATTCGAACAGTGTTACGAAGGCTCAAATTTGGAACAACGACACACTAATGTTCTACTTCGATTGCTCCGACCAAAAAAGACAAGTGAACTTACACCACTTCGTGAAATGCAGTGGTGCTAAATTTTACATGTGGAATAATGTATTACTTCACACCACACAAAAACCGCTGATAAAAAGTGCGTTTGGCTACTCATTCAGAAACTTTATTATCTGGGCTGACCATTGATAGTGCAAACATTGTCTCACTTACGAGGTAAGTGTCGCATTGATGTGGTTACAGTGCCTGCCAAATAAAGTGCAGCACCCACCCAGTAGGGGGGGGGGGGGGGGGGGGGGGGAGGAAAGTTATTGAAACTTCACGGGTTGAAACGGTATTGGAAAGCCCAATTACCAATAAGACGTTGCACCCGCTCTGGCCTTGAAGCATACAGTGATTAAGTTGGGAGTGCTGTCACAAAGCTGTCGTGTCCTCTCCTGAGGCAAGCTTGTCCACAGTTGTAACTGGTCCTTGATATTCCTATTAATGGCAGTGGACAAGAACTGACGTCTCAGCTGGTCTCACACATGTTTTATAGGGGACAGATCTGGGGATCTCATGGCCACTGTAGTGCCTCAACGTCACGCAGACAATTCAGAGAGACACGTGCCGTGTGTGGAATAGTATTGTCCTTTTGAAAAAATGGTACACACGAGGACGCAGGAAGTCCGTGACGTACCGTTGTACCATCAGAGAGTTTCCTCAAACACTACCATCCGTTCGTTACTTGATCCGGTGGCTCCACACACCGTGAAGCCAGGGGTAACACCGCTGTAGCTCTCCCAGTCACTGGAAAAATGGCAAAGCTCCCCTGATTGTCACTATACTTGCCAACGATGGTCATCCGGCACAATGCAGAATCGCGATTCATCGCTGAACGCAATGCGATGCCAACCATCAGCAGTCGACACTTCACGGTTACGGCAGCACACCGATCTCAGGCGTTTTTGTTGTGATATTAACAAAAAAAAATGGTTCAAATGGCTCTGAGCACTATGGGACTCAACTGCTGTGGTCATCAATCCCCTAGAACTTAGAACTACTTAAACCTAACTAACCTCAGGACGTCACACACATCCATGCCCTAGGCAGGATTCGAACCTGCGACCGTAGCAGCAGCGCGGCTCTGGACTGGAGCGCCTAGAACCGCACGACCACCGTGGCCGGCTGATGTTAACAGCAGGCCACTCGTGGGACGGTAATTCCCTTGCTGGGCTGCTGCTAGTTCAAATGGTTCAAATGGCTCTAAGCACTATGGGACTTAACATCTGAGGTCATCAGTCCGCTAGACTTAGAACTACTTAAACCTAACTCACCTACGCACATCACACACATCCATGCCCGAGGCAGGATTCGAACCTGCGACCGTAGCAGCAGCGCGATTCCGGACTGAAGCGCCTAGAACCGTTCGTCCACAGCGGCCGCCTGCTGCTCGTCTGCGACCAATTGTGCAGGATGACACAGAATGTTGAGGAGTGCATTACTTGTCCTCAGATGGCAGGCGCTGATGTGGATGGGTTACGATGTGCTTGGTCCACAGCACAGCAGACCCCCTTGTCATCAGACGTAGTCAACAGTAACCAAGGTGACGCGTATGCCTAGCGTCACGTTCCATGCATTTCAACTTACTGTTTCTGTCACATTCGAATGCCCCAAAAATCTGGACATTGCACAATTTGATCAGCCAGCCAAATAGAGACAAGACATCTGACGCTTTTCGCTCTCCCTATACACCCTACTTGGCCTGGTAACAACACTAATGCTCTGTGGTACTCATCTATTTGCCACAGAGAGTAGAAACCCGGGTAATTTACATACCTGCTGTTGTGTGTTCGTGTACGAAGTTACATTCACATCTGGTCATCTCTTCTGGGTTGTTCACTTTTTTGTCCAATGTAGAGGAGAAAAGTGATTTCGTTCGGCTTTGCGTATCGGAACTTACAAGGTTTTAATAGTATCCTGTACTCTCAGTATCAGACAGCAGCTATTGGAGAAAGCTCGATGTGTCACGTGACTGGGATGTTGTTAGACCTCGTGGCCATTGGCCGCACAACATTGGCTCATTTTATCGAAGTTGAATTGTGGGTTCCCTACGTGTGGACGTTCCATCTTCGATGATGCTGTGCAAAAATTTGGCTCTTCTTATTCCACCGCACCAATGTGTACAGTGTGTACCTCGTAAAATCCAGTGACACCCGAGTTAACTGCGGTGGGCAGCAAAGTGTTGATTAGAACTGCCACAGATTATAACAGCGGATAGACAAGCAACATTGGATCCACTTGAATTCTGGACAACAACCAGTGAGCCTGTATTGATGCGACGTGGTACTTGCTGCTAGATCCGACCATGGAGATAACCAGATGAAGCAACACTTAACTACTTGCCAACATAAAACCATTGTCGCCCGCTCTGGAGGTTTGCTCCTGTGGTGGATGATTAGATACGAGTCTCTAAATCAATTACTTGTGAGTGTAAAGTAATATTTTAACTCTTGTAATTACTAATATTTTTTCTGTATCTCAGTTTCAAATTCTTTAGGAAGTTCTGTGTTGTTTTTGTCTTCCTCTCTACAGTTGTTTATTGCCCAAATTGTAAAACTTACATACTACTTCCAGCTTCTGGTTTCCTAACCTAATCCATCCACCTTAGATTCGCTACATTCCGTTATCCTTGTTTCGTGTTTGCTGATGTTCAGCTTGTTTCCTGCTTCCGAAACATTGTCTATTCTGTAAAATTGGAAATATGTGGTAAGTTCTAGGCCGGCCGCGGTGGTCTCGCGGTTCTAGGCGCGCAGTCCGGAACCGCGCGACTGCTACGGTCGCAGGTTCGAATCCTGCCTCGGGCATGGATGTGTGTGATTTCCTTAGGTTAGTTAGGTTTAAGTAGTTCTAAGTTCTAGAGGACTAATGACCACAGCAGTTGAGTCCCATAGTGCTCAGAGCCATTTCAACCATTTTTTTGGTAAGTTCTATGGGACCAAACTACTGAGGTCATTGGTCCCTAGGCTTACACTACTTCATCTAACTTAAACTAACCTACGCTAAGGACAAAACACACACCCATGCTCGAGAGAGGACTTGAACCTCCGACCGGGGGCAGCCGCGCGGAACGTTACAAGGCGCCTTAGACAGCTTGGCTACCCCGCGCGGCTCTGTCTATTCTGTTCAACTGCTTTTGAAACTCCTTTTCTCTCTCTGATACAGAATTACAATGTCATCAGCAAACGTTAAAGTTTTCATTTCTTCTCCTGAACTTTCATTCCTATTCTAAATTTGTCTCTGATTTCCTTTACTACTTGTTAAATGTAGAGATTAATTAATATCGGAGAGTTTACAACCCTGTTTCACTCTTTTCTCAATCACTGTTTCACTTCCATGCCCTCGACACTTATAACTGCTGTCTGGTTACTGTACAAGTTGTAAACAACATTTCGCTCCCTGTATTTTTACGCCTGCTATCTTCAGAATTTTAGAGCGTTTATTCCAGTCAACAGTGTCAAAAGGTTTCTCTGAGTCTACAAATACTATAAATGGAGGTTTTCCTTTCCTTATCCTATCATTAAGACAAGTTGTAGGGTCAATATTGCCTTGAGTGGTACAACATTTATCCGGAATCGAAATTTACCTTCTCCGAGGTTGGCTTTTACCACTTTTTCCATTATTCTGTAAATAATTTGTGTTTGTATAGAAATTCTTCCAGACCATATGTTACGCAACCATTACTTATTTAACTGATAGTTAGGTGATATTCACACATTTCAACACCTGCTTTGCTTGCAATTTTAATTATTACACGCATCTTGAAGTCTGAGGGTTTTTCGCCTGTCTCATGCATCGTGCATACGAGATGAAGTAGTTTGGTCATGGCTAACTCCCCCAAGCATATCAGTAGCTCTGACAGAATGTCGTCTACTCCAGAGGCGTTGTTTCGACTTAAGTCCTTCAGTTGATATGAGACCTCGTTATGGAATGAGGAGATAAATAATTAATTTTTTATGTTATTTTGTCTGTATAATGGTTGGTTGGTTGGTTGTTTTGGGGAAGGAGACCAGACAGCGATGTCATCGGTCTCATCAGATTAGGGAAGGACGGGGAAAGACGTCGGCCGTGCCCTTTGAAAGGAACCATCCCGGCATTTGCCTGGACCGATTTAGGGAAATCACGGAAAACCTAAATCAGGATGACCGGAATGCGAGTCCAGTGGCTAACCACTGCGCCACCTCGCTCGGTGTGTATAATGAATACGATACTGTTCTATTGTCAAAGATAACTAGATAACTGATCTCGAATCGTTTCTTCGCAATCTGAATGGGGTCGATAAATAGAGGCCTATAGAAGAATCCTAAATTCCCCACGCAGTACTGGTTCGTAAAACTCCGTAGACTTCCGCGGAGTAGCTGACGTCTTCAAACGTCGGCAAGTTAGATTTGTGGCGGTTTGTGCTGCCCTTCTACGTATACTTTCAAATTACCTGTTATTCATATTTGATTTTTGTCCCATACACTTAAAAAGTACCATCGCGATGGGTTGCACGAGTAGACAGATTGAATTTCCAAGTACCTAGCCAAAGAACCGTTGATTACTGCTTTAAATGCGACTGAAACTATGTGAACATTCAATTTCATTTCACCATAAATTGTTAGTCACAGGTTTTTGTGTGGCTCTCCATACCCTTTGTTCAGCGCTACCAAAAACTGTAGCAACTTCTTACGTAATAATGTGTGCGACTTCAGAACATTTACTATTTGCACTAGTAATTCCATCACGTATTCCATGCCTACATATTTAATATGTAGTGCTTCTTGGTGTAGAGAATAATGAATCCCACACAAATCTTCTGTCAATCGTTATAAATTTTAACTCCTTCAGCTTCAACTAAATCTTTAAACTCTTTCTGCATGACGTTACAATGGCGTTAAACAACAAATTTGCGGTACCCATGGGTTATGCAACTATATAATAAATACTGAGATTTCTCTTCCGTCTCCTCTGTGGTTTCCATTCATTTTTAAATGATTCAACGATAGACCACTGGACTGCCTCATTTTATGCAACCAGCCAGTTGACCTTTGGATCTCCTTTATACTACGCTACACCACGAGTCTGCCGTACTGCAGAAAGTAGTGTCGACCAAAATAAGCCGCACAAATTGCTGGAAGCATACAGTAGCCAGCCACCTTCTTTAATAACTTTGTTTGTGCCCAAACGCGTTTCGGGATTTCAGCCGGAATCTATTGGCGTAATACAGGTGAAGTAGGGTAAGTGGCCTCAGTATGCAATTTTGTAAACAAATTGATATGCAAATTAAATTGATCAATTAATTACCCACCCCAGACGATGTCATATGTTTTCCCCAGGCAGTACGTGGGTCCCTGCCTCCTCCCCCGTTCCCCACCAGCCCTACTGGCGGGAATTTCTAATTTTTGGGGGAATTCTGAATTTTCACGGTAAAATCGAATTTTCCCTGTAAAATTTAATTGTCAATTCAGAAGACATAATATTAAGAGAAATTGTTGATGAAGATCGTTTGTAAAACGGGTATAGGTGGTAGAAATCGAAAAAATTCAGAGGACAGGACATCGGGAAATTATGCACTGCTGATGACATAATTTGTGTTTCGTAGGACAGGGATACTCTTATTTATCCTCCGATCACGCTGCACAGGGCTCTCTTAATTACGCAGAGCGCTGTGCAGCACAGTCGTGGCCGTCCGGCGAGGAGTGTCACTCGCACGGCGGTCTGACGTCTAATGAGTAGTCACGTGTGCCACTCCATTAGAGAGCGTACCACACCATGCGCGGAGCGGTATCCGGCGATCCCCAGCGGAACCATGGCACCCACCCACAGGCCAGACTGTCTCGCACATCGTTATTGGACCACACTCACGTAACCTGCCCTCCCCCGCTTCCGCTCAGCACCACCTACCTGCCCACACTACGCAGTCTGCTCATAATCCACCACCGCCCAGCGCCGCAGGGAGGGATCTGCAGATGTCGAGCGGCTGTCCAGGAGTCAAAGGATGTTACCAGACGACTCTAATGTGAGCCGCATTCCCGAGGTGCACTGCAGTGGGTGTCTACCACGAACAACATATTTGTTTCCGAAGATTAGCGGGCGCCGCAGATGTGCAGCAGATAGGCAACAGCCAGCCAGCAGTCAAAGGCAGTCAGCAGACGATTGTAGTGTGAGCCATCGTTCTCGAGGCGTGTGGCGGTGGGCATCTACCACAAACAATAGATTTGTTTTCGAAGGTTAGCATCTTCCTCCCACAGCTGTACCCTAGCGAACAACAACGGGATGGAGCTGATGTCAGAAGTGCCAGGCTATTTGTTTGTCCTAGAATGAACAAAGGGTGTTTTTCTAAAGATAGCAGCAGCATCCAATTTTAAGCCACTTTCCAGTAAACAAAGGATGTTTTCGAAAGTTTCCTCTACATAATGAGATCTTTACTCTGCAGCGGAGTGTGCGCTGATATGAAACTTCCTGGCAGATTAAAACTGTGTGCCCGACCGAGACTCGAGCTCGGGACCTTTGACTTTCGCGGGCAAGTGCTCTACATGTTTGTCCTAGAATTTTTTTCTTCCTCACAGCAGCGTTCTTTTCCTCAGACACCTGAACCAAGCCTGCTTCAACCTGCTTGAACAAAAAGAAGGCACGTTGTAACTTGTATGTATGGCATTCTGAGTTCCTATCGGTCATCCACAAAACTGAGGGTGGAGTCTGAATGTATATATAGCCCAACCCCCCCTCCCTCCACAACTATCATTAGTCTTTGACAGCGCCTAGTTGCGTCCGTGTGGTTCTCGCTGTATGGAACAGCCAGCCAGTAGCAATGCCGGTGCCAGTGGTGATCAGAAACGGCCAAACCTGGTGCAAATGTCATGCAAGTGTTTACCAAAAAATTGTGAACTCAGATTGCGACAGTTATAAAATTTCTTAGCGAAGTATTCAAATTTTTCGAGATTGTGATACATTTTCGTAAGAAGTGGTTATAAAAGTTCTTTAGTCTTGTTATTGTAACATTCATTCCCGAAATAGTGACCGACATAGAGCGTCAGCTAGAAGCTGAAAGTCGACAGCACAACCCAGAACGTTTCTAGAAGCATGCCTCCTCGTGCCGGCTGCAGAACTCCCCAAAGCCCTAGGTGAACCGAGATATAATGCCACTAAATGTAACACAGTACTGTGTTCATAGTTGACTCGTCCTCCTAAACAGCAGGATGCTGCTGACGAGAAAAGCTCGCACTACATCTGGGGTGATAATGACGTTATATCTCGCAGTACGTCAATCGCCGAATGGTATAGTAAATCCACCGTGGGTGGATTGGTCTTGTTTTCTGAGACAGAAGTAAGAGAGTCGACTAAAGCACTCGTCAAGTCCCACACTTCAACATCAGTATTCGCGTCTATGATCCGTTAAATGGAGGGTCCAGATATATCAAACTCTGTGACAGTATTAAGAACAAGAGGGCTTGTATTAATGTCCAAAATGAAAAGGCTATTGCTTTTGTTTTCTACAGTCAATCCTGGCTTGCAAAAGGAAAATTAAACAGAATCCAAAGTGCACGTCTTGACATTGAATAGCCCTTAACATTCGTGGATGTTATAACTTTGACGGTACTGAGTTCCCTGTAAAGATTCAGGATATACCAAAATTTCAGGCACAAAATCCCAGAATATTAGTTCACGCTTACGGCCTGAAGAAGCACGAAAGCAAGCCAGATGAGCAGGACAAGCATGCTGTAGGTGGACAGCGCCAGATTTCGAAATGAGGAGATGTGCGGGGTCTGCATGTAAACATACTGCTCTTCTCTGAAGGTGATAATCAGCATTATGTATAGATCAAATACATGTCCCACCTCCTTAACTCCCAACTCAACAACACAAAGCCGCGCGGGATTAGCCGAGCGGTCTGGGCGCTGCAGTCATAGACTGTGCGGCTGGTCCCTCCCTCGGGCATGGGTGTGTGTGTTTGCTATTAGGATAATTTAAGTTAAGTAGTGTGTAGGCTTAGGGACTGATGACCTTAGCAGTTAAGTCCCATAAGATTTCACACACATTTGAACATTTTTGAACTAACATAAATGAAAACAGCACATTTGCCTCAGGTGTGTAGATACCTTTTCGGAAGAAAAGTATTTAAAAAATCATCTGAAGGACTGTGGATACAAGGAACCGGTGTGTGCTGTTTGACTTTGAATGTCTCACTACCTCTATCATCCACTGTGAAGGGAACTCCTTTGACTCGCATACCACCTAATGCAGAAAAACGTACTGTATGCGGCAGCATATCAACTTGCACGCACATACGATACAAGTCTTAATCGCTATGAATCTTATGTTGGGGTAATCCTGCAGTTTGGTTGCTCACAGAGCTTGAAAAACTCTCATGGGATGTTGATAGGCTTTACAGCAACAACATACCCATGACCGAATCAGAGGAGGATAAATTATACACTGATGTGTTTAACTGTCATATTTTTGGGTTGTCGTAAGGCGGAAACGCTGAAACTCGCCGTAGAGACCACTTGTCATTTTACGCCCAAGGTCCGCGGTGCACCTCACAACGCATGCAATTGGATGTACCAGTTACCTGACACATACCCGTTTTCTTCCATGATTTAAGCAAGTATGATGCTCATTTTCTTCTAGAGCAATTGTCTAATTTCGGCTGGGAGAAATATCAGATCAGGGTTGTACCTGACAGCGTTGAGAAATTTATTTCATTCTCCAAACAAATCACGCCAAAAATTATGCTCCATCTTCTTGACACGCTACGTTTAATGCAGGCGCCACTCCACAAACTTGTTGACATTCTGCATTGGGAAGATATGCATATCACCCGATTTGCACACCCCAGTAAGGAAAAGTTTCAGCTTGTGACTAGGAAAGGAGTTTTGCCTTATGAATATCTGGATAGTAAGGCAAAACTCTACAAAACCAGACTATCCATCGTATCTGCATTTACCAGTATTCTCACAGCTGATGCGATAACTAGTGCAGATTATGAGCATGCAATGAATGTACGGTGGGAATTCAACATTCCCTATTTGGGTGGACGCAATTGCTAGTTGATGTTCTTGAAAAGTTCCGGTGTGTATGCATGTCCATGTCCTCTCTGGACCCCACCTTTTATTACACAGTACCTGTGTTGACCTGGGACGCGATGTTCAAGGACAGGAAGTGCAGCATCAAACTTCTCACTGATGTGCATATGCTTCTTTTCTTCAAGTGCGGGATCCGTAGGGGCCTTTGCTAGTGTGTCCATAGACACACCAAGGCAAGTAATCCATGTATGGATGTGGGCTTCAACACATCCCTCAGTTCATGTTATATTCTGTATTTGGATGTGAATAACTTATATGGGCACGCCATATTGCAGACACTTGCAGGTTGTGTGTTTCAGTGGATGCTGGCAAACGAACTGGAGGGGTTAGGTGGAAAAATAAAGGGTCTCGCAGCTGATTATAATGTAGGACATTTGGCGGAGGCGGGCCTCATATACCTTGTTAGTATGTATAAAATGACAAGCAACTTGCCGTTACATCCGAGCAACAAGTTCTGCGAGGAAACATTATCTGTAAATTGATGACCACTGTTGGACACAACCAGAGGTACATAATTCATTATCATAATCTCCAGCAGTGGCTCAGATTAGGGATGGAGCTATGTAGAATTAACTAGGGTATCTCCTTCAATCAGTCTCCCTGATTAAAGAGGTATATTGAATTAAGAGGACAGGCACTACTAGATTTTTATAAATTAATGAATAATTCCATTTTCGGTAAAGCCATGTAAGAAATTAATGCAATATTTTGATTAGGACCGAATAGGATGGGTGTTGGGGCGTACGAAAGTGCATTGCCAGCCCAAATTTTCAAAGAGAAATTTGTAGCTATGGAGATGCCAGAAGTTTCAGTACAGTGTATGGAACCTATCTGTTTGCGTATGTGTATACTGGTCATCTCCACACTCCACATGTACTGCTTCTACTATGAGTTTGCTAAAACTCATTTCATGGAACCGAAGTTACTTTTATAGATACAGATACCTTCATCTATTGGGTGAAGAACTGCGATTCATATGAAGTAATTAGGTGTCACAGTAATGAATTCGACACATTGGGATATGCAGCCAATAATTCTTATGGTATTGTTCCTCAGATCAAGAAGGTTATTAAGTTAATGAAAGATGAGGCGGGTGCATTGCCGATTGTGGAGTTTGTGGGTCTAATATCCAAAATGTATGCATCTTGTACAATAGATGGAGCCACCCAGAAGTGGGCTAAGGATGTGCGATGTGCAGCATCAAGTGTCCTCATGATGAAAGAGCCATTTGTGATTACGGGATCGAAACCCTCCCGTACTCGTACTACTTACATCAAGAGAGAAGGGATGGGGACCCTTGATTGTGTGAATGAGAGAGAGTGAGTGACTGACTGAGTGAGAGCTTGTGCTGAATAGTATGGCTCATTTATCTGGTGTAAATATTGTATGTGTGTGATGATGTATGGTGTGCCTGTATGTGTGATTGCTTACGTGTCTGTGTGTCTGCTCGTGAGTGCGTTTGAATGTGGATGCCTGAGTAAATATGTATGCCTGTGTGTAAATACATTATGTTTATTTTTTTAATACACAGCACACTATATATGCATGAATATATAAGCACCGTGTGGTGGAAAAAACTATAAGAAAATTAAAAATGTGGGATTTATACAAAAAAATTCAATAATTAAATTGAGAGTAAAATCATCAAAAAAGTTAAAAAATGCTAAATGGAGAAAAAATTGTTTTCACCATATTTTCTCTCATTTGCACTTCATATGCATGTGTGATTGCATGAGTGCCTGTGTACATTGAATAGTTTTTAAGTTTCACCTAATGCTAGCTGTCCAAGTCATATGTGTTTAAAGTGTGAGCTCCATCCAGTTCATTTTAGTGCAGCTGTTTGGGTTACACATTTTAGGGCCATCCACGTCATTGTATTATTAAATTATTTCAGCTGCCTGAAGCATAAAATGTTTGGAGCCACCCAGTTCAGTATATAAATTAAGTCTTCGATTTGGATGGAATTGCACTAATAATAGTAATAGTATTAGCGCAAGAGAAACTGTTCCTCTGCAATAGCTGTAATCAGTACTGCAATGTAAAGTAAAACAATTGTCAATGCGTACTATTATTTGTGAAACCAAGGACTGTGAATACAGAAATTTCAAACAGTAACAAGAACCGCGAATTTAAAAGCACTATTCCTTCGTGTGTTGTAAAAACAAGATGATTTGTGAATATATTTCACAAATCTCTTCCCCGTACAGATGCATATAAAGGCTGTGGAAGATGCGCAAGATATTAGTTTGAAGCATGAGGGAAATGACACTTAGGACGGAGGAAAACAAAATTTATGTAATGACAGAATGAGATTTCGCCTATCATGCTGCATTTGTAGGTTTTTGGAAATGCTGCACGTGATCGTCCCAGTGGAGTCCATGGAAGAAATGCATTAGCCACTTTGCATTCCTTCATGTTTTAGCACAATTCACATCCTTGAGAGGCCTCGGTGATGCAATGCTTGCTGAGAATGCCTCTATTACACCAGCATCTTCTGTTTATGCTATCAATGCAACGTCTTTAAATTTGAATTGTCTGCACTCATCATCATAGAAACCTTGAATGTCAGCAACGGCGTTCACACCTTGAGGTACCATTAAGGAATTCTCTGGGTATGACACAGCATTTGTTCATTTATAAAGCACGCTGCACAACACCAGTAAGTGAGCAATATTAAATCACATGGTCATGTGGAACTAGAGCATTGATTTGATTTTACATGTCTAACCTGCCACTGCCCGCACCAAAACTAAGTTTATTGTGCGACATCGCTCCCTGTATATCTATTAAAGACAATCAGTGTCCTTAAATAGTGCAAGGAGTCCCTCTACCAGTTTTTTGTTAGTCACAATTTCTTCAGGTTAATTTGTGCCGAAGAGTATGTATATTTTACTCTCCAAAGCCATGCATTCGAAGATTAGGTGTGATGCAGTTTCTTCACCCTCATCACAGATCCTACATTTAGGGTCCTTTTCTGTTATACCCATTGTGTGTAGGTGTTTTTTGAAATTACCACGGCTGATCATCAGTGCAGTCGTGAGTTTGACCTCTTTCCTGCTCAATCCTACGATTAGAGAGCTTCTTTTAAAACACAGCTTGGGCATAATTACTTTACCATGTTCCTGTTTATGGACCTTGGTCCAATGTCCTACGTGCTGTTTCCTAAGCCAATACCGTAGTTCTAATGTGACCATAGCCTTGGTGATTGTCAGGTCAGGTTCTGGTCCAATAAATGGAGTCGTTTCCCCCATCCTAGCCAATCTATCGGCAGAGCCCTGAGTGGCCAGGGACCCACATTAGGTTTACCCTATTGCTACCCCTAGTTCCACCAGAGCCCTGTGCCATTCTGCAACGATCTTAGATCTTGTTGCAGGAGCTGCCAATGATTTCAGGGCTGCCTGGATGTCTGAATAGATGTAGGTGCTACGATCCTTGTAGCACTTACGCATATTCTCCTCCACACATGCCATGATTGCAGTAATTTCAGCTTGGAATACGGAAGCCAATTTTCCTGGAAAGATAATGCCCTCCAGTCTTGGATGAACCCCGAACACCCTGCCCCAACGCCTTGGTCTATATTCAACCCATCAGTAAACCAAACGATGTCCCCCATACGGTGACGAACTGTTTTTCCCCACTGCTCTCTGCTTCCAATTATTGTATTATAAGGCTTGTCGAAGCAGTTGGGAGTTATTGTGTAGTCTGCAGGCATTTCCCTAGCCATTCCTGTACTTACCTCGCACACTATCTTAGTGTGTGTTTCAGGATATCCGAATGAAACCCAGTTTCTGCCAGTTTTAAGTCTGTGTGCCCCAGCTGCTGCCTCCACCTTGACCCAAAGGTGTAGTGGAGGAATGTCCAGCATGGCTTCCATTCCAGCGCTTGCTGTGCTGCTAATTCCTCCTGTTATGGTTAAGCAGGCCAATCTCTGCACCTTAGCAAGCTCCTTAGCTGCAAACCGCTGTTCTACCTTCTTCCACCACACTACAGCCCCATAGTAAATCCTATGTCTGACTACTGTGGTGTATATCCAGTGCATACCCCTGGGGCTTAGGCACCAGTTTTTGCCACAAGTCCTTTTAGTACTCACTATAGTGCTTTTTGCCTTGGAACAGATACTCTTAATGTAAGGGGTTCACGGTAGCTTCTCATCTAAGGATACCCCTAGATATTTCACTATCCTCTTCACAGGTAGAGTTTCATAGAATAGCTTTAGATTCCAACTTGAGTGTTGAGTATATCTCTTCGTAAATGGCACCACAACAGTCTTCTTACGATTAACCCACAGATCCTATTTTATACACCAATTTTGCACAATGTCCAAACCCCCTTGTGCTATATTTCTAACTATGTCAGCAAATTTGCCAAGTATTACTGTGACAAGGTCATCTGCCTATCCTTGGCAGAAGCATTGTCTGGAATTCAATTCCTCAGTGAGTTCGTTCACAATTAGATTCCACAATAGGGAGGACAAAACTCCTTGTGGGCAACCTGTAGTGCTTTTTATTACCATATTTCATTCATCATGGTAGCCTCTATCTTCCTTCCACTAAGCATGGCCCTGTTCAACCTGCATATGGTCCCCAGGTCATGCGCCTCTGCATCCCTTACCATGGAATCAAAAAATGGTTCAAATGGCTCTGAGCACTATGGGACTCAACTGCTGTGGTCATTAGTCCTCTAGAACTTAGAACTAATTAAACCTAACTAACCTAAGGACATCACACACATCCATGCCCGAGGCAGGATTCGAACCTGCGACCGTAGCAGTCGCACGGCTCCGGACTGCGCGCCTAGAACCGCGAGACCACCGCGGCCGGCTTACCATGGAATTGAAGGTCGCGTTACTGAAGACCCCCTCGATATCCAGGAAGATGCAGAGGGCTATTTCTTGAAAGTGAAGTGCTTTCTCCACCTTCCCGACGAGTTGGTGGAGAGCTGTCTCTCATGATTTACCTGGTCGATATGCATGTTGGTTTGAATGTAGAGGGCCTCTACTTAGCCTCCTATCCCCAACATATACATTAACCAGTTTTTCCGATATTTAGAGAATGAAGGAGGACAGAGAATGAAGGAGAACAGACTGATTGGTCTCATATCCTTACCCTTGGTATGATCAATTGTCCCTAGCTTTTGAAATCATACAACCTTCACTGCTCTCCAAGCATTGGGAATGATTCCTAGTGCTAGCCCAACCCCGAACATCCTGCATAGGACTCTTATGAGCTTCTCTCTTGCCTTTTGCTGGAAAAATTCCATCTGGGCCAGGTGACTTGAACGGTTGTAATGTTCCCACAGCCAATTGGATTTTATTAAAGTCCACATACTCCTTGGCTGATTCCCAGCCCTCTCTTCGAGAGCCTGAGAACCATTGTCTCTCTGGGATCACATTCTGCTCTGTGTTGTCTAGCAGAGCGTATTGAGGAAAGTGAGTTTTCAGGAGCAGTTCCAGCGTCTCATGTGCTGTCTTTGTATATCCCCCATCCTCCTTCCTCAATCTACCTCCTGGGTTGGTTGGTACTTTAGTGAGAATCTTGTGAAGTCTGGCTTGTGCAGCTGTGCTTTCCACTTCCACACAGAATTCCTTCCAGGATGCCTTCTTTGCTTGTCGGATTGGAAGATTGTAGTTCACAAGACCCTCACGATATTTAGCCCACTGTCCTTTACGTCTCCCAATATTAAACAGTATCTGTTTTCTTTGCATTTCCAAGTTGTTATTCCACCAAGGCACACTCCTATTTGTGCAGTTCTTGGTGATTGTGCAGTTGTCATGATATGAAGTCACTATTGTAGAGGTAACAGCCTCTGCTACTTCCTCAAATTCTACTGCATTTATTATCGAGTTTTTAATTTCCGATAAGCCTAAATCAAGGTCCCTTCTATATGTCTCCCAGTCTGTTTTCCTGGGATTCCTATAGATCATGGTCTGTCTGATTCCCATTTCAACCTAGAATTTAATGTACATGTGGTCCGAAGAGGATGGCTCCAACACCACATGGTATTGTTTGACATAGCTGCCGATCATCATGGAACTAAAGGCTATGTCAATTATTTCTTCTCTTCTGCTATTCCTGAGTATAGGTTCATTGCCCCTATTCAGAACCTCTAACTTGTTAGCTAAAAGAAATTCAAGAGGGTACTCACCTCTAGTGTTGGTGTCCTAGTTGCCCCACACTAGGTTGTGGGCATTGGGGTCGCATCCCACCAGCAGTTGGTCACCTTGCCGATGGCAAGTCTCTACCAGTCTCCTCATCTCCAAGGGAGGAGGAGACGTGTCTTCGTAAGAAAGGTATGCTGAGGCCAAAACAATTTTCCTCGTGATACCTTCCTCACATTGCTGCATTTTAATGATCATTAAGTCCCTAGAGAAAAATCCATCTCTGGCATGAAAGAAATTCCATTTCTTACATAGATGCATATTCAGGAGTTTCTTAGAGTTCTAGCATAAATAATCTTACCTCCAGTGCCACCGAGGCCCGATACACCCCTTTTATGTAAATAGGGTTCTTGTTTCAGGGCCACGCCCACTTCCTGCCTCCCCAGGCAGCGACTCAGGGCAGCAGAGGCCCCTTTACTGTGCTGCAGATTAATCTGTAGCTCCTCCAGTCTCTGTCTTCCTGCCGTCTTTGAGATCTTTGACAACCCTGATGGTGACCCTTCGAGAACCCTAAAAACAATTTCATTTCCTGCTCCCGCATCCCCTTTAGTGACTTTTCTCCGACCTCCACTACCAGGGTTCGTCCTTCCGATGCAACCTTCTGGCTGATCACTCTCTAACCTTCTGTCGAGACTTTTGGGTTCTGGACCTCTACTTTCCCGAACAGAAACTTAGGAGAGACTTCCTTAAAGATCTTTGGTACCCATATCGATATATTTGCGGCCTTAAGAAACTCCGCTGCCGTCTTAACCAGCAGCTTCGCACCTTCTCACGGGGATATCATGGGCCCCTTGTCCTTGAGACATTCCACCGTGTGCACCCCCGCACAGACAATTTCAAATGCCATAACCACAGCAGCCGTAATTTCTCTCGAATAGCCTTCCATGCCTCAATGACTTTATGCTTAGTCGACATCTCGTATACCTCACAACAGCAGTGGGAGTAGCCGAATGAACATACCGTAAAGGCCCCATATCAAAGTATTATACAAATGCAATGTAGAGGCGTAGTTGCGCGACAAGGACATATGGTACAAAAATCACATATCCTTTTTGTTCGAAAAATAGTCACATCCTTAACAAGGGAGTTTGAGGTTTTATATATCCGCTCTTCTTCTTATGCTGCTCCCCCTTCTCAGTAATGGCTATTTTCTCTTCAGTTGAGTCGCCTACTTTCTCTTCAATTGCATTAACCCGTTCATACAATGTCCCCTTCTCAATAACACCTTTATCCCTTTCAGTTACGTCGTTTACTTTCTTTTCGATTGCATTAACCCGATCATTCGGTGTACTGTTCAGCCTCAGAAGGGTTCCTTGCGTATACTTCCAACTATACGTTCGAGAGTTTGAATTTTCGAGTCTGTGTACAAGCGAATGTTTTGTCTGTGCACACCCATCCTATCAGACTGACCTCCTGGCTTGCATGGCGATTCATATACTTATGTCCTCACTTCTTTCCATGGATATACAGGTATGTTTAGGAACTCCTGGAAGTTCCATTTGAACCTCCCATCATTCAGTTTTCTTGTTTTATCAATAATGAGAAATCCATACTGTGAGTTATTCCAACAATCTCCACATATCTTTAAAAATCATTTGCACAACATATCAGTTCCTTCATGAGCCTGGTAAATGTGTTTTAAATTAAGATTGTCCTGTTTGAATGGTAAAATTAGATTTGCTCTATCCCTGACTAGCTGTTTTCCAATTCTGAAATATGTCTGACTCACATACATCAGCAGCCATATGGCCACTAAAACAGAAATATGTCGAATTTGATCGTGCTTTTAAACAGCAACATCGTCAAATACGAAAACTTTTTTTTTTTTTTTTTTTTTTTTTTTTTTTTTTTTTTTTTTTTTTGTGGAGGGGTATCACTGCTCTCACTGAATGCCGTGTATGTCACACCGTCTAAACCCTCCAATATCTCCTGTAATAGTTGGTATTTGGGCTGACAAAGGTTTTTTTTTTTTTTTTGAGCACTATGGGACTCAACTGCTGTGGTCATCAGTCCCCTATAACTTAGAACTACTTAAACCTAACTAACCTAAGGACATCACACACATCCATGCCCGAGGCAGGATTCGAACCTGCGACCGTAGCAGTCGCACGGTTCCGGACTGCGCGCCTGGAACCGCGAGACCACCGCGGCCGGCACACAGTGTTTTTGAAAATACACATACATGCTAAAAGTGGACTCCATTCGGATGTGTTAGCAGTGACATGAGAACATTTTTCTTGCCGCATTCGGATGGACCTACAATTATTGGCTGTACGTTGTCGGGAAGGAGTACATCTTTCTTCTTCTGGTCTTCTTGCATGATGTCACACCTCCAGTCGCTTACAACCAAGTCTTGATGCTTCACCCACCCTGCCATGATATATATTACATCAGATACTAGTGCGCAATGGGTTTTTATAGAAAACTATGAACTTTATGCTCTGCCATGATACCGACCATGTCAGGTACTGGCGTGCAATGGGGTTTTACAGAAAATTTAGTTAAATGATATAATTTTCTGCTGTTGCATATTTGCAGTGAAAATAGTGGTAGCAATAGCTTCAGTAAATGCAGTATAATGAGAGCTACGATATAAAGCACGTACATAGTTATAGACATTTTTATTCAGTAATCATACACTCCTGGAAATGGAAAAAAGAACACATTGACACCGGTGTGTCAGACCCACCATACTTGCTCCAGACACTGCGAGAGGGCTGTACAAGCAATGATCACACGCACGGCACAGCGGACACACCAGGAACCGCGGTGTTGGCCGTCGAATGGCGCTAGGTGCGCAGCATTTGTGCACCGCCGCCGTCAGTGTCAGCCAGTTTGCCGTGGCATACGGAGCTCCATCGCAGTCTTTAACACTGGTAGCATGCCGCGACAGCGTGGACGTGAACCGTATGTGCAGTTGACGGACTTTGAGCGAGGGCGTATAGTGGGCATGCGGGAGGCCGGGTGGACGTACCGCCGAATTGCTCAACACGTGGGGCGTGAGGTCTCCACAGTACATCGATGTTGTCGCCAGTGGTCGGCGGAAGGTGCACGTGCCCGTCGACCTGGGACCGGACCGCAGCGACGCACGGATGCACGTCAAGACCGTAGAATCCTACGCAGTGCCGTAGGGGACCGCACCGCCACTTCCCAGCAAATTAGGGACATTGTTGCTCCTGGGGTATCGGCGAGGACCATTCGTAACCGTCTCCATGAAGCTGGGCTACGGTCCCGCACACCGTTAGGCCATCTTCCGCTCACGCCCCAACATCGTGCAGCCCGCCTCCAGTGGTGTCGCGACAGGCGTGAATGGAGGGACGAATGGAGACGTGTCGTCTTCAGCGATGAGAGTCGCTTCTGCCTTGGTGCCAATGATGGTCGTATGCGTGTTTGGCGCCGTGCAGGTGAGCGCCACAATCAGGACTGCATACGACCGAGGCACACAGGGCCAACACCCGGCATCATGGTGTGGGGAGCGATCTCCTACACTGGCCGTACACCTCTGGTGATCGTCGAGGGGACACTGAATAGTGCACGGTACATCCAAACTGTCATCGAACCCATCGTTCTACCATTCCTAGACCGGCAAGGGAACTTGCTGTTCCAACAGGACAATGCACGTCCGCATGTATCCCGTGCCACCCAACGTGCTCTAGAAGGTGTAAGTCAACTACCCTGGCCAGCAATATCTCCGGATCTGTCCCCCATTGAGCATGTTTGGGACTGGATGAAGCGTCGTCTCACGCGGTCTGCACGTCCAGCACGAACGCTGGTTCAACTGAGGCGCCAGGTGGAAATGGCATGGCAAGCCGTTCCACAGGACTACATCCAGCATCTCTACGATCGTCTCCATGGGAGAATAGCAGCCTGCATTGCTGCGAAAGGTGGATATAGACTGTACTAGTGCCGACATTGTGCATGCTCTGTTGCCTGTGTCTATGTGCCTGTGGTTCTGTCAGTGTGATCATGTGATGTATCTGACCCCAGGAATGTGTCAATAAAGTTTCCCCTTCATGGGACAATGAATTCACGGTGTTCTTATTTCAATTTCCAGGAGTGTACATGGGGTGCACTAACATCAGGTTCTTCCTTTATCTTAACACCAGTACAGGTGCAGAATCATCGTACACTGTTTTAATGGGGAGAGTTTGAGCAGCACAGTAAATGTCCAGAGGAGGATGGCTTGGATTATACTCGGCAGTTAACTGCTACTTTATGTAGGCTTTTGCACAACACAGTTCATCCATTTCCACCTCCGTAAACCGCACTTTAACACTTTTAGCTGCATTCTCGATTCTGTTACAGCACGCCCGTCTCCGTCTGCTGATGCTCCTATACAAATGCTATGCTTCGAGCCAGTAGTGATTAAATTACACCCTGAAGCGAGCATTGGTGGTGCACAGGACATAACTGGTATCTTCTCATCCACTACATTCTCACTTGGTCCTTGCAATATCGCTGGAATATTCTGTGATGGCACACATGATGCTGTACAGTACCGAGGTGCGTCATACTGATTAGGGCCCCCAGTACACTTCTGCAAGTCAGTTGCTGGCTGGGTTCCTTCAACCGACAATAACAGGTCGTTGTCCTGCTCCAACAAGCGGAGCAGGTGCGTGACAGGATCCCAGGGTGCTGCCACTGCTGCGGGCCCCGATGGGCTGGGACAGATAGACGCTACAGACCCCGACAGGTTGGAGGACGTCGTGTCCACTGGTGAGCAAAGACGAAAAACCGTTACAAGTAGCAATAGCAGCGCAAAGACTTAATGTTCCTCATATGGCAGTAAAGACAGAAATTAAGGAAGGGGTACTTACTCTTCCTTTTCTATTGCTGCTGCTAATCGGCGGTGCTGGACGATGTCGGCTGGTGCTTCACGCCGACTGACAAGGCTGCAGTGCTGCGGAGCTACATTCGTATTGGCTACTGCCAATTTCAAGAGTCTCTGGTGACATAATTGTGTTGGGGTGTGCACTTGGGCTTTCTGTCCTGAAGGACCGGGGTTCAGGTCCCAGAAAGGGCACCGGTATATTGAAATTCCCGCCAATTCCCGTCTGAGGTGGTGGGATGGAAGGTCAGCACAGTTTTAAGTCAGTTGTACCTGTTGAAACGGACAACGCAAAATGCCTTTTGTTGCTGTGTTATCGTCATACATACCCACACGGGTTAATGGACAAGCAGTTTGCTGCACTGAGGAGACCCCTACCGGCACTAAGATGAACAACTGGCGCCAAGGCAAACGCTTAGTTTCGATGCGGAAGTTCAGATTTACCTCCACTTTCTGTTTTCATTCATGTGCAACGTATAGTCCTATGGAGTCGGGAGAATCGTTTTGAAGGATCCTGTACAGTTATATACCTAGCATTATTTCATCTGCATTTTGAATGCTGCGACCTTCCTGTGCACAATAACAGTTATTTTAGCGACGTAGTTTCTCACGTTAAATTTGCAGCTGAGTGCACCCGCTTCTACTATGTGTCCTGTAGCACCTCGTGTCATATTTACAATGATGAGCCAAACCTTCGTGACCGTTGCCCACCGGGAAATTGAATGCCGCCTGGTGACGTTGCGGGGACATGACGCGAACGGAAAGTGGTGCATGTTAGCAGTGCACAGGTGACTTGCTGCGAGCGTGAATCGTCCGCGCACTAAACATGTGAAGAAGAAATGAGGCGCTCAACTCAGAGGAAAAATCATCAAACCACGAACAAACTCACGTCCATCAGACACAGAAATTGTAGAAATTGTACTAGATTGCTTAACCTGCCACGTATCGGGCCTAAGTGTGCTTGTCTTTAGAGTATGGGTACTGGGGGAATCTTTGTACCGACGATACTCGATGCAAATGAGGAAATCTGCTGACATAAGCGACTTTGAAAAACGGCGGCTAGTTATCACTCAGCGCCTGGAAACCACCAACTGAAAAAAAAAACAAAGCTGGCGAGCTGTTCGCATGCTAGAGTCGTGAGCTTGTATGGAACATGGGTGAACGGCGATATAACTACGAGTGGGCGACAAGGCGTTGGACGTCAACGCCTCAGCACAGACCTAGAGCCTAACGCGTGACCGCTGTGTAGAGCAGGATTCGCGGTGATCTGTGGCAGGTCGACGACACAGTACAGTGCTGGTGCAGGCACAAGTGTCCCGGAACCCTCCGCTCTGTGCACATTGTTCAAATTGTGGATCTGCAGCAGATGATCCCAACGTGTTCCCATGTTGCCCCAATGACGTCCTCAGCTAAGATTGCAGTCCATATGGGATTACCGAGACTGGACCGGAGATGTGTGGAAACTTGTCGCCTGGTCGGATGAATAAAATTTCTTGTTACACCAGGTCGATGACAGTGTCCGGATACGCTGTCATCCAGGCGATCGGCTTCTCGAAGCATCTGTAGTGCCACAGACTCTGGACGGTTGGTACAGTATTATCCTACGAGGGATTTTTACCTGGGCTTACGAAGGACCTGTAGCTGTAATCCATGGCAAGATAACAGCTGTGAACTACATAAACATTATTTTGGACCACCTTCATCCCTTCATGCTTGACTCCGATAGTAGGATAAGGCTAATATCGTGCTACATTAATTTGAGGAGCTTGATAGTGAACTCACGTTAAAGTATTGTCCACCACAATCGCCCACAAACTGCCAGCCCCTCAATTTACGGGAATGTCGTGATCTGTGCGTAGGCCCTGGCGCCACATACCTCCGGAAAGCTTCCACTGACTTGCCGAATCCACGCCAGGCAAAACCACTGCTGTATTGCATACCAAATGCGGACACACACGGCTGTTCAGCAAGTGGTCGCAATGTTTGGGTCATCAGTGTGTGTAACTTTCATATACTACTCACACACTTTATATACATTGGTATACTGTTGAAGCGTAAGATTAGCCATGTGACCGACTTATGCGTTTGTTTACCTCTCAAAATAATATAATGTTACTTGCGTTTCTCGACTCCATAATGACAATATACAAACCTGATACAATCCTCAGTGTAAATGAAAAAAAACTGCATATCATGTTATATTCATTGCTCAATATACACTGAATCGCCAAAGAAACTTGTGTAGGCATGCATATTCAAACACAGAGATATGTAAACAGGCAGAATACGGCACTGCAGTCGGCAACGCCTATATAAGATAAAAAGTGTCTGGCGCAGTTGTTAAATCGCTTACTGCTGCTACGATGGTAGGTTTTCAAGATTTAAGTGAGTCTGAACGTGGCGTTACAGTCGCCGCACGAGCGATGGGACACAGCATCTCCGAGGTAGCCATGAAATGGGGATTTTCCTCTTACGATCATTTCACGATTGTACCGTGAATATCAGGAATCCGGTATAATATCAAATCTCCGACATTGCTGCGGCCGGAAAAAGATCCTGCAAGAACGGGACCAACGACTACTGAAGAGAATCTTCAACGTGACAGAAGTTCAACCCTTCCGCAAACTGCTCCAGATTTGAAGGCTACGCCATTAACGATCGTCAGCGTGTGAACCATTCAACGAATCATTATCGATATGGGCTTTCGGAGCCGAAGGACCACTCGAGTGCCGACCGGAGTGGCCGAGCGGTTCTAGGCGCTTCAATCTGGAAGCGCGCGACCGCTACGATCGCAGGTTCGAACCCTGCCTCGGGTATGGATGTGTGTGATATCCTTAGGTTAGTTGGGTTTAAGTAGTTCTACGTTCTAGGGGACTGATGACCTCAGATGTTAAGTCCCATAGTGCTCAGAGCCATTTATGAACCACTCGAGTACCATTGATGACTCCGTGGCACAGAGCTTTACGCCTCTCCTGGGCCCTTCAACACCGATGTTTGACTGTTGATGACTGGAAAAATGTTGCCTGGTCGGATGAGTCCCGTTTCAAACTGTATAGAACCGATGGACATGTACGGGCATGGAGACAACCTCATGAGTCCATGGACCCTGCATGTCAGCAGTGGACTGTTCAAGCTGTTGGAGGCTCTGTAATGGTATGGGGTGTGTGCAATCGGAGTGATATGGGACCCCTGATACGTCTAGATATGGCTCTGACAGGTGTCACGTACGTAAGCATCCTTTCTGATCACCCGCATCCATTCATGTCCATTGTGCATTCCAACGGACTTGGGCAATTCCAGCAGGACAATGCAACACACCATACGTCCAGAATTGCTACAGAGTGGCTCCAGGAACACTCTTCTGAATTTAAACATTTCGGCTGGCCATCAAACTCCTCAGACATGAACATTATTAAGCATATCTGGGCTGCCTTGCAACGCGCTGTTCATAAGAGATATCCACCTCGTCGTGCTTTTACGGATTATTGGACAGCCCTGCAGGACTCATGGTGTCATTTCCTTCCAGTAGTACTTCAGACATTATTCGAGTCCATGCCACCTCGTGTTGCGGCATTTCTGCGTGCTCATAAGGGGCCCTACACGATATTAGGCAGGTGTACCAGATTCTTTGGCTCTTCGTTGTACAATACATGTACTCTAATAACTAGGATAGCTTATTAAACAGACAGGCTTTTATTTATTCAAATTACTACAGATAAAACACTCAAGTATTGGATGAATACTGTAAAAATATTTTACATCACGTTAAGAAATATTAAATTGCAAGCCAGTCTCTAAATGATTATCGAAATAGAGCATAGTGACTTTTCGGCTAGCACTGAATGATAACGAAATTGGCAAAAGTTTTCGATGTAAGGTTAGATTACTACAAAGGGAGTACGTAAATGTTGATCTGCACTAGAGGATGTTCAAATGTTCAATTGTGTGTGGATTCCTAAGGGACCAATCTGCTGAGATCATCGCTCCCAAGACTTACACACTACTTAAACAAACTTACGCTAAGGACAGCACACACACACCCATGCTCAAGGGAGGAGTCGAACCTCCGGCGGGAGGGGCCTCGCAGTTCGTGACATGGGGTCTCTAACCGGCGGCCAACGCTAGAGGAGCAATGGCATTTGTGGTAGCATCTAAATGTTACAAAAATCTAGTGGCAAAGGCATTTAAAAAGTTATAACACTGTAATTACATACAGTTATTAAATTGTCAAATTGAAATTAATAATGCGAGAAGTGAAACGATGTATTTTACATAGTGTTACCAGATTGTGACAATGGAATGGAGAACAGAAAGTTATGATCAGTTTCATTATTATTATACTTAGTACTCACTTATTTTTGGCAAAACTGTACTTGATGAGTGAAATGTATGACTAAATTATGAAAATTTATGCAATGTTTCGTCGGTACTTGGAGGAACATAGACATATTAAAAAGGGAAATACATAATTTTAATGTTTCACTGTAATATTTTTTATACTTAGTTGGGAAGCAGTTTTCAGTTTTCTAATGTATCATCAGACAAGGTACGGTTGAACAAACAGCGCAGACTGAAGTTATCTGATGATGTCCTCGAAAGCCGAAAGCAGCTTCACAAGGAAATATAAAATAAATATCATCGTGGAACGTTTTGTTGGGTAACCCTCTGACCATTAGGATGTCATTTAGGGACACAAACTTGTGTCAGCAAATTAATATTTCTTCGAACAGATTCATTCTGTTGCCTTCGTTGCTCTACAAAATGCAGAGGATCCCATTGGAATCAACTGATAAGATCAATGAACGCAACAACATCGGACCCGATGTGGAGTTTATTGTTACACGCTGTCACGTGGCGAGGTATACTTGGCCACGAATTAACAGCACGACTCCTCTGCTAGCGGTAGGTTAACATACACACGCCCATTACTGCAGCACTGCGGCATGCACGTCAATCAGACCATGCGACGAATCGCATACATGAAGGTAGACCTTTCCCGTAAATCTAATTTCGTGCCGTAGTCATACAGTGCCGTTTGGTTCGGACTGGGTAATATTAACTCCCTTGCAACGGTTACCGACGACAGAGTGACACACCAGGTTTGAGGCTCTTCTAGAGCGTTTTATAAACATGTTGCTGAAAAGCCCTGACTAAGATATTTTCTTGATTATCATTATTTGAAGGCAGAAAATCTTGGGACTGTTAGTACTACTATGTCACTTGGCTACTTGTGCTGCCCCTGTCAGACCCACGACAATAACGACACAGCGACGAAACTGTCCACTATCGTGCTTCACGTGACGGCGTAACGCCAAGAGAGGAGATATACCAAAACGTGTGCACCATAAGGAAGAGGCAAGAGGATGCAAGAATAATTAATATACTACTCAATCTCTGTGGATATTTTGTGGCAGAAGCTTTTCGAAGTACTCTTCGCTCATTTGTGCACAAAGATAACTTCGACGCAGGGCTAGTTCCACATAATTTGCAAAGTTCCTCGCACTGACATAATCGAGAAGAGGTACGTACGAATAATACAAATATTCGTTCAGTTTTTTCTTGAAACATGGCAGAATGCGAATGGTTTTCATTTCATGCTCAATAAATCACCATCCCATTCCCATTAACTTCATGAGCTTGGCTGGATAATGATTTTCCTCTTCAGGTTCTCTACAGTCACGAAAATGTTGATTGGCCACCTGTAGTCAGCAATTAAGCCCGGTGGATATATTACGGATCCATCAGGGAAACCGGTACTTTAAAAACAAAGGCACTGGAAGAATTAGCGAATGCTTCAGGTGACGTGCTACCATAGGCTACGCAGAACACTCAAACCTAGGTGCCAAATTTGTTTCAAATGCTAGTGCTTCCGACGAAATCAAAAACCGCAAAACAAGTGTGAGAGCAACCATTGTTCATAAATTGGACAGTAATTATATCGAACTAAAAATAGATTTTTTTTGAATGACCCCCTAATTCGGTATATAGTTAGAATGGGAGCTGAAAACAGTAGATCACAATAAGCCGTGTAGTGTCTCTTTCTGCGTATATTCGCTTTCTGTTAGAGGATCTACTTTGTAGGCACTTGAACCTACCGAACACTTACTTTGTGCACATGTTAAATTCATGCGGGGACTAAAAAAAAATCTGTTTCTTGCAACGCTTTCCGTATCTTCCCTTTCTGTAACTTCTGAAGGAAAAGGTACTAAAAGATAATGGGTTTATATATTGCTAATCGTTTTAGTAACCGTGGAGGTCGACCGTTCCCTGCGGAATGTATTCGACCTAGTTCGCTAGCACAGTCCCACTCGACACTAACGTCATTATCAGAGTTTCAGCAGTAAGGGGGAGAAAGGGCAGTAAACGGGAAGGGGCAACGCGAGTGCGGCTTCGTTTCTTGACCTCGTCGGCATCGATCCGGTGTGCGTGACTGTCGGCATTTCGTCGCTGACCTATACACTAGCCACCGCAGATACCTAACTGGCTTAACGATTTCCTTGTGCTTTGTAGCACTTGTCAGTTTTTTTATATCTGCAGATTATTCTCTGAGGTACAGAATTTCAGAACGAAAGTAAGTCCCGCATGATGTGTCACTGCCACGTAATATAGCTCGATGAAACTTGGGACAAATTACGTGAAAGACAGAGGTTGTTTAAGCTCGTTATAACTGTTTTTGGCGAGAACCCCTGGACGTTACAAACGGCAGGACATGGTTCGTAATACGTATTGCATCACCATGCTCTCATGTTGGTAAGGAGTTCTTGTGGTACAACGTTCCATACCTTCACCGGCACGGTTGACGACTGCTGGATGGTAGTCGGTACATGCGGACGTGCTGCGAGACGCCTCCACAATGCATCCGACGCGTGGTCGGTGGGATATACGTTGGGAGAATGGGCAGGCCAGTCCTTTCGGCGAATATCCTCTCGTTCCAAGAGCACTTCCATCTTCGCTGTTCGATGCAATCGTGCATTATTATCCTTAAAAATGGAGACGGGGCTGAATGCACACCTGAGGAAATACGGTGTCGCAACAACGTCGACTAGTGAGCATACAATGTTCCTGGATGCATTACGTATCCCCATATGGCGAGAGGTGAGAAAGCTCAATGCATCCACCTGACCCACCGAAACGATCATGTTCCTGGGTGCAATATGGTTTCTGTACGTTCACAGGATGTTACTCTCGACGGCCAGTGTTCATCATACACTATGGTATCAACAGTAGTAGTATCGCAGGGAAGTGTCATAGCACCGCTCTTGTTCGCTATGTACAAAAATGATCTGACGGATAAGGTGAGCAGCAATCTGTTGCTGTCTGCTGATGTCGCTGTAGTATGCGGGGGTAACTGTAGAAGGAGCCGGCCGGTGAAACCGCTACGGTCGCAGTTTCGAATCCTATCTGGGGCATGGATGTGTGTGATGTCCTTAGGTTAGCTAAGTTTAAGTAGTTGTAAGTTCCTGAGGACTGATGGCCACAGATGTTAAGTCCCATAGTGCTCAGAGCCGTTTGAACCATTTCATGTACAAACTTTAAGAATCTGTCTGCTCGTTAGGCATGTCGAATAGAACAGCATCAGTCGACGTGGTACTCAGACAACAGATTGGCCCGACGAGAAACATTCGGGGATCGTGCACAAATATGTTGCGCAGACGACTGAAGGGATATGAAGTAGGACATGTTTCCGATGCAGCAGTTATGATGCCTGGCGAAGTTCTCATCAGCGATCAGCAAAAAATCTGCGTGACAGCACAGTTTTCAGAAGATGTTAAATGGAATGGACTGAGAACTACACATTTCTTCGTTTTCCACAGGCATTTAATCGAAACATCTGTGTACTTCCTCTCAAATTTAGGAATGTCTTGAATTTTGATGGAGTACTATTAATCATCGTGTTTATATTGCTCGTGAATATTTTACCCACGAAAACTATGGGTATAGTGCGACGAAAAGGAGACCTGCCTAACGAAACTTCTCCCGGAAAATGACTGTTAATACAAGCACATTTTGTTGAAATGATTTTTTATATAGGACAGAATCAGACAAAATGACGAGCAAAGGGTTGAAGTTGTTGGAATATACACACAAATAGAAGAGTAACATTTACAAGTACTTGAAAATACACATTTAGAAACATGATAAGACTAGCATATTAAGAACCTGAATATTACGCGAAAACTGCAAGTCGTTTCCGGAAAGGAAATGACGTACGAAAGAAAGAACGTCGCTGAATCGAATCAGTTGGGATATAACAGTGTGAAGTCTAACAGTTGCAACGAAAGTCGCACATTTACTATTTAAATTTATATCCGAACAAACTACGTGAAAAAAAGAGGTTGTTTAAGCACGTTATAACTGTTTTTGGCGAGAACCACTAACTACAACGTTCAATGCAAATAATTTAGTTGCAGTAGTCAACATGGCGTTTTCCCATATAGGCGAAACGCACATGTTAATCCAGTGGCGACGTCCGTACTTGATATTGTAAACGTAGCTTATTCTGAAAAGCTGACATATCAGGACGAGGTAAAAAATGTTTGTAGCATCCCGGCAGATTACTGTCGTCGATATTTACGGCTGGAAACTAATATGATCGGTGCGAATAAAAAACTGTTTATCGATATCACCAAAGCTTAATTTACACTGGTAAACACTTTGTTCTATTACACGTATGCCGGCCGCTGTGACCGAGCGGTTCTAGGCTCTTCAGTCCGGAACCACGCTGCTGCTATGGTCGCAGATTCGAATCCTGCTTCGGGCATGGATGTGTGTGATGTCCTTAGGTTATTGAGTTTTAAGTAATTCTGAGTCTAGGGAACTGATGACCTCAGATGTTAAGTCCCATAGTGCTTAGAGCCATTTGAACCATTTTGTTACACGTATAGTCCTTAGTCCATGAATCATATCAAAAAAGGAAAACAGTTCACAAGACACTTGTGTACTTCGCATTCTGCGTGTGGTGTAATACAATTCAGCTGCGAGTGGCGATTAGTAAACAGCATACAAAACACGTGATAATATCTGATCCGCAATTCGTTATGCATGAAAAATAGTTCCATTGAAAAGCCTTTTAGTTCAGTCGGTATGTGGCATTCTACATATTAATTCAACCGCGACTTGTAATAACAACCGAAAGGCAAACCATCTGCAAGTGTTCGAGACAATGTTGCACCGAAGGAAACAATTCATTTGAAAGACGTCTTTTAATTCACAGATCTTATACGGAATTATGATTATTAATGCAACTCCGAGTAGTAACAACTATCATTGTATGAAACGCGTGCGAAGCCTAAATCACATTTCACAGTACCACAGCCGGTCGGAGTGGCCGAGCGATTCTAGGCGCTTCAGTCTGGAAGCGTGCGACCGCTACGGTCGCAGGCTCGAATCCTTCCTCGGGCATGGATGTGTGTGATGTCCTTAGGTTAGTTAGGTTTAAATAGTTCTAAGTTCTAGGTGACTGATGACCTCCGCAGTTAAGTCCCATAGTGCTCATAGCCATTTGAACCATTTGAACAGTACCACAGGTAACAGTTTATTTAAAATACCTTTCACATTGTACGTGGCACTTCGCATTTCCTCCGCAAGTCAGTTCACTGGAAACTTGTAAACAGTAACCAGAGTACTGATAACGTGTACACTTTGAAGCCACAGATCGTCGTACTGTGTAAAGTCGTCCGCTTATATAAGGGCCTTTCACCTCACAGTCTTTTCTCAGCATTACACATAATAATTGAAGAAATGTTTGCTTTTGACGATGAGTGCGTAAACAGGCGTAATTCTCCACTTTTGATTACGTGCTTCACATCTAAATAATAGCACAATCTCTCACGCTGTTACGATTCAGGTGCCATGCCTGGCTCACTCGTAAGACAACGAGTTTCCACTCTACCACGCCTGCTTTATTAGCGCTTCACATATCTACCTATTAGTATAGGCCTATTAATAAACTCATTTCACTCGAAAAACTTCACATACTTACTATCCTTTAAACCTTTCACACGAATATACTTTTTGATGGTCATAGAAATATCTTGCTCAAAAGTAAAATGTTATTAAACATAAAAAACTGAAAAATAATAAGTGCATGCGTAGTTACATAACGTTTATAGGAGGAAAGACATGACATAGACTGTTGTTGTCATATCTTTACTGTGAAAAGAAAAAGAAATTCACATCCGATAAGGTAGTATCTTCACTGTACCCTGCATATCCCTTTAGATTTCTCTTGCAAGTCAGAAGAGACCAGGCAAAACATATTCGCCCTATTAATAATGTCTGTTAATAATATCAACCAAATTTTCCGTCGGTGCTTGGCAGAACATGGTAATAATATTAAAATGGGAAACACTTTCTAAGGTTCTGCAAAATTATATTTATTTGTTCACGAACCGGCATTCTGCTTCTCAGGCCATCCTCAGGTGACAACCGAATGTCGCAAACACAGATAAACATGGTGTCCGTCGTACATAGATACTATTTGTAGAGAAGATACAAAGCCGGCAAAGAATGTTTACATTAGAAAACGTTATGTTTTTTGTCACATAGAAATAATTACGTAAACTAATTTTTTATGTGTAGATACATTTAACAACTGATGAGAAATTAAATCAATTTACTCTATGAATCTAGTATTTCTAACAAAAATGTAATTTAACGAGGGGGAAAAGGAAATTGAGCCCGATCATTTAATACAAAGCTAGCATTCTTTGTATTGTACGTGATGATTTCCAGCATATCCATTAAGGTCATCTTCCTGCTTTTCTTAACAGAATGTAAAACTTTAAATTCTACCTCATATGAATAGTTTTCTGTTAAAAGATGATCAACAGAGGTTGAATGTTTTTTCTTCAGCCTCCAGCTTCTCTCATGTTCAGATAGCCTAACTGCCACAGCCCTGCCTGACTGACCAATATACAAAGGGCATTTAAAAAGTTTTGCACAGTCGTCGCTATTTTTTTTATTTTTTGCAGGAGGATAATGAAATTTGTTATGAACCCACTTCGAACATTTAGCTATACATTGAGCCGACGCCATGTAGCCTCCATCAGTTGTGACGCATATGGCCTAACGTTCTTTCCATGATGTAAACGGACTTCGGTAAAATTCTGGGGATTGACTTTTACACCATCGACTGACACGGGAAGTAAGGTCTTTCTCACTATCAAACATTTTACCTCGCAGATGGGCCTTCAGGCGACCAAAGAGGTAGAAATCAGACGTAGCCAAGTCCGGACTGTATAGAGGATGAGGAACAATTTTCCAACCCATTTTCATGATTTTCTCCTGCGTCATAAGCGATGTATGGGGTTTGGCATTGCCATGGTGTAGTCTGATGAGCTGAGCCTGAAGCTGTGGTCTGTGGGTCTTGATGACACGTCGCAGCATGTCCGATGACAAACAGTAACGGTCCCAGTTTATTGTGGAGCCAGGTTCCAAAAAATCTATGAAAATGACACCACACTGATCCCAGAAGAAGGAAGCCATTATCTTTCGGCCTGCTGTTCGTGAAATTCTTGTTTTCTTCTTCCGAGGGGAACCCGGATGACGCCACTCCTTAGATTCGGCTTTGTTTTCAGGTTCGGACAAAAACAACCATGTTTCATCCTGTGTAATGATGCCGTCAAAACACTGTTTCCACATTTCAGTAAAGGTCTTCACGAGACCCTCGCACACACTCTTCCTCATCGTTTTCGTTTCTCTTGAAAGTAATCTCGGCACCCAAAGTGCGCAGACTTTTCTGTACTCTAGTGACTGTACCAGTGATACCACACTACTCAATTGCAAACGAGTCATTTCAGAAAGCTGTCGTGTCGTCACACATCTGTCATTTTGGTTCAAAAATGGTTCAAATGGCTCTGAGCACTATGGGACTTAACTTCTAAGGTCATCAGTCCCCTAGAACGTAGAACTACTTAAACCTAACTAACCTAAGGACATCACACACATCCATGCCCTAGGCAGGATTCGAACCTGCGACCGTAGCGGTCCCGCGGTTCCAGACTGTAGCGCCTAGAACCGCTTGGCCACACCGGCCGGGTGTCATTTTGGATGATTTGATCAGTGGTCTCCTTGTTCACATCACTCACTGCCGTCGATGGTCCAAACCATCGTGGATTTTCCAGTAGAGAGAAACCACCTTCTTTAAACCTCTGCCGTCACCGCTGGATATTGCTGCGATCCACTGTGTCCGACCAATAAACAGGGAGCAACTTCCTGTGAATCGATGTGGTACAGTCATCGCCGGTCTTGAAGAGGAACTCCATCACTGACCGTTGTCGCAACCTGACATCTACTTCACGGTCCATTATGGCTCACCTGTAAATAAAAGAAAATACTTTTATACGCCAACTTATAGCTAAACGTTCCAAGTATGTTCACAAAAAATTTCATTCTCCTCCTGCGGAAAAAAAGAAGAGAGAAGACTGTGCAAAACTTTTTGAACGCCCTTTGTTACACGGCTTGCATACCACTCTTTGCTAGAAGGGTTGTAATTTGTCCTTAGTACTGAATAAAATTTTTGATTTGCGATAGGTTTTATAAAATGCAGGCTGTAGCTACGAGACTTTAAAACTTATTTTGAAACTGGAAGTGATGCTACTCAAATGTGTGTGAAACAGGGCTACTTCCAGTGTCAAAACAAGTATGATAGTCAGTTTGATTGCCTAGCTGTGGATGCACCTCTTAGCCGAATACTACCTCAAATTTTAATGGACAGTTTCGAACAAATTTTCCTTCAAAACGAGCGACTAAATTGCAAAAGTAAGTACCGGTTCACATATGTGGATGCTGTGCTGTGTTTGTGGACTGGTATCACTAGACAATTACATACATTATTAGAACATTTAAACTCTCTACGTAAGAAAATTCAGTTTACAATGGAGCTGGAGGATGTTCTATAAATTTCTCTGGTCCGTAAATAGATGTTGGTACAAGAAGACACTTTATTTAGAATTGAGGGAAAAAACATAGCTACAGCTACGGTAAGCGCTACAAGCGCACAGCCACAAACATGCAGCTTTCCATCCGATGATGCATCGCTTCATATCTCTTCCATTATCTAAATCGAGCTTTCAAACAGAACTACAGACCGTCAGACATACTGCGTAAATCAATGGCTATAACTCTGCCTTGATGGATAATATACTACGAAAAACGAAAAATGGATAAAATTTCTCTGCTTCCATGCGCTGAGCAACAGCAGTCACTTAGTAGTTACAAAGCCTGATACAAAATCCCATATATTGGCAACATTTCAGACAATCATACAGAAAAAATGGTTCAAATGGCTCTGAGCGCTATGGGACTTAACATCTGTGGTCATCAGTCCCCTAGAACTGAGAACTACTTAAACCTAACTAACCTAAGGACATCACACACATCCATGCCCGAGGAAGGATTCGAACCTGCGACCGTAGCAGTCCCGAGGTTCCGGACTGAGCGCCTGAACCGCTAGACCACCGCGGCCGGCCCATACAGAAAAGTTAGTCTCGCAGCTACAGACCTGCATTCACAATGCCTGTAACTTATTAAAAATTTTATTCATTTGTAAATAGCAAAAATGGCATAAATGACCATTTAGTGCTGTGGTGATCGCCCTCATCTTAAAAGAGCTGTCAGGCGTATTGACATGAGGCTTGAGAAGGCACTGATGGCGGAGGCCATGGCTCACATTGCAGTGGTGTCAGCTGATTATATCAAAAGGGCGGGTTTCGCTAGGCATGCCCTGCACCCCAATAGCTATGGGAAGAGGAAGTAGGCAAAGCGTGTAGGTGGCAGCGAGTGGGCAGTGGTGGAATCACTCTTGATGACTCGTGGAAAAAATCCTGTAGTACCTGGTGTTAGAGCTGCGCCTTTTTTCGACTGAAGTCAGCTGGTAGGTATTCCCGCTTAAATGAAGTCTCTCTAATAAAGGAACCACTTTCGAAAAACGTTAGGTATTCATGTAATGAGCGCTTAAGCATATTTCATGAAAATATACAAGATATTAGAGATAAAGTTAGTGAATGCTTATAAATGTTGACCCTGTAATTACTGGTATTTCAGAGCACTTTGTAAAAAATGTGATAATTCAGAGGCTTCCTTTACGAGGTGGCTTCCTTTACTAGGTTACAGGTTAGCTGGCTGTTCTTCTAGGAGTTCTTTGCGGTGCGGGGGAGAGGCCATGTACGTGAAAAACTACTGCATTTTAGTCCATTGACGTTTCAAAGCACTGCACGGAACACGTATTTGAACATTATGCAGGTGTGGTTGAATTTAGCGGAACTAAACTGCTAATTATTGCTGTTTATATTCCCCTGACTCTGATTTGAGAACATTTCTGCTCAAGATAGAAAGGATTCTTGGTTGACTTATGAGTACAAAAAATTAACTGTATGTGACGACTTCAGTATTTGTTAAGTGAGTGAGTGTCTAAGAAAAGGTACGCTGGTAGATCTCCCTAATTCATAAAATGTGCTACAAGTTGAATTCTTTCCAACGAGAGTGCAGGGTAACAGTAGCACAACCACAGACAACATTTTTGTTAATAAAATCGTCTGGTGCTTCCAGCAGCGTCAGGTGATTAAAATCCCACGAGGTATCGATCGAGGTCTCCTCGGCCATTGTTAAGTGGTAATTGACTGCCGCGTCGCCGTGGCCTCGTCCTTATGTAGCCGCGCTGCTGGCTGTGACGTCACTAGTGCTCTCATCCTCGCCAAATGTGGTAATGTTTTCGTCCCCCGTCCGTCGTACCCGCTTTCACCTCGCGATGGCCAGGGACTCAGGCTCTGCTGTCCTTATTGATGAGTTCCCAGATATTTTTATTTCTACCGCTTCTTTTATGATGCCATCCCAAAATCCCTTCGTCCTTATTATGACAGATGTTTCATCGAACAGAATTCTGTGTCGATTTTCTAAAGCGTGTCTGCCATGGCTTATTTTTCAATACAGCATAGGCGTAAGCACCTCTCGCGTTCCATCCGGCGCTCCTCCACAATGCGTAGTGTTTATTCGACGTAGTATTAGTCACACTGACATGGTATTTGTAAGACTTAAATCTTCCTTCACAGGTCTCATGAGTTGTCGTATTTTTACTGGTGGCCTGAACATTTATGAGATGTTGTATCTCATCAAGAGCCGGCTAATTTGTCCCGATACTGTGCCACAGAAAAGCAAAATCTAAGTTTCTTGTTATTTTCTTTGGTGGTGTTCTTCCTGTGTGACTCAACAGAAATAGCCCGTGGTACCTGGCGGTGATTATATCCGTTCTCTTGGAAGACTTTTCGTAGGTGACTTGGTTCTAGTGAGACATTTGCAGCGTCTGAGACGAGTTTAGCACGCTGGGCGAGGTCATTCCACGTTTTATCTTCATTACAAGAAGGGCATTCTGTTCACAAAAAAATGAATGGCCTTTCAGGCTATAATGCACCAATTTTAACACTAGAAGGTATTTTTGCTCGATCACCTGGTAAATATAATTATAAACTCTTCAGTTATAGAGACCTTTTTAAACCTCATTAACGAACAAGTGTGGGGGGACATTTATAGTGCTGATATCCTAGATGAAAAATATAATGCTTTCCTCAACACATTTCTTATGCTCTTTGAAAGCTGTTTTCCATTAGAACGTTCAAAACAGGGTACTAGCACTAACAGGCAGCCTGGGTGGCTGACTAGTGGGATAAGAATATCAAGAACTAAGAGGGAATTTATCAAAATTTTAGAAGCAGTCACAATCTAACTATCATTATAAACAGTATGGTAAGGTGCTTAAAAATGTTATTAGCGTGGCAAAAGGCATGTGGTACGCACATAAATTGGGTGATTCTTAGAAAATTAATACCATATGATCAGTCGTGAAGGAAGTGTCTGCACTGTAGCACCAGGTTGAGGATATAAAGTCAGTGCCCCGTGGAAATGTTTCAGTTACTTATAAGTCGAATATATGTACAGTATTTAATAATCATTTTAGGATTATAGCAGGTGAACCGAACAGAAACTTTATTCCTACAGGGAATCATATAACTCTCGTTGAATATAACTTTCCGAGACCATTATCTGAATAAACCCCCATGATGTTGACAAGGGGGAGATTGAGTCAATAAAGACTAAGAACTCTCACTGTTGTGACGGGGTATCTAGCATTTGCATATACATGCACATGGATACTTTGCAAATCACACTTAGGTGCCTGGCAGAGGGTCCATCGAACCACTTTCATAATAATCCTCTATTATTTCACATTTGATCCACTTTTGAACAGCGCATGGAAAAAACGAACTCTTATATCTCTCCGTGAGAGCTCTGATTTCCCTTATTTTGTTATTACGATAGTTTCTCCCTTTGTAGGTCGACGTCAACAAAATATTTTGACCCTCGAAGGAGAAAGTTGGTGATTGAAATTTTGTGAGAAGATCCCGCCGCAACGAGAAAGTACTTTGTTTTAATGATGTACAACCCAAATGTTGTATATTGTCTGTGATACTCTCTCCCCTATTTCTCGATAATACGAAACGTGGTGTCCTTCTTTGAACTTTCTCGTTGTACTCCTTTAGTCCTATCTGGTAGGCTCCCACACCGCGCAGCAGACTCCGAAAGAGGACGGACAGGCGTAGTGTAGGCAGTCTCTTTACTAGATCTGTTGCATCTTCCAAGTGTTCCCCCACAACATTATCTATGTGTTCTTTACAATTAAAGTTGTTCGTAATTATAATTCCTACGCATTTAGTTCAATTTACGTTCTTTAGATTTAATTCATTTATCTTGTGACCGAAATTTAACGGATTTCTTTCCGCTCTCATCTGGATGACCTTACACTTTTCATTATTTAGAGTCAGTTACAAGGTTTCGCACTACAAAGATATATTGTTTTAATCTTGTGATGACTTTACTAGACGATAAACGACAGCATGGTCTGCAAACAACCTAAGACGGCTGCTCAGATTGCCTCCTAAGTCGTTTATATACAAGTTGTTCGCTGTAATTGAAGACTTTAAAATACCTCGAAAAGTACACATCGCCGGCCAGTGTGGCCGAGCGGTTCTAGGCGCTTCGGTCTGAAACCACGCGACCGCTACAGTCGCAGGTTCAAATCCTGCCTTGGGTATGGATGTGTGTGATGTTCTTAGGTTAGTTAGGTTGAAGTAGTTCTAAGTTCTAGGGGACTGATGACCATAGAAGTTAAGTCCCATAGTGCTCAGAGCCATTTGAACCATTTTTTGAACTACACATCGGATCAAAACAAAAGAAGTTATAATTTCAATTTGTTTGTCTCGCAGGGGGACATCCAGTGATACAACAGTCGACCCCCCATCCCACTCAGTGCTTGTGTGGCAAGGGGCAACTTCGAAATCTTGAGTGGGAACCCTCCTTTTTTCTTGCAGGTTACGCTTCTACGGCAAAATCTGCGTACGTTTTGTCTGAAGCACTTTCTTTGTTTTCCCACAGATGGTGCTGTAACACACACAATCATAATTTACCGCACGCTAGTCTATGGCCCCTGAATATCCAATGACACGTGGGACCCCACCTCCATGCTGAGAGGCTAGGACAGGCCAGTGTTTCATGACTTCTAATTTGAAACCCTTTTCGCAGCGTTGTATTCCTACGACATATCGAACAGGGGCTACTTGACGCGCCACTGTGTGCGTGGTTCGAGGCGCACGTTACTCTGTTTAGAGTAACTGTTCAAACGCGATGCCGGCCGGGGTGGCGGTTCTAGGCGCTTCAGTCTGGAACTGCGCGACCGCTACGGTTGCAGGTTCGAATCCTGCCTCGGGCATGGATGTGTGTGATGTCCTTAGGTTTGTTAGGTTTAAGTAATTCTAAGTTCTAGGGACTGATGACCTCAGATGTTAAGTCCCATAGTGCTCAGAGCCATTTGAACCATTTTTCAAACGCGGTACCGCCAACTTCAATACACTTAGTGATCCGCTTTTCAAATGACTGTACACTGGACAGGAGCATATGGCGAGAATGTCAGCACAGTCGTTTCTGATGCAGTCGACCATATCTTCAAGGCCTGTGGGCACTTGCCGATGCACCTTATTTTTTTAAATATCACTACAGAAAGAAATCCGGCCATCTAGCGGTCCAGTTAATAGGGCCACCTCTGCCGATCGACCGACATGAGCAAACACGGTCTAATAACTCCCGTGCTTCAATTGCGTAATTCGCAGGTCAACTGTCATGCTGAAACCACATACATTGTGGAACGTCCAGGGCAAGATCCTGCTGTAGTACTGGTAATTCCTGTTTCGTAAACGTTCGACTTTTGCTTCATTCAACGTGCCGTCGACAAAATACGGACCAATGAGATTGTTCCCCATGATGTCACACTATACGTTAACCGACAAAGGACGTTGATGGTCAGTTTGCCGTAACCAGTGGGGTTTGTCTACACTCCAGTAATGCATGTTATGCCGGTTAACGCTACCATGGTTTATGAATGGAGACTCATCGGAAAACAGTACCTCGGCAAAGACGTGGGGGTCATTTGCATTTGTTGAGGTGAGGTACCGATTCACAAAACGTACTGTCTTCATATATACTTGATATATAGTTAAAGGCTACCCGGCCATTGACCTTCGTCTGTACTAATGCGCACATGTTGCCCGAACTCTTACGGGAATCGTCACCTTAGTTGGCGCGCGTAATAGGTGGATGGGGAAAACCTCTATTAGGTACATTACGTATGTAGATTGTGGACAGTTGGGAATGTGGGTCTCACGGGAGACGTGCAAGGGATAAGTGCGTGCAGTCTCGCTATTCATCTGTGTCCTCGGTGGCTCAGAAGGGTAGAGCGTCTGTCATGTAAGCAGGAGATCCTGGGTTCGGGTCCCGGTCGGTGCACGCATTTTCAGCTGTCCCCGTCGAGGCGCACACGATGTCAACAACTGGTGCAAGTGAACGCGTCGTCGCGGGGTTAGCGGCAGCGTACACACCACTATCGATACTGATTACCCTGGCGGCGCCGCCCTTGCCACCAGAGTGAGCAACCGTATAAGGGCTCCAACTACTAACACTGATTGGCCCCACCTGTCGGCAGCTGAGGGTTTCAATTAATGATCATTCATTCACAAAACGCTACCCGGCTATGGAAATCGGCGGCATGAAGCTATTGATGGAGCGACACGTGATATGGATGATACGACGATGCAATATTGCGACAATACTACCAACGGAATTACCGCGATCACGTTGTCATCGCCGGAGGTTGTGGTCCACTGCTGCTAGTGCAGCTATTTCATTAGCTTCTCCTGTAACACGTTTGCTTCGTTTCCTTTTGCCGGTCTATACGCTGCCATCAGACGTAAAGGCGTTCACAACCTTGCAAAATAATGAAGGAGAGTGCGCCTTTTCTGGAAAACGCGAGGCATACAAGGCAACAGCAGCTTCCTGCATTCTCCGTAAATCAGGATCATTTCAGTTTTTTTCTTTAGTGGTTGTAACGTTCATCGTACACTTGCACGTCTATTCTCCAAATGACAAGTAAATGTTCACGCAATAAACACTGCGCAAGTATTGTAATGCTTGGAACCGCCATCTGTTCTACGTGTGCAAGATACGTGAGCTCCGGTCGCAGTGTACTGCCTGTTATGATACGTCGTAGTTCGGCACACGGCCACGGTGGTGCGTCGAGTAGTCCTCGGTTTGACATGTCGGCGGAATACAACGTTATGAATCGGGTTTTCAATTAGAAGTTATAAAGTACTGGCGTGTCCTAGCCTCACAGCATGGAGGTGGGGTCCCACGTGTCATTTGATATTCAATGGCCATTGAGTAGCATGTCGTACATTACGACTGTGTGCCCATTTCTACGCCTCAAATTATAGCGCCGTCTGTGGCGAAACGAAGAAAACGCTTCAGATAATTTTGCTGCAGAAACGTAAGCCGCAATAAAAAACGGAGTTTCCCACTGAATATTTCGAAGTTGCCTCCCATCACGCCCGCACGGGTGGGGAGGGGTGTGAGGGAGGTGGGGGAATTGAGACAAACAAATTGGAATTATAACTTCTTTTGATCCAATGTGTGGTTTTGGAGATACTTCAATGACTTCAGTTAAAATGAACACCCCGTCGATAAGGAACAACAGAGTGCCCCTAACACCATCTTGGGGAACGCTAGAAGTCACCTCTGTTTTATTCGATGACTTTCCGTTAGTTACTACGACCTGTGACCTCTATGACAGGAAATGACGAATCCAGTCGAGACGACATTCCATGAGCCCGCAATTTGATTACAAGCTGATTGTGAGGTACCGTATCAAAAGCCTTTTGGAAATCTAGAAATACGGAATCAGTTTGAAAACTTTTGTCGATAGCACTCAGCACTTCGTGTGAGAAGAGAGGTAGTTGTGTTTCACAAGCACCATGTTTTCTAAATCTATATTGACTGTGTGTCAATAGACTTTTCTTTTCGAGTTAATTCATAACGTTCCAACACAATATATGTTCCAAAATGCTCTGTGTGAAATCTTATGGGAATTAACTGCTAAGGTCATCAGTCCCTAAGCTTGCACACTACTTAACCTAAATCATCCTAAGAACAAACACACACACCCATGCCCGAGGGAGGATTCGAACCTCCGCCGGGACCAGCCGCACAGTCCATGCATGCAGCGCCTCAGACCGCTAGGCTAATCCCGCGCGGCCTAAAATGCTGCTGCATATCGACGTTAATGATGTGATCTTGTAATTTATTGGATTTCTCCTACTGACTTTGCTGAATATTGATGTCATGTGTGCAACTATCCAGTCCTTTGTTACGGATCTTTCGTCGAGCGAGCAGTTGATTATGATTGTTTAGTATGGAGCTGTTGCATCACCATACTCTGTTGGTAACATAATTGGTATACAGTCTGGACCGGAAGACTTGATTTTATTAAATGATTTAAGTTACTTCACTACATAGAGGATATCTACTTCTAAGTTACTCACGTTGGCAGGTATTTTTGATTTTAATTCTGGAATATTTACTTCGTCTTCTTTGCTCAAGGTATTTCGGAATACCGTGCTTAGCAGCTCTGCTTTAGCAGCACTGTCATCAATAGTATTTCCATTGCTGTCCCGCAGAGGAGCACTGTTCTGGACATGTTATACCAGTACTCAGCCATATCTGTAACTTTTCCTTTCGTAATGGTCAGTTCCCTGACAGATTAAAGGACTGAGTGATGAAGCCAATTTAGGAAAACAGATAGAAAGTAAGCTGTCGTGGAAAGCCAATGTTCAACATCTTGTTCAAAAACTAAAAGCTGCTTTATTTACCATTAGAACAGTATCTGAAGTAAGTGATAGTTCAACACGGAAAGTGGTCTTCATTGCTTATTTTCATTCGCTTACTACGTATAGTATTATTTTTTGGGGTAACTCTTCTGATTCAGAAAGGGTATTTTTTTTTTCAGAAGCAGGCGGTTCGAGTAATATGTGGTGTAATTTCGAGAACCTCTTGTCGACCCCTTGGAATTCTGACAGTGGCTCCTCAATACATATTTCCGTTAATGTCGTTTGTTGTTATTCCCAAGAGTTAGCAGCTTTCACTCACTTAATACTAGGCAGAAACCCAATCTGCATTTGAAACGTCCGTCCTTGACTCTTGTGCGGAAAAGCGAGCAGTATTCTGCTGCATATATTTTCAGTAAGCTGCTACAGGAAATCAAAAAATCAAAAGCAGTGATCCACGCCCTTTCAAGTCTAAACTGAAGTTACCTCATGGCTCACTCCTACTCTGTCGAGAAACTCTTGGAAAAATTAAAAAAAGAAAATAGCTAATTCCTGTGTTATGTTGTTGATTATATTCATTTAAACTTACGGCTTGTCGACTGCATAGGATTCATGTAGGTTTATTTTATCTATTATTACTCTTCTGTTATAATTTCACGTACCTGACTCATTTATGACGATGGAGAATTTACTCCTCAATTTGTTCCTACGGAACAGGAACAAAACTTGGCACAGAGTAGTGTGTGCAAAATCACATGCAAGCTGTGTGATAAACTGTGTATTGGTCAGTCAAGCAGACGTGTGGAAGTTATGGTATCTGAATCTTTACATGTGATAAGCTGGAGATTAAGGAAAAAAGTTTCAGTCTTTGTTGACCATCTTTCAAGAGAAAACTGTTGCTGTAATGCAGAATGTGAAGTTATACATTCTGTTAAAAAATTCAGTTTAGTTTTTCCATTGTGTTAAATTAAGATTTTGTTACAAGTACTTGATTTAACCTGTAAATTCATCTTATTTCTCATCAGATGTTGAATGTATCTTCACACACGAACTTAGTTTATGCGGTAATTTATATGTGACAAAAAATAATGTTTCTGTATGTAGGCACATTGTGTCATTTTTATATCATCTGTACAAATAATATCTATGTACTAATCGCACACTTCTACTTGGTCCCTCTACGATCGGCAAAAGTCGGCTGACTTCGCGCTGCTCCTGAACGTTTACGGTTTCTGCCAACAGTATTGTACATCGTAGCAATAATAAGCAGCGATTGTGTGAACAATGTTGATTCATGGGCCTTGCTATGCCTAGTGGTTGTCGGTGTTATTCAATGTCACTTCTGTGATTCATGAACACTTAACGTCCGTTTCTTTTCTAAGCAATAAGCTGGCTACCCTGGGATAAGGCGGGGGCTTCTCTGAGCAGCCAGTCAGCTACGAGCGGACTGTAAGGCTCCGCTCCTAGCATGCCATCATGCAGAGGCCAAGTAAAAGTTTAACATTAGTACGTCGCACAACATGTTTATCTGAGTTAGCGACATTCAGTTGACGCCAGTAGATGACCTGATAAACACGAAGCAGGTTCGTGACTAAATAAATATAATTTTGCAGAACATTAGGTAGGGGCAGCAGCCTTTTCAGTAGTTGTAGGGGCAACAGTCTGGATGATTGACTGATCTGGTCCTGTAACACTAACCAAAACGGCCTCGCTGTTTTGGTACTGCGAACGGCTGAAAGTGAAGGGAAACAACAGCCGTAATTTTTCCCGAGGGCATGCAGCTTTACTGTATGATTAAATGATGATGGCGTCCTCTTGGGTAAAATATTTCGGAGGTAAAATAGTCCGCCATTCGGATCTCCAGGCGAGGACTACTCAAGAGGACATCGTTGTCAGCAGAAAGAAAACTGGCGTTCTACGGATCGGAGCGTGGAATGTCAGATCCCTTAATCGGGCAGGTAGGATAGAAAATTAAAAAAGGGAAATGGATAGGTTAAAGTTAGATATACTGGGAATTAGTGAAGTTCGGTAGCAGGAGGAACAAGACTTTTGGTCAGGTGAGTACGCGGTTATAAATACAAAATCAAATAGGGGTAATACAGGAGTAGGCTTAATAATGAATAAAAAAATAGGAGTGCGGGTAAGTTACTACAAACAGCATAGAGAACGCATCATTGTGGCCAAGATAGGCACGAAGCCCACGCCTACTACAGTAATAAAAGTTTATATTCCAACTAGCTCTGCAGATGAAATGAATGATGAGATAAAAGAAATTATTAAGGCAGTGAAGGGAGATGAAAATTCAATAGTCATGGGTGGCTGGAATTCGACAGTAGGAAAAGGAAGAGAAGGAAACGTAGTAGGTGAATATGGATTGGAGCTAAGTAATGAAAGAGGAAGCCGCCTGGTAGAATTTTGCACAGAGCATAACTTAATCATAGCTAACACTTGGTTCAAGAATCATGAAAGAAGGTTGTATCCATGGAAGAACCCTGGAGATACTAAAAGGTTTCAGATAGATTATGTAATGGTAAGACAAAGATTTAGGAACCAGATATTAAATTGTAAGACATTTCCAGGGGCAGATGTGGACTCTGACCACAATCTATTGGTTATGAACTATAGATTAAAACTGAAGAACCTGCAAAAAGGTGGGAATTTAAGGAGATGGGACCTGGATAAACTGAAAGAACCAGAGGTTGTACAGAGTTTCAGAGAGAGCGTAAGGGAACAATTGACAGGAATGGGGGAAAGAAATACAGTAGAAGAAGAATGGGTAGCTCTGAGGGATGAAGTAGTGAAGGCAGCAGAGGATCAAGTAGGTAAAAAGACGAGGACTAGTAGAAATAATTGGGTAACAGAAGAGATACTGAAATTAATTGATGAAAGGAGAAAATACAAAAATGTAGCAAGTGAAGAAGGCAAAAAGGAATACAAGCGTCTCAAAAATGAGATCGACAGGAAGTGCAAAATGGCTAAGCAGGGATAGCTAGAGGACAAATGTAAGGATGTAGAGGCTTATCTCAATAGGAGTAAGATAGATACTGTATACAGGAAAATTAAAGAGACCTTTGGAGAAAAGAGCACCACCTGTATGAGTATCAAGAGCTCCGATGGAAACCCAGGTCTAAGCAAAGAAGGGAAAGCAGAAAGGTGAAAGGAGTATGTAGAGGTTCTATACAGGGGCGATGTTCTTGACGACAATATTATGGAAATGGAAGAGGATGTAGATGAAGATGAAATGGGAGATATGATACTGCGTGAAGAGTTTGACAGAGCACTGTAAGACCTAAGTCGAAACAAGGCCCCGGGAGTAGACAACATTCCATTAGAACTACTGATAGCCTTGGGAGAGCCAGTCTTGACAACACTCTACCGTTTGGTGCGCTAGATGTATGAGACAGGCGAAATACCCTCACATTTGAAGAAGAATATAATAATTCCAATCCCAAAGAAAGCAGGTGTTGACAGATGTGAAAATTACCGAACTATCAGTTTAATAAGTCACAGCTGCAAAACACTAACACGAATTCTTTACAGACGAATGGAAAAAGCTGGTAGAAGCCGACCTCGGGGAAGATTAGTTTGGATTCCGTAGAAATGTTGGAACACGTGAGGCAATACCGACCCCACGACTTATCTTAGAAGAAAGATTAAGAAAAGGCAAACCTACGTTTCTAGCATGGTTGTAGCCTCTCCGTGATGCTATTCAATCTGTATATTGAGCAAGCAGTAAAGGAAACGAAAGAAAAGTTCGGAGTAGGTATTAAAATGCATGGAGAAGAAATAAAAACTTTGAGGTTCTGTCAGAGACAGTAAAGGACTTGGAAGAGCAGTTGAACGGAATGGACAGTGTCTTGAAAGGAAGGTATAAGATGAACATCAACAAAAGCAAAACGAGGATAATGGAATGTAGTCGCATTAAGTCGGGTGATGCTGCGGGAATTAGACTAGGAAATGAGACACTTAAAGTAGTTAAGGAGTTTTGCTATTTGGGGAGCAAAATAACTAATGATGGTCGAAGTAGAGAGGGTATAAAATGTAGACTGGCAATGGCAAGGAAAGCGTTTCTGAAGAAGAGAAATTGTTCGACATCGAGTATTGACTGAAGTGCCAGGAAGTCGTTTCTGAAAGTATTTGTATTGATTGTAGCCATGTATGGATGTGAAACATGGACGATAAATAGTTTAGACAAGAAGAGAAGGGAAGCTTTCGAAATGTGGTGCTACAGAAGAATGCTGAAGATTAGATGGGTAGATCACATAACTAATGAGGAGGTACTCAATAGAATTGGGGAGGAGTTTTTGGCACAACTTGACTAGAAGAAGGGTTCGGTTAGTAGGACATGTTCTGAAGCATCAAGTGCTCACCAATTTAGTACTGGAGGGCAGCTTGGATTGTAAAAATCGTAGAGGGAGACCCAGAGATGAATACAGTAAGCAGATTCAGAAGGATATATTCTGCAGCAGGTACTGGGAGATGAAGAGGCTTGCACAGGATAGAGTAGCATGGAGAGCTGCATCAAACCAGTCTCAGGACTGAAGACCACAACAACAACATTAGGTAGTGTTTCCCTTTTTAATATTATGAACCATGGACCTTCTTGTTGGTGGGGAGGCTTGCGTGACTCAGCGAAACAGACAGATGTACCGTAGGTGCAGCCACAACGGAGGGGTGTATGTTGAGAGGCCAGATGAAAGTGTAGTTCCTGAAGAGGGGCATCAGCCTTTTCGTTAGTTGCAGTCTGGATGATTGACTGATCTGGCCGTGTAACATCAACCAGAATTTCCTTGTTGTGCTGGTACTGTGAATGGGTGAAAGTTAGGGAAAACTACAGCCGTAATTTTTACCGAGACCATGCAGTATGGTTAAATGATATGGCATCGTCTTGAGTAAAATATTCCGGAGGTAGAATAGTCCCCCATTCGGATCGGGCGGGGACCACTCAGGAGGATGTCGTCATCAGGAGAAACCAAACTGAGATTCTACGATCGGCGTGTGGAAAGTTAGATCCCTTAATCTGGCAGGTAGCTTAAAAAAACTTAAAAAGGTTAGTGGATCGGATTAAGTTAGACATCATGAGAATTATTGAAATTTGGTGGCAGAAGGAACGGGACTTGTGGTCAGGTGAATACAAGATTATAAATAACAAATCAGTTAGGGGTAACGTAAGAGTAGGATTAATAATGAATAAGAAAATAAGAATGCAGCTAAGCTACTCTGAACAACATAATGAACACATAATTGTAGCCAAGATAGATACAAACCCCACACCCACCCAAGAAGTATAAATTTATATGCTGGCTCCGCAGATGGTGAAGAAATGGAAGAAATTTTTGACAAAAAAGAAATTACTCAGATCGTTAAGGGAGAGGAAAATTTAATAGTGAGGGAGTTTGGAATTCGATAGTAGCAAAAGGAAGAGAAGGAAAAATAATAGGTGAATATGGAGTGGGGGAAAGGAATGAAAGAGGAAGCCGCCTGGTAGAATTTTGCACAGAGCATAATTTCATCATCGCTAATAGCTGGTTTAAGAATCATAAAAGAAGGTTGTACCTGTAGAAGGCACCTGGAGACACCGGAAGGTTTCAGATTAATTATATAATAGTAAGACAGAGATATCGGAACCAGATTTTAAGATTTAACATATTTCAAAGGGGAGATGTGGACTCTGACCACAACTTATTGGTTATGGATTTTTTATTAAAACTGAAGAAATTTGAAAAATGTAGGAAGTTAAAGAGGTGGGACCTGCATAAGTTAAAGGAATCAGAAGTTGTAGAGAGTTTCAGAGAGAGCATTAGCGAACGGCTGACTAGAACAAGGGAAAGGGATGCAGCAGAAGATGAATGGGTAGATGAAGTAGTGAAGGCAGCAGTGGATCAAGTAGGTAAAAAGATGAGGTCCGTACAAATCCCTTGGTAACACAAGAGATATTAAATTTAACTAATGAAAGGAGAAAATATAAAAATGCAGTAATGACCAATACGTCTATCAACGAAATGGACAGGAAGTGCAAAATGGCTAAGCAGGAATGGTGCAAATGGCTATGAGCACTATGGTACTTAACTTCTGAGGTCATCAGTCAACTAGAACGTAGAACTACTTAAACCTAATTAACCTAAGGACATCACACATATCCATGCCCGAGTCAGGATTCAAACCTGCGACCGTAGTGGTCCCCGGTTCCAGACTGTAAAGCAGGAATGGTTAGACAAATGCAAGGATTTACAAGCATATATCACTAGGTAAAAGATGAATGCTGCCTACAGGAAAATCAAAGAGACGTTTGGAGAAAAGAGAAGCACTTGTATGAATATCAAGAGCTCAAATGGAAAACCTGTCCTAAGCAAGGTAAGGAAAGCAGAAAGGTGGAATAAGTATATAGAGAGTCTATACTAGGGTGATGAGGACATAGATGAGATGGGAGATATTATACTGCGAGAAGAATTTGACAGACCCCTGAAAGACCTAACTCAAAGCAAGGATCCAGGCGTAGACACCATTCTGTCAGAACTGCTAACAGCCTTTGGAGGGCCAACCATGTAAAACTCGTCCATCTGATGAGCAAGACGTATGAGACAGACAAAATACCACAGATTTCAAGAAGAATGTAATAATTCCAATTCAATCTGTATATTGAGCATTGCATTTCAGTCTGTATATTGAGCAAGCAGTAAAGGAAACAAAAGAAAAATTGGAGTAGGTGTTAAAGTCCAGGGAGAAGAAATAAAAAATTAGCATCCCATTTCAGTCTGTATATTGAGCAAGCAGTAAAGCAAACAAAGAAAAATTGGAGTAGGTGTTAAAGTCCAGGGAGAAGAAATAAAAAATTTGAGGTTTTTCCGATGACATAGCAATTCAAAATGGTTCAAATGGCTCTGAGCACTATGGGACTTAACATATATGGTCATCAGTCCCCTAGAACTTAGAACTACTTAAACCTAACTAACCTAAGGACATCACACACATCCATGCCCGAAGCAGGATTCGAACCTGCGACCGTAGCAATTGCGTGGCTCCAGACTGAGCGCCTAGAACCGCTAGACCACCGCTGCCGGCGCATCGACTGTTCTCAGACTGTACGACATGCGACTTACTGCAGGCGCCATGGTGTAGGCATCGATGATACCATACTCAGCATCGTCACTAACAAGGTGGACAGACAAACCGCTAGTCACATTATAACTGTGATAGGCTGCTTCCGAACAGCAGCTCTTGGCAGCCGGTTATCATATGCTAATGAACTACATTACAATGTAAATATCGAACTAGAATACGCAGTTTCTCTCCGAATGCGTGGTGGTACGCAAAACAACCGGACAGATACTTGTTGTAGCACTCTCTCTGCGATAACTAGAAATCAATATCGAATGCTGAAGTGTTGGCCCGCCGCACTACAATTAACTCATCTGTCTGTTTTTGACTGTGCATGCTCTGATGTGACGTTATCCTTTTGAGGCAGTACGAGTGCTACATTGGTCACGGCACCAGTTCAATATTGTTCTTTGAAACTGCATGTAGTATGTTGTGCAAGTGCAGAGGTTGAGGGATTTTTGAGGAAATATTTTGTAACAGCGCACTGACTGGCAATTTGTCAACTCCTGTTTCATTCCCACTGTTACCAGACATTTTTTCATTTTATTTTAATCCTTGCAGTGTTAAACAATTATTTATAAAATTTAAATATTTTTAAATAGTCCAATTAATATGTGTAAAATTACTGTATTCAATTTAGTTACGATTAACATCCTTGTCAAGTCAAAAAGCAATAGGCTAGGTTGTGGTAAAAAAAGCGAGCATATGAGGAAATTTATTACGACGTGTTTTCTGTAGACGATCTGTGGGTAAGCAGCTAAAGAGGCCCTTTTCCAGTGGATATTTCGAGGAGAAAGTGAGACTTAAAGAGTTAGATCTACTTCAAATGTGAATCTAACAACAGAGCGGTGTGGGACGTGGCACACTGTTATGGATTACAAAACACTGAAAATTTCGAAATAGTTGCAAAATATTTTGATCATCTTCTTAATTGTTCAGAACCAATTCATAAGCACAAATACTCAAACACTCATTAAATTGTAGAAGATTTATCTCCAAATATCAAAGAATTTGAATAAATTATTAAAGTCTTATGAACCTGGTGGAAAATATTATTATAACAGAACTTTTGAATTTGTCTCTACCAAAAATTAAAAAAAAATTAAAATTAATGTTTGAGAAAAAGTGGACAATGAGAAAACTTCGAGGAGGCTGCAAGGTGGCTTTCATACATCCACTGCATAAGAATGAAAAAAAAACAAGATGTTAACAACTACGGAGGAATTTCTTTGCAACCAGGTGCATATAACACGTTTTCAAAGATGATACTAAACAGAGGAGAAACAACGCTGGAGAGTAATTTAAGTCAATATCATGTTCTGAACTAATGTTTAATCTCAAGTCAGTTATTTGCCAAGGATAACTGAATTCAAAAGACGTGTGTCGATTTCGGCAGTAACTATAGACAAAATAAAACTATGTGACTAGAAGCAGGTTGATGCCCTTTTCAAGTTCCTAGAATATTTCGTCTGAGTGGGCCACAGGAGAAGGTAAAACGCTCTCTAAAGATGTATGCGTACAATATGGAGTATTTATGAGCAGTGATGCGATAGCGCAGCACAATGACAAACAGTCTGTCGGCGCAGATTCGATTCCTGGTACTGCCAATATTTCTTGAAATATATTTTTCCTCGTAGTCTCCAACAATTAATTATAAAACTTCTGATTTACATACTTAATATATTCAATTAATTTACGATTACTACCCTTGCAAGCGAGAAGTCTATAGGCCGCCACATGGTAGAATATTGGTAAAATTTTGCACGAGACCTCACTTGTAATATACCTGAGAAACAAGAAATAAATGAATAATTTTACATCGAAGAACTGAAGAAGAAACTCTTATAGGAAGGAAAAAAAGAAATACATACATTAATGTTCCTTTTCTGATGATCAACAGTACACATCACTGGCAACAGCAGGTGTTGCAGTGCTACGCATCGTGACGTAACTGTGAAGACGACGCTGTGGCCGCCACCTTATACCGTTGCTTAAGCTTTCTAGTAATGGTGAGGGACAAGAAGGAAACAACACAATTTCTGTTGATTAAAGTTCTACATCTACATCGTACCTCACAAGCCACCAAACGGTGTGTGCCGTGGGGTACTTGTGGTACCACTAACTGATCTCTTCCCTGTCCCACTGTATACCTGTGTATTAACACTACTTTCTCGAATTTTCTCGTCGTCGTCATTTCGCGACATGTACGTGTGAGGGAGTAATATGTTTTTCGACTCTTCCCGGAAAGAGCTCTCTCTAAATTTCAATGGTAAACAACGTCTCCGTGATGCACAACGCCTCTCTTGTAACTTCTACCAGTCGAGTTTGTTGAGCATCTACGTAACGCTCTCGTGCCGACTAAACGAACCCGCAACGAAACGCGCCGCTCGTTGTTGGATCATCTCTGTCTCTTCTACAGTGTGTTTCATAATGTTTTGAGACGTGATATTTGAATAACACACAAACTAATTGTGAAACAATATTGAACGATTTACACAACGTACAACATTTATTCAGGTTTACTTATGAAATACTACTTCGGATGAATGACGACCATTCGTGTCTACACAATACCCGAGGCATTTCACCAAATTTTTGAACACATCTTTTTTAGCTGCTGGAGGAATTCTGGAAATTTCATCCTGAATTCGATCTTTTAATTGTAGTAAACTTCTCATCCGATCGAAGAACACTTTCGCCGTCGAATAACCACATAGGTAAAAGCCTGGCCGGGTTAATCAGGGAATTCGGACGGTTTTCCGAGGACTGATTGACTTTCGATTCGATGCACTGGCAGTTGCACGAAAGTTTCCCCCCAGTTCAGTATTGCCACACTAGCAGAAATTGGATATCGCCGCTGAATCTTGAAATGCTTACGAAAGGCACGTTGCACGCGCACGACAGATTCGCCGTAGCGAAAGTAGCACTCCAATGCGAAAGCACAATGTTGGTTCGACCAGTCCGACATGATTACTTATCTGTATAGGAATGAAACTTGAGACTCTGCGCTACTAACAGACTGCCCCACCGTCGCTGTATCTTGATTTTAGCGCGCGGTATTCAAATTTGAAATCGTCAGAACGTTGTGAAACACCCTGTATCAGTTCTGTCTCGTAAGGATCTCAGATTGATGAACAATACTCAAAAATTGGTCAAACAAACGCCTTGTAAGCCACTTTCTTCGTGGATGAGTTACATTTTCTTAAGTTTCTACCTATGGATCTCAGTCTGGCATCTGTTTTCCTACTGTTTGTTTTATGTGTCATTCGACTTAAAGTCGCTCTGGATAATTATGCCTAGATATTTTACGGTAGACACTGTTTACTGCAGTTCATCGTCAATATATGTAGTTGTAAAATAGTGTATTTCTTTTCCTACGTAAGCGCAATATGTTAATTTAGTTATGTTCAGGGTCAACTGCCACAACCTGCACCACTCATCAATCCTCTGCCAGTCATGCTGTAAGTCGATACTATCTTCTGGGGTCGCTACTTTCTTATAGGCAACCGCATCATCTGGAAATTACATCTATCGATTTCGTTCCGTTAACAGCGATGCGATGAATCCTGTTTGCAAGGAAGTCTTGAATCCAGTCGTAAATCTGGTACGACACACAGCAAGCCCGTATTTTTTTCACTAAACGGCAGTGCCACAGTGTCAAATGCCTTCCTGATGTCAAGGAACACGGCATCGCAGTTGTCTACAGACTTATGGATCTCATGGAAGAACCGAGCGAGCTGAGCTTCACAAGATCTCTGTTTGCAAAAACCATGCTAATTTTTATAGAGGAGATTTTGATTCTGCAAAAACATAATTCTTGAGTATTGACGTCAAAGGTATGGGCCAATAATTATGTGAATCTGTCCTACGACCATTCTTGAAAACGGGAATGGCCTGAGCTTTTTTCCAGTCGATAGGTACCCTTCGTTGCTCCAGCGATCTACGATAAACTGCTGCAAGAAGGGGACCACGCTCTTTCGCATAACATTTGTAGGTTCTTGTAGGTATCTCATCTGGTCTTGATGCTTTTCCACTACTATGCGAGTGTAGTTCATGTATCATTATTCCACATCAAACTTAATTCTTTATTTACATGGTAGAGAGCACTCATGAAATTATTGGTATTAGTTTTTTTGTCAATATAGTAGATAGCTGCGACATTTATTGATTCCTTTTCTTCAGAAGACGTGGTGACAGACATCAAAATTCTTCTTCTGCCGGCCTGATGACTGTAGAATATGCAAAGACCTCACGTCGCCACACAGTTTTTTCAGCACATTTCACATAGTGTGATAAAGCTCACAGCAGTCCTATCGATTCATAGTATGAAATCCCTTCACTGATACAGGAAATGCCGTGGTAATAGTCAATTAATTACCCACTGAACGGTGTAACTGGTGTTTCTTGCATTTCGCTGTCGCAAGTGGTCTGTGAGGCGATAATGCTGCATCGCTACCTCCGTACGTGGAGAAAGATTGCTTCACGTCAGACTGCCGTCGCTAACTGTTGTCAATATATTTTGGTGTTTCAACATTCAGAAAACGTGTTGAGCGACTCCTGTCAGAAGCATGTAATTAATGAAAGTCATATACTGTTAGCGCTTATGCCATTGTATCAGCTTGAGAATATTTACTAAACAAATTCATGTAGGACATCTATTGGACAAGATTTTACAACTTCAGTCTAGTTTGAACAAACTATCCGCAACTGCAGCAAGTTAGTTGAACAGATATGAACTTACGCAATTGTTTAAAACTACATCTTATTTATAGCAGAAAGCGTGAAATGAAGTGAACAGCAATAGAAAAAACATTTCTGTTACAATCCTCTTGTAAATTATCAGAAGAATAAAATTCATATCTGAGAAACATATTTTACAGTATAGGCGTCAGAAACATCGGAATATATAGTAGGATTCGAAATACTCTTTTTTTGGAATACTATGACGATGAAACGCGGTTTTTGGATTGGACTCTTTATGTTTTCGGTGACCAGTTAAGGTGAAAAGTGATTGAAAACACCAGATACTAATTCACTTCACTGAAAAAAAAAAATTGTCCCAGAGTAGGGACATTTTTACCCATTCGTCTTCTTATACGGAAACATGAGACATCTTGCATGAGATTTTTTAAATTTCATATTTATTGAGTCCACAAATACTCGTATCTGTAGGACTTTGTGCCAAAACCGGTTCCTTTTTAAGGCATAGCTTCAAAATACCCCATTAGCTGTTTAAGTGGACTATAGGCACTGTAATGTACACTCGACAGCAAAAAAAGTAGATAACACCTGAATTCCAACGTGTAGACTGCACCTGAATGTATGCAACCAATGTAGCATATCTGTGTTGCACATCGTTGCAACCCTCGACACTACAGTCGTTGTAAGATACACAATGGAAACCGCTAGAGACTACTAGAGAACACTGGTCTTTATGACAGTCTGTCCAGATGTAAAGTAACACCACGATAGTACAGAAGAGATCAGACAGTCCTTAACGTTTGTAAACTAAACTTAATTACAATAAGTGACGTTTCAAACGTTATGTGACGACTAAATTTGTCACATGAATCGTTCAGTAGTCCTTAGGCACAATTAAACATTTGAGACAGTATATGGATTTATAAAATTGCATGGCAATTGTAAACAAGTTCTTTGCTGTCTAAAAGATTTACCCAACACATGCTGAACGTCGTTCAACGTTCGACGGGGAGTGGTTTCACATCAACTTTATGTAATACTAAGCAGTTAAAAGATAACGTGATTAACGGCGGCAAGCACTCTACGGAAATCCCAACATTAAGAGCGAATCACTAGTAATTTCATTGTTCACATTACTCATCAACAGTTACTTGTGCACAAAGTTTTACTTTAAATGGCATGACCAACGTCTTCGTTCTGGATCCGGACGCCAACCCAGAACGTAAAGCCATTGTGAACCAAGCAAAGCTTTGTGCCTTATCGAGACTCGATCACTAGGCAGAAAGAGACGTCAAATATTGACGTTTGCACCAGTATCAGTTATCAATTCTCAACTTGAACATAAATGACGATGTTTGTACGAAACCAGGAACCCTAACATGACAATTACCTTCTTGGTAATTAACCTCGAAAGACGTTGCACATTGTTGCGTTGTCAAGGAACAAAGGATGCACATGTTTAAAATTGAAATGCCATCATGTAAGGTTGGTGACAAGGATGCGAACCCAGCACCTATTCGGATTGTTCAATAAGTATGTAAAATCAGAATGTAGATATCACAGTTTATCACCAGTAGTGAGATTGGAACCTTAACTGACGACTGAAGTTGTATTGCCTGACTGGGATTCGAACCCGGCACCTACCGCCGTCGTTGTCTAACCAGGAACAGACGAGAAACGTCCAATGTTGGTCCACCATTAGTGAGATATGCGCACGTTTAACTAGAAATAAGGCGATGAAAAAACGTCTATGCTGACTGAAAGTCGAACGCCGCACACATGGTTATGCAGACACGTTAATCTTATTCAGTCGTAGCTAGGAGTAGCATGTTTAGTTGCAAACCTTAAGGCCTTTCTCATCCCTAGAAACGTGTTGCCTAATATCTGCGATATCATGGCGTTAATTTACAAGTCGATTGACTGCCGTAAGAACAATGTTCTCTAGTAGTCATGTATCATTGAGATGTAAATGATGTACCTCAGCAGAAAGTAATTTCCGTCGTGCAGCACGTATTGTTTCAGAGACATTGAGTACATGTTATAAGTGCACAAAACGTGTATTATACTTGGTGTCCCAGCTATCTTGTCCACCCAAAATATCTCTGGAACAATAACAGCTATTGGAAAACGAATTTCAACGGTATCAACGTAGGGCTGGGGCCCATGAATGTACATATTTGGAAACATTCTAAAACGAAAGCATATGTGTTTCTTAACACAAACTTTTTTTTTTTTTTTTTTTAATGGAGCTCCTATATTTTTTCTTCAGCAATCCATAGCATGACAAAGCACATACACAATGGCGTTGATTGCATCGCAATATTCCCATTACATCCCGAGATATTGAGACGCGAAGTTGACGCTTGTAACACCCGACATGAGCTGTTAGTGCACGTCCTGAGGCTCAGGCGTGAACGCCATGCTGCCCGTAATCGCGATGTGATTGACATGTGTAATCACACCTCCATACTTATCAAGAGGTCCGAAACGAATAACACGGTCTGCTGCCATCAACTCTCATAAGCACATAATGGTTTCCCTCTTGCACGTTTTACGTATCTACGTACACAATATGAACCAGTATTGATCGGTGTACACCCGTCAGGTTGTCTTATTTATCCTGCACACCCAAAATAAGGTTTATCTAATGCATTATATGACCCATTATGCCTGTCGCGCAGGGCCTGGCTCTACCATACAAGTGTCCGACGTAGTTCCCACTACTGCCACAGTTACCACTTCGCCTTGTTTATGATTTGCGACCCATGCAAACTACTGTGCTCTACCACCCACCGAGCATCCCATTTGTTGTTGCTTTGGCGTGCAGTACACCGCTTGCCAGTGTAGTTGTACATCAGAGTAATCTAGTGACGGCACGGAGGTAATACACATTGTGAATAAACGTTGTGTTGTGGAACTTATACTGTACAGTATAATGTACACAGATGAAGATATGGTAGAAATGCTGCGGATCTATGGAGAATGTACGTTGACAGGAAATACGTTATGAGATTGCTTGTTTGTTGATAGTACTGTTAGCGAACATTATGGTTATTAAGTTAATATGTCTGTTTTCTACCCTACTCTACATACCTGTACTGTACCCCGTTGTAGGTGGACGAAATGCTGTTCAGGCAGAACGACTGTACAGACGACGACTCCCTAACAAGCCATCGCCTTCGCGCCGGATGTTTGGTCGTCTCACACCTCGTCTACGTGAAACGGGAAGCTTAAATCCAAGACCTCGACATCGTCCTAGAACACGCACAGATGAACGTGCTGAAGTTGCTGTGCTCGCTACCATAGCTGTGAATCCCCAAATCAGCACACGTCAAATTGAACGTGAAGTTGGTGTGTTGAAATCAAGTGCACAGCGTATTCTTAAACGTCATAAATTTCATCTTTACCATGTTCATTTACACCAGGATCTTCATGGAAATGACTTCCGCAATAGGGTAACATTTTGTCGGTGGACTCAGCAAAAACTTCTGACTAATCCAAATTTTTTTGCAGATGTTCTCTTTACCGACGAGTCATCATTTTCCAACAAAGGAATTGTCAATATGAGGAATATGCATTATTGGTCCGCAGACAATCCAAAATGGCTCCGTCACGTAGAGCATCAACGTTCGTGAAAAGTTAATGTTTTGTGTGGGATTATTGGAGATACCATTATCGGACCTTTCTTTATAAATTGCATCCAAAATGGCAGACAATACTCCAGATTTATACGACACAATCTTCCTGTTCTCTTGGACACCGTACCTCTGAACCGGAGAATGGTCATGTGGAATCAGCATGACGGATGCCCTGCACATAACGCCTTACGAGCACGACGACTTTTGAACCGTAAGTTCCCTGGTAGGTTAATTGGACGAGGTGGCCCAGTTAGGTGGCCTGCCCGATCTCCGGACCTTACACCGCTGGATTATTTTCTTTGGGGAGCAGTGAAGGATGCTGTTTACCAAGAACACCAGAGGACATGAAGCAACGCATTATTGATGCTTGTACAGACACCAAAGAGGAAACAGTAGCACGAAGTAGGGCATCCTTCATCCGCAGAGTGACCCTATGTATGCAAGCCAACGGGTAGCAAAAAATGGTTCAAATGGCTCTGAGCACTATAGGACTTAACATCTATGGTCATTTGTTTGCAACAATTTGTTATTTAACGCATTAGATAAACATAACATTGATAATTATGTGATAATAAAACTAATTGGTTAAACATGTTTACATTCGTCTTCTATGTCCTACCTGAACTTCCCAAATCAAAACATTTTTACCTAAACAACGGTAAAACTTTTAGTCCACTTGCTCGTTTCACTAAAACCATCAACATGAATTTCACTATTACGAGTGAATGATTAACTGTCACTTGCGCTAGATCTAAAGTAAAGTAAAGTTTTAACGTTGAACGGCATTACCTTTTTAGTAACGGATTAACGATAAGCGAAGTTAACTTTGTGACTAACGTAGCGGTACACAGATATGTTACAGAACCGCATCACCCCTTTCCTATGGGATAAATACCTTCTAGAATGTACGACGTTAATGCAGGATGGCAGCAGACCGTATTGTTCGTTTCGGACCACTTGATAAGTATGGAAGTGTGATTACACATGTCAATCACATCGCGATTACGGGCAGCATGGGGTTCACACCTGAGCCTCAGGACGTGCGCTAGCAGCGCATGTCGGGTGTTTCAAGCGTCAACTGCGCGTCTCAATATCTCGGGATGTAATGGGAATATTGCGATGCAATCAACGCCATTGTGTATGTGCTTTGTCATGCTATGGATTGCTGAAGAAAAAATATAGGAGCTCCATTTAAAAAAACGTAAGTTTGTGTTAAAAAACACATATGCTTTCGTTTTAGAATGTTTCCAAATATGTACATTCATGGGCCCCAGCCCTACGTTGATACCGGTATTCGTTTTCCAATAGCTGTTATTGTTCCAGAGATATTTTGGGTGGACAAGATAGCTGGGACACCCTGTATACTACGTATATACTATTATTTGGGGAAGCTGCCGCCAGACGTGTTTACTTTTACATTCCGCTTAGTTGTCGTGGTTGAATACACATTTTCTTACGCCTACATCTAAAGCAGAGCGCTTACAAGAAAGAATAGGTACCTGCGTCATGCTATTGCTGGCTAGGTGAAATATGTTTTGGTAGCTATGTTTAAGATGAATGTATTTTTGAACGTATTATTCGTCAAATATTTCAATGAATCGTCAACTGTAGGTGTGCCTGCACATGTTATAGCATAATAGCGGTAGCTGCGTTAGTTGATACTACAGACTTGGGTAAGTTAGTGTAACTTTTGATCCTTCAAGGGGTGATCGTGGCCTTGCGGCCTGGGTCTGTACTAGCCGCGACTCGCGAGCTACAGGCAAACCAAACTGGCCGAGGCGAGACGGAAGTGAGCAAGCTGGCGGTGGCGTTGATAGGCCAACAGCCCGGGACGAGCCATCACGGCTGCGCCGCATGCTTCTGCCTCTGCCGCTCCGTTTGAAGTAATACCTCCTCTCCTGGCATCAGTATAAGAGCGGCAAGCAGGAATACACATCAGGCTGTCTGTCGTAATGGCTCACTGGGAGAGGTCTATTCGAGATAGAGTCGTCGCTCTCATTGAAGAAGGAGGATGTTCCATCAGTGAAGCTGGGAGACGGTATGGCGTACCACATACCACTGCAACGAGATGGTGGCGGATCTGCCTTGAAAGAGGCACCACCAACAGGGCTCCTGGCTCAGGCAGGAAGAGAGTGATCTCACAGCAGGAAGACAGGGACCTAGTGTGTAGGATCAGAGAAAATCCCTTTCTGAATGCGATGTGACACGATTCGCCGAAGGCTGAGGAACGCTGGACTGCATGCACGACGATCCGCCGCGAAACAAGAGCTCAGAGAAGATAACGTTTTATACCGGCTAGCATTTCCGGAGCTCCATCTGAGGGCATCGTGGGACAACGTCATTTTCACTGATGAGAATGTGTTTTCCACCAGTAACGACGGTCCACGAATCGTTTACAGGTCGCAAGGGACTCGCCATTGACGCGAATATGCAACCACGACGAGAAGACGTGGCCGGCTATCTGTTAGCTGCTGGGGTTGGATTTCTGCGAGAGGGGCGGGAATTCTTCACAGGATAGAAGGAACTCTAGGCAGCGTGCAGTATGCCCACATATTGGAATATGTGATGCTTCCGTCAGTATGAAAGCTGTACGCAGAAGGGGTTCGTCACATTGCAAGAGGACCATTTTCCCATCCACAAGTCTGCATTTGTTCAGCAGCGGCGCTCCACGATTGGCGTCAACGTCATGGACTGTCCGCCACGGGCGGCTGATATGAACCCCATGGAAAACATGTGGGCTTAGGTCGCCAGAACATTAACAGAGAACTGGCCACCAAACCAACCAACTACTGCGGACGCTCTTTGGGACTGTGTCCTGGAAGCCTGGGAGAAAGTTGCTTCTTCAGGCTGTTACGTCCGACTGCTTATACATTCTATGCCAAGACGCATGATAGAAGTACAAAATAATGAAGGATTCTGGATAAAATATTAGAGTCCTTAAAATGTTTTGTTATGTCTTCTTTTTGGTCATTTTTCCTCATTGGGATCTAGTGGAAGATCGCGTGGCAACAAAAAAGACACAATATGAGTTAATTTTCCTTTGAGTTGCCTTTTTAATTTAAGTGGGTTTCTTTTGCATATTCAGTTTGTTAAATATTCTATTTTGGTTTCATTTATACCCTGTCTAGATACTTACAAACTAATCAGCGTAGATGGACTCTGTCACAGTAGTTTTTGTTATTTCAAATACATCTCTCTCTTCCCCTCCATCCATGAATACACACTCCGTCCTCCACACAATATGCAAACGATATCATATTACGTTTACTCGTTGTTAATATCTCCTCTATTCTCTCTCACACTCTGTCTCTCTTACACTATCGCCGCAAGTGCCCTTCTATTCCATTCCCCCAAAACTTCATAAACACATCTAGCGATTTCCATTGACGCTACATTTTCTCTTTTAATTGCTGCTGTTTTTACTCTCTATCATTCCTCTCAACACCTATGAAACCGTATTCTTTGATCTCTCCTTCCCTATAACCCATTCTTCGTTCTGAAAACAGTCCTTCCCTGTCCCTCGGTCCTACGATACAATGAACTATGGCACACATCTAAGTAATCAATACTTTGCAAACATTTCACGCTTATATTTTGCACTTCTGCACTTCTATCCATTCCCAGATCCCGCCCTCCTTCCTGTTACCCGTCCCTTGACGTCTGCATCCACATCTAACTGAATACTCTGCAATTCATAATTATGTGCTTGGCAGGGGGTTCTGTGGTCTGGCGCATTAGAGTTGTATTGATGTGTAAAACGTGTAGGTTCACATCTCACGTCAGGCGTAAGTCTCCTTCACCCCTAGTAACGCCAAGTGCAGAACACCAGTAAGTTCCGTAGTTTAATATGCGCAGTAAAGATAACATCCCTTCGCTGCCGACTGGGGCAGAGCGGCATTCGTTTGAGCTGTGACAGACGGAAAAAACCGCGGAAGGCTGAGACTCTGTCATCAGCAAGCCGTCGTAAACTAGAAAAAGTATTTCATTTAATGAACCAATGGCCATGTAAGTTCACAAGGCTCTTACTTTATTTGAAACTGAGACGTTGAAAATTGTGGTGCTGGACAGGGATTCGAATTCGATTTCACTGTGTTCCCCAAGATTGCAAACTCTTCTAGGCCTTCTCGAAAGGCACCTATCTGGTTTCGAATCCTGATCAGCACAAAATATTCATTATTTCATTTCAAGCCGTAGCATGTGCACTCCTAACTACTAATGAAAAATAGTTGCATTTTCAGCGTCTCTTCGTGCGTTGTCAGCTGTAAAGTGTTCGTTTCAACTCACAGCCGCATGATGAGCTTTATCACAAAATTACAAGATCAAACGTTTCCTTATATCTTTGAAGTTCAAACATTCCTCTCCATCCTACTGCCGAAAAAGGATTTGGGTTTGACGTTGCGTTCGTTGTGATCACGAATGACGATATGTTGTGGATTCAACTTCTACACAGCAGAGTATTTTCCATCTCATCATTTAAAGTACAAACATGCCACTCCTAGCTATTATTGGAAAAGAATTTGATAGACCACGTGTGCGAGGTTTGAATTCCATTGTGCACAGAACTCTTCGTCGCCTGATGTCTCGCTAAACATGCGCACATCTCGCTACTGGTAAACCAACAATAGCTATTTATCGTCTGTTCCTGGCTAGAAAATGACGGCGCTCGATGCTGGGTCTAAATCCTAGTCAGGCAAAACAATTCTATCGTCATTTAAGGTTCCAACACCTCGCTATTGGTGATATTTAACTTCTGATTTTACGTACTTCGTTAACAATCCGATTAGGTGCTGGTTTCGCATCCCTTTCACAAGCTTTACATGAAGGCATTTCAGTTTCAAACATGAGCATACCTTGTTCTTTGTGAATGGCATCATATTAAACGTCGTTGGGGGTAGTTTCCAGGAAGGTAACTGTAATGGCAGGATTTACATTTCAGTGCAAACATTTTCGTCATTTATTTTCAGGATCTGAATTGATAACTGATACTGGTGCAAACGTCTATACTTCACGTCTCTTTATGGCTAGTGATCGGGTCTCAATAAAGCACAAACAAAGCTTAGCTTAGCTAGCAATGGCTATAGGTGCTGGGTTTGAATTCAGGTCCAGAACGACGACGTTGGTCATGTCATTTTAAGTTCAAATTTGTGTACACGTAGCTCTTGATGTGTTACGAGAACAATGATATTACTGGTGATTCGCTGTTAATGGTGAGATTTCCGTAGAGTGCTTGTTGCCGTTAATCGCGTTTTTTTACTGGTTCGTCCAATATCCAGTTTCCAGGGCCACTCGCCGTTGAGCGACGTTCAGCATGTCGATGGAAAACCTTTTCGAGAGCGAAAAACTTTTTCCAATTTCCGTACAGCTTTGTAACTCCATATATTGTCTCGAGTATATAATTCTGGGTAAAGATTACTGTACGATATATGTAAAATAATCCGTTTTCTTAGAACTTTTGGAATGTCACTTGTTGTAATTAAGGTTAGTTTATGAGTGTTATGGGGTGTCTCATCACAAAGAACGTGTTTTCTAATATGTTTTGCATGACGATATTAGTTGACGCTTAGACTGACTGCCATAAAGACCTTTGGTCTCTAGTAGTCTCTTGCGGTACCCATTGTGTGTAGTCAAACGACTGTACCCCACAGGGTTTTGGTGTTTAGAGGACCTGCAACACAGCTACGTTATGTTGGTTGTATTCAGCAGTGGCCCACTTTTTTTGCTGTCAAGTGTACAGTATTAGACATAAAAACGGTCCACTGGCCGGCCCCCACACAGACTAAGTCCGAGCCGTTCACTTACGGTGGCAAATAAAACCAACGTTAAGTCCGGCCATCTGCAGAATCTAGCAACACTCTAAGATGCAGAAGTGTCAGGAAGAAGCGTTGTCTACTTCCGAGATATTGTCGCCTTGTGTGAGCCCGTGTTCTAGTGGTAATCGTTATGCAGCCTAAAATTACAGTCGTGAATTCACGTCCAGCTATATCTGTCATTTTTTTAAACCATATTGCGGCTTTCTTCCAAAGTTATGAGTCTGATTGAAAATCGAAGATAATTCGCTTCACATTCTACCCACCAGTTCACTTCCAGAAACATTTCCGCCGGACAGCTCGTGGCTGCGTCACGATCAGAACAGCATACCCTCGCACCTTTCCTCGCGCTGCAGCGGCTACAGGTCACCGGCCAGACGCCACCCGCCGCCTGAAATTGGGCGCCGCCCAGGTGAACGCGGAGCGACTGTATCAACTGTCATTTTCGAATTTGAAGTTCTAGTTCCATCTTGCAGTTAAGTAATGGTTTTTGCACGTTTGAAAATCATGAACTACGGTTAAGCGTTGTAAAATTTGGTCTCAAGTGGAATTTGTAACACCTGCAACACAGTATTTACTTTTGGTATAACAGAGGGGTGAATGAAGAGGAGGCAGCTCGAAAGATTTGGACTGTGTGTGCAGCGAATGCTTTTGGGTAAAATCGTTCTGATATGAATGATTTTCCACATTAAGGAAGTTATGGATTATCATTTAACCATCTTGTGACATTTGCATTCAACAGGCAAGGCTAAGAAGTCTGGTGTAGGATTATTGCATGCTCAAATTCTATACAACAAAAACCAATGGAGTGATTATTATTGCGATTTTGCTTGAACGTCATCAGGTCGCTCATTGAGCAGGTGGTGACGAGTTATGACGCCTTTATTGGTGACTTCCTAAGAAATGAAAGTCTGAGCCCTAACAAAAGACGTAACTCGAGCAAAGAATAGTGTGAACATAATATTTTCCATCTGACAGCTCCAAAAGTGTGTTTTGCACTAAGAATTCTTCCCCAAGGGTGTGTCCATCACAGCTGGAATTTGTTGCTAACAACTTAGGCACCTTTCGGTCTCAGTGTATCTGCATAATTGATAGCCGCAGGTGTTGTTCAAATGTGTGTGAAATCTTATGGGACTTAACTGCTAAGGTCATCAGTCCCTAAGCTTACACACTACTTAACCTAAATTATCCTAAAGACAAACACCCATGCCCGAGGGAGAAATCGAACCTCCGCAGGGACCAGCCGCACAGTCCATGACAGCCGCACAGTCCAGCGCCGTCAGACCGCTCGGCTAATCCCGCGCGGCATGTGTTGTTCAACTGACAGCAGTTGTCACTCTCACTGGAATCAATGACTTTGTGTGTGTGTGTGTGTGTGTGTGTGTGTGTGTGTGTGTGTTTTCGTGTTTACACACAATCTGAATCAATACGCAAGCTATGTCCTGCACATTACGTTAAGTGAGTAAGATTTTGTGCCGGCCACTGGTGGCCGAGCGGTTCTAGGCGCTTCAATCTGGAACCGCGCGACCGATATGGTCGCAGGTTCGAATCCTGCCTCGGGCATGGATGCGTGTGACGTCCTTAGCTTAGTTAGATTTAAGTAGTTCTAAGTTCTGGGGACTGATGACCAGAGATGTTAAGTCCCATAGTGCTCAGAGCCATTTGATCCAAGTAAGATGTTGTTGTGGTCTTCAGTCCAGAGGCTGGTTTGATGTAGCTCTCCATGCTACAGTTATTTTGCACCCCAAATAGCAAAACGCCATTACTACTTTAAGCGCCTTATTTCCTAATCTAATTCGCTCAGCATCACCCGATTTAATTCGACTAAATTACATTATCCTTGTTTTGCTTTTGTTGATGTTCATCTTATATCCTCCTTTCAAGACACTGTCCTTTCTGTTCAGCTGCTTTTCTAGCTCCTTTGCTGTCTCTGACAGAATTATAATGTCACCGGCTAATCTCATGGTTTTTATTTCTTCTCCATGGATTTTAATTCCTACTCCGATTTTTTCTTCTTTACTTTACTGCTTGCTCAATATACAGGATGGTCAATTGATAGTGGCCGGGCTAAATATCTCACGGAATAAGAATCAAACGAAAAAGCTACAAACAACGAAACTTGTCTAGCTTGAAGGGGGAAACCAGATGACGCTATGGTTAGCTCGCTAGATGGCGCTGCCGTAGGTCAAACGGATATCAACTGAGTTCTTTTAAATAGGATCCGCCATTTTTATTATATATTTGTGTAGTACGTAAAGAAATATAAATGTTTTAGTTGGACCACTTTTTTCACTTTGTGATAGATGGCGCATGAATAGTCACAAAAAGTATAAGTACATGGTATCACGTAACATTCCGCCAGTGCGGACGGTATTTGGTTCGGCATACATTACCCGTGTTAAAATGGACCGTTTACCAATTGCGGAAAATGTCGATATCGTGTTGCTGTATGGCTATTGTGATCAAATGCCCAACGGGCATCCGTTCGCCGGATAGTTACGTTATTTAAGGAAACAGGAAGTGTTCAGCCACATGTGAAACGTCAACCATGACCTGCAACAAATGATGATGCCCAAGTAGGTGTTTTAGCTGCTGTCGCGGCTAATCCGCACATTAGTAGCAGACAAATTGCGCGAGAATCGGTAATCTCAAAAACGCCGGTGTTGAGAATGCTACATCAACATCGACTGCACCCATACCATATTTCTATGCACCAGGAATTGCATGACGACGACTTTGAACTTCGTATATAGCTCTGCCACTGGACACAAGTGAAATTAGGGGACGATGACAGATTTTTTGCACGCGTTCTATTTAGCGACGAAGCGTCATTAACCAACAGCGGTAACGTAAACCGGCATAATATGCACTATTGGGCAAGGAAAATCCACGATGGCTTCGACAAGTGGAACATCAGCCACCATGGCGGGTTAATGTATGGTTCGGCATTATGGAAGGAAGTATAATTGGCCCCCATTTGATCGATGACAATCTAAAGGGTGCAATGTATGCTGATTTCCTACGTAATGTTCTACCGATGTTACTACAAGATGTTTCACTGCATGACAGAATGGCGATGTACTTCCAACATGATGGATGTCCGGCCCATAGCTCGCGTACGGTTGAAGCGGTATTGAGTAGCATATTTCAAGAGAGGTGGATCAGCCGTCGAAGCATCATAGCATGGCCCGCACGTTCACCGGATCTGACGTCCTTGGATTTCTTTCTGTGGGGAAAGTTGAAGGATATTTGTTATCGTGATGCACTGACAACGCCTGACAACATGCGTCAGCGAATTGTCAATGCATGTACGAACATTACGGAATCCGAACTATTCGCTGTTGACAGGAATGTCCTTACACGTATTGCCAAATACATTGGAGTTGTCGGACATCATTTTGAGAATTTTCTGCATTAATGTGGTATTTACAGGAAATCACGCTGAAACAGCATGCGTTCTCAGAAATGGTAAGTTCACAAAGGTACATGTATCACATTGGAACAACCGAAATAATATTTCAAAAGTACCTACGTTCGGTATTTTAATTTAAAAAACCTGCCTGTTACCAACTGTTCGTCTAAAATTGTGAGACATGTGTTTGTGACTATTACAGAGCCATCTATCACAAAGCGAAAAAAGTGGTCCAACTAAAACATTCATATCTCTTTGCGTACTACACAAATACGTAATAAAAATGGGGGTTCCTATTTAAAAAAACGTAGTTGATATCCTTTTGACCTTTGGCAGCGCCATCTAGCGGGCCAACCATAGAGCCGTCTGGTTTCCCCTTTCAAGCTAGCAAGTGTAGTTCTTTGTAGTTTTTTCGTTTGGCGCTTATTTCGTGAGAAATTTGGCCTGGTCACGATCAGTGGACCACCCTGTATAGATTGAATAACATCGGGGATAGGCTACAACCCTGTCTCACTCCCTACCCAACCACCCCTTCCCTTTCAAGGCTCTCGACTCTTATAACGGCCATCTGGTTTCTGTACAAATTGTAAATAGCCTTTCGCTCCCTGTATTTTACCCCTGACACCTTGAGTCTTTGAAAGAGAGTATTTCAGTTAACATTGTCAAAAGCTTTCTCTTAGTCTACAAATGCTAGAAACGTAGGTTTGCCTTCTCTTAATCCATTTTCTAAGATAAATCGTAGAGTCAGTATTGCCTCACGTGATCCCGCATTTCTACGGAATCTAAACTGATCTTCCGCGAGGTCGGCTTTTACCAGTTGTTCCATTCGGCTGTAAAGAATTCGTGTTAGTATTTTGCAACCGTGTCTTATTAAACTGATAGTTCGATAATTTTCACATCTGTCAACACCTGCTTTCTTTGGGATTGGAATTATTATATTATTCTTGAAGTCTGAGGGTATTTCGCCTGTCTCATACATCTTGCTCACCAGATGGTAGAGCTTTGTCAGGGCTGGCTCTCCCAAGCCTATCAGTAGTTCTAATGGAATGTTGTCTACTCCCGGGGCCTTGTTTCGACTCAGATCTTTCAGTGCTCTGTCAAACTCTTCACACAGTATTATATCTCCCATTTCATCTTCATCTACGTCTTCTTCCATTTCCATAATACTGTCCTCAAGAACATCGCCCTTGTATAGACCCTCTATATACTCCTTCAACCTTTCTGCTTTCCCTTCTTTGCTTAGAACTGGGTTTCCATCGGAGCTCTTGATATTCATACAAGTGGTTCTGTTTTCTCCAAAGGTCTCTTTAATTTCCCTGTAGGCAGTATCTACTTTACCCATAGTGATATACGCGTCTACATTTTTACATTTGTTCTCTAACCATCCCTGCTTAGCGATTTCGCACTTCCTGTCGATCTCATTTTTGAGACGTTTGTATTCCTTTTTGCCTGTTTCATTTACTGCATTTTTGTATTTTCCCCTTTCATCAATTAAATTCAGTATCTCTTCTGTTACCCAAGGATTTCTATTTGCCCTAGTCTTTTTACCTACTTTATCCTCTGCTGCCTTTACTATTTCATCTCTCAAATTTACCCACTCTTCTTCTACTGTATTTCTTTCCCTCATTCTTGTCAATCGTCCCCTAATCCTGTCCCTGAAACTCTCTACAACCTCGGTTCTGTCAGTTTATCCAGGTCCCATCTACTTAAATGCCCAGGTTTTTGCAGTTTCTTCAGTTTTAATCTACAGTTCATAACCAATAGATTGTGGTCAGAGTCCACATCTGCCCCTGGAAACGTCTTACAATTTAAAACCTGGTTCCTAAATCTCTGTTTTACCATTATATAATCTATCTGAAACCTTATAGTATCTCCAGGCTTCTTCCATGTATATAACCTTCTTTCGTGATTCTTGAACCAAGTGTTAGCTAGATTCATTTACGCTCTGTGCAAAATTCTACCAGGCGGCATCCTCTTTTATTTCTTAGCCCCAGTGCATATGCACCTACTACATTTCCTTCTCTTTCTTTTCCTACTATCGAAGTCCAGTCACCCATGACTATTAAACTTCCGTCTCCCTTCACTATTTGAATTATTTCTTTTATCTCATCATACAATTCATAAATCTTTTCGTCATCTGCGGAGCTAGTTGGCATATAAACTTGTACTACTGTGGTAGGCGTGGGCTTCGTATCTATCTTGGCGACAATAATGCGTTCACTATGCTGTTTGTAGTTGCTTATCGGAATTCCTATTTGTTTATTCTTTATTGAACCTAATCCTGCTTAACCCCTATTTGATTTTGTATTTATAACCCTGTATTCACCTGACCAGAACTCTTGTTCCTCCTGTCACCGAACTTCACTAATTCCCACTATATCTAACTTTAACCCATCCATTTCCCTTTTTAAATTTTCTATCCTACCTGTCCGATTAAGGAATCTGACATTCCACACTCCAATTCGCAGAACGTCAGTTTTCTTTGTCCTGATAACAACGTCCTTCTGAGTAGTCCCCGCCCGGAGATCCGAATGGCGCACTATTTTACCTCCGGAATATTTTACGCCATCATCATTTAACCATTCAGTAAAGCTACATGCCCTCGGGAAAAATTACGGCTGTAGTTTAACCTTGCTTTCAGCTGTTCGTAGTGCCAGCACAGCAAGGCCGTTTTGGTTAGTGTTACAAATCCAGGTCAGTCAATTGTCAAGACTGTTGCCCCTGCAACTACTAAAGAGGCTGCTGCCTCTCTTCAGGCACACACGTTTTTTTTATGGCCTCTCAACAGATACCCCTCCGTTGTGGTTGCACCTACGGTACGGCTATCTGTATCGCTGAGGCACGCAAGCCTTCCCACCAACGGCAAGGTCCATGGTTCATGGGAGGGGGGAGTAAGGTGTATTAACTCTATAATATCGTTAGCAGAGACAGCGGCAAGTGCAGCGATTAGCAGTGACCAGTACCGTCGCGATCTGTTTATGTTGGCTGAGCGTGGACACTGCAGCTCGCCGGCCGCTGTGGCCGAGCGGTTCTAGACGCTTCAGTCCGGAACCGCGCTGCTGCTGCGGTCGCAGGTTCGAATCCTCTCTCGGGCATGGATGTGTGTGATGTCCATAGGTTAGCTTGGTTTAAGTAGTTCTAAGTTCAAGGGGACTGATGACCTCAGATGTTAAATCCCATAGTGCTTAGAGCCAACACTGCAGCAGACGCTTCGCCGTAAACAGAAAGAAATCACCTTGGCTCTGACTGCAGTGAGCGGACGTCACTACTTTCATGTTCTTACAGAACCATCGTGAGACTCTTCTCACATGTGCCATGGAGCAATTGGAGCAGGTATCGTGTCATTAGTCGTCAGAATATTAACTAGTGATGAAAGGTCCACTCTATTTGAATCCCAAGAAAATAGTAATTTTCTCATAAAGTAACGTTATCCAATACACAAAAATTAATTGCAGAGCTTTCATGCCTGCAGTAGTACGACACAGGGAAATATTACGTCCTTGAAGCGTATACTTTATTCCTCCTCTGATATCAACGCCGTTGTTTTCGTATGAAGCGATAAAGTAAACACAAAAAAAGTAAAGTTTCTGGGAAGCGTGTAAGTCATTTCCTCTTCTCATATCACAGCTTTTGTTTTAGTATGAAGTGAAAAATAAACCGTTTACGGTTCTGAAGAATAATATTACACCAGATCCTTATCGTATGCTCTATCAGAAACGCAAAAAGCAGGGGGCTCTCCATTCTTTTGTGCAACTAACTGTTTCCTTTCATTCATTACTACCGCTCGCAGATTCTAATTTAAGGACTTGTGGGCATCAAGTTCTTCAGCAGAATGAACCTTACGTTACTGTGCTAATTTCAGGATGGAAAAAATGCAACAAATACGAATTCCCCTAGAGCAGTGAAGATATTTGAACATGTCTGTATTCAGCAATGAATACCAGTTGCCACAACACTTTACAGAATTCATGCTGCAGGCAACACAACTGTCATTACACTTCAGACTTCATTCAGTAAGTCGTCAGGAGAAAGACGGAAACGTCAAATTAACGTCGCTTTCCGAGTCACATTCAATCTAAATGGAGGTGTTATTAAGGTAGTTGAGTGTTCTAGCAATTACAGTTTGATAATTCCCATATGCGTAATCCGATAGCCAAAAGAACCCGTTAGTGTGAAACCATCGGGAACTACATTAATATCAAACTTCAAGAACTCGAGGCAACACGTGGACTCTTCCCATCGCTGGATAACCTTTTACTGTTATTTAGGACTCTCTTTGTCCTAGGCGTAATGCAAATGGAACTTCACATTCATGAGGCGCTTTCCGCCATTCTTGACAAACATCAGCAACTTGTAATCACTGCGCGTAACAACTGTATGATGCTAATGTTACAGGTCGTCTGGGGTTGTGGTGGTCTTATGTTGTCAAACTGCTTACTGTAACGCTAATGGCGGCGCATATAATCTAGCGCTGACTACCTTAGTAAAGATATTGTGGTGGCATCGTCTCTTCCATTTATAACTGCAGAGATCATCGTGCGATTATAACATTTATTCTGCAGTGAATTGCTTGACAAATATTACCGTCATATCTGCAGCTGAAATGACTCACTACACAGGTACTTTATGTTGCACTTAGTTAAGTGATCAGCTCGCTACAATCCTGCTTCTGCTGTTCGTAAATACTTGTATACTGACCATTCGTTATTTGACTGAATATTAGCTACAATCTGATTCGCATGTATATGACATGGGTTAGCGCCATCACAAATCAATGAAGTCCCGTTACATTGATGGCAAGACAAATGTTATCAAATCACCTGTCTTGCCTAAAAAAACAATTGCATGACATCTTGGATGTTCGGGAATCCAGCCGGATGTTCGCTTAGTTCTCGCACGATATTTCAACAACGTGCCTCGCTGTCTTCTTCATGTGCTACCTGAGACTGGTCCTTGGGTCGATCGAGTTCAGTGTTTATGCCTGAGAAGAGCTGGGTGTTCCCTAATCGTTCCACTCCGAGTCGAGTTTTCCATTTGTGGTCCGCGCCCGCCAGACTCGGTTTCAATGGACCCCTCCAGTCGCGGATGTTCCGACTGCCGTCGGCGCCCGTTTTGGCCGTCCTCAACGGTTGTGATTGTCATCTGCGGTGTGTCAGACCCGATCTGAGATGTTGGGTACTCTATCTCATGACTGTTACTATGATTTCCACTTCTGTTTCGTGCTGTGCGCTCCCTAATCGGTCGGCGCCGCGCCGTGTGATCCGACTGAGGTCCGCGCCCGCTCCAGCCCACATTCTGCTGGCTTCTCCTGACAGCTATGAAACGAAGGGTTTACTATGTAGCATTTCCTTCATCATGCGGTCATCAAGGACGGTAGGTACTGTTCTTCTTTATTTCGGTGTGTATCAGAGGTGTGTGTGGGACAGTAGGTGGGAACATCTAATTTCCAGAGATGAACGGAGGGGGGCGTTGCCCCAGCAACGCTTAAGGTCAAGCAGTGCGAAGGGACGCCTATGCGGCCCGCGCTGTGGGTTTGGTTCCCCCAGTCGCCTGATGAGGGAGTTAATCGAAGACTCCAGCTTAGCATGAAATCGACTTGATGGCGCTGCACGACCTCCAGCTCGTTGGCCGCGTCATGTAGGTAGCGATGCGGGAAACGCGCAGGAACATGATAAATCCGACGCAGGATCTTGTTTTCCAGCGTCTGCAGCCGGTGAAAATAGGTGGGGGCTGCACCGCCCCAGGCCTCGTAGGCGTAGTCGAAAATCGGGCGAAGGTAGAGCTGGAAGATAAGGAGACCATTCGCCACAGATAAGGCGGAATGCTCATTTAACACAGGGTAGAGAGCACCCAGGCGGCAGTTGATTTTAGCCCGGACGTCTTCAATATGGAGCCTCCAAGTCAGCTTCGTGTCCAGGACGACGCAAAGATATTTCACCGTCACCTGCCATTGGAGGTCGGTATTGTAAAGTCGCAGCTGGCGGCGGGGCATCGACCTCTTCCACGTGAAAATGATAGCTTGCGTCTTAGCGGGATTGAAGCCGATACGCCATTTTGCAGCCCAGTCGTCCAAGGCGTTGCAGGCACTCTGTAGTCTGGGAACTAAGACCTCTGTCCACCAGCTGCGAGGGTAAATCACGGTGTCATCCGCATAGACCGCCTTCTCCACACGAGGCACCGTTGGAAGGTCAGACGTGAAGATGGTGTACAACACGGGCCCAAGGACGGAGCCCTGGGGAACCCTTGCAGCAATGTGGCGTGCCGTGGAGAGCGCGTCACCCACCTTAACAAAAAAGGTGCGGTCCCGAAGATAAGTGGCGATAAGCTTCACCAGGTGGACCGGGAAGCCGAAGCGGTGAAGTTTCCACAGCAGACCCTCATGCCATACGCTGTCGAAGGCTTTCTGAACATCAAGGAAGACAGCCCCACAGAACTCCCGCCGGTTAAAAGCTGTGGTGATGTACTCTACCACACGAAGGACTTGCTGGACAGTAGAGTGTCCGGGCCGAAAACCAAATCGACGCCCTGTTTTTCCCCGGCTTAGGCACCGCGACGACAATGGAGTGCTTCCAGGCACGGGGGCAGACTGCAGAGGTAAGCATCCAGTTGAAGAAGGCCGCCAGGTGGACGACCGCCGACCAGCGGAGGTGCTTCAGGATCCGGCCCGTGATGTCATCCTGGCCAGGAGATTTTGATGCTGGAAGTTCCCGGACGCTTTCCAGGACTTCCTCTGGTGTGATGCGGGGGACTTGTCTGTCATCGTCGACATCGGCGGAGCGAAGGAGGGCAGCGACGTCGCCATGGATGGTGTCAACACGCTGGGGGTTCACCCGATCCTGCAGGGGACGAAAATTCCGCTCGAACACGTCCGATATCATGTTTGCTTTGTCTACCGGGCTGCACGCCATCCGGCCATCGACTGAGAGGGGCAGCATCCTGGAGCGCCGGTTCGTCAGCTGCCGGAGGGACTGCCAGCCTAAAGGATCCGGCGTGAAAGACCGAAGTTTGCTCGGCCAGAGCAGGTTGCGATGGTCAGCAATCCCCGCCTTTATATCACGACGTAACTGGTTGATCCGCCTCTTCAAGTCAACAGCACGAGTGATCCGCCATTCCCGGTTAAATCTGTTGCGAGTGCGGATCATATCGAGGCTATGTTGCGGCAGATCAGGCGTCCGAAGAGCGGGAGGCCTCTTCTAATTGCGGGATGTCGAGCTCCAGTGGTGCCTTGTGGTCGAAGCTGTCCACCGCTGTCGACAAAGGGCGCGTCTTTTTGTTGCCGCGTGACGCGTCTCCGGCGGTCTCGACCACTCCAGCTGCCGCAGAGCTAGGCTCTGCCCCTCCCCCCCCCCCCTCCCCAAGGTTAGGGAAAATGTGGGCCAGGACCTGGCAGCTGGCCGCGGAACTGCAGAGAAGGTTTCCGCCTCCACCGATCAGACCTCCGCGTCCACTAGGAAAGTAGGGCCAGCAATGCAGCCGGGCCACCTAACGGTGTCAACGATGGCTGTAACTGGCATCCCCTTGGCAGCAGCCCCATCCTCCGCTCCGGACATGGCGAGAAAAACAAATAACGCAGTCATACACAGTTCGCCGACAACGAAATACATAGTCAGTACTTTCGATCCTGCCCCTCCTGACCTCGTCCTAAGTCCGCTCCTGCTTGCCAATGCCACCGGCACACTTCCCGACTACATTGCTTCCATGAAGAATGGCAAGCAGATGACCTGTCTGCCGACCAAAATCCTCCCCAAATCCACCCCCTCGTCTCAGTCTTCCACCCGTTCCAAATACCTTAAATCCCCCCCACACAAGTCCACCACATCCAACCAGCGGCGTGTAAGGAAGGACAGGAAAGAGAAGCACTCCAAGGGGAAGAAGCATTCCACCACCCCCACCCCAACCACTTTCACACACTCTGAGGAGCCTGCGCTCTCGACAGCACCTGACGTCGCACTGGGAGGGGACCAGGAAACACCGGCACTGGAAGGGAACCGCGTAACCGGACAGGATTCGGATGGTTTCGTGCTGGCGAAAAAAACGTTTCGCCAGCCGAGGCTTCCGCCAGCCCGGTGAGTGGAACCCACCCCAAACAGATTTCAGGCGGTTGCTGAAGAGCCAGAGACAACAGAAAACACAACACAAACACAGAACCAAGTCGCCCACCACCTCCCCCCGATTGTCGCAGAGTTTGCACAAAGCTATGAGGAGCTCTTTGAGGCAGAAATCGGGGGAGGCAGTTTCCAGGCAAAACCTGCTGGTGGAGACAAAATTAAAATCACACTACACACACTTGAAAACTACACCACAACCAAAACACTTTTAAACAACAAAAACATACCCCACTACACGTTCTCCATATCCAAAACAAGAAACAAAAACATAGTAATAAGAGACCTCCCAAGACGAGTGTCTCCCCAAGCAATCAAAACAGATTTGATTGCCCAGGGGTACGTCGTCAAGGCGGTCCAGCAAATGGGCAATATCAACACCCGGACATCCCCCAGAACAAACGGGAGATATAGATGTTCTTGGCTGTGCCTGTCACCACTGAACCACTGCGCTGTAAAAACAAGATGGTGCAGTGCTTCAGGTGTCAGCGCCTGAACCACATCGCCGCCTACTGCACCATGCCAGTAAGGTGCAGGAAGTGGGCAGAGGCCCACGACATAAGAACATGTACACTAGTACACATGGACCCACAAATAAGGTGCGCGCTGTGTGGCAAAAACCACACGGCGGGTTACCAAGGTTGTGAGGTCCACAAACGACACACGCAACAGGCAAAGGGCGCAAAGGCCGCCCCCACACACGCAAACAAAACACGTTAAACCCATCCAGACACACAAGAAAACAAAACATGACAATATACACGGACAAGGCCTGGGTAAAACCGAGGCCGGACACACCGAGGGCGACTTATGCGGAAGTGGTTTCTCCCCCGAGGAACCATGAAAGCGTGGCCCAATCATCACAACAACAGAAACAATCACAAGAACTACACCGGCAAACACACAGCAACAACGACCAGGTCCACCATGACAGAGGAAGCCCTAGGGAACCCCACACACACTCCCTCCCCCCCCCCCCCCCCTCCATAGATCAGTTGTTAGGTGTAATGGTGCAGACCACGAACCTCGTCATGGAAATGATGAAGGAATTCAGGGAAGCCCAGAAGGAGAACACACAGATCCTCGTCGCCCTTCAGGCAACAGTCTAGCAGTCGCTCCCCTCTGCGACTCCCTCAGTAGTATCAAAACCCCATCATGAATAGATGACCAAATATTCAAGGCCTGACAATGTGCGTCTTTAACGCAGACGGCATTGTTAATCAAGAGGTCTAGTTCAGAGAACTCATGAAGGAGTTCTCCATCGACATATGCATGATGGGAGAAACCCACCTAACACCGGGAATGAAAGCGACAGTCCCCAACTACGTTAGCTACCGCAAAGACAGGCCAACCCAAGGCGGGGAGTGGCCATATACGTAAAAAGAGGGATCCCCCACCACCAGGTATTCTTACCAGCTACCAACAAAATCAAAGCAGTGGCGGTGGAAGTAACCACTGCCACTGGACCCCTAACAATTGTCGCAGTCTACCAACCCTCACATGACCAGATAGATGAGGGAGACATAGCTGCTCTAGGGCAAATTGAAGGCAAACTCATAATAGGGGGAGACTTCAATGCCAAACACCTTGATTGGAATTCTAGAGTAACCTCGAGAGCAGGCGCCAAACTGCAACAACTAGCGCGCACCCACCATTTTGAAACATGGGGCCCAGTCGAGCCCACACATTTTCCAAAAAATGGAGGCAGGCCCGACGTGTTAGACATAGCTCTCACTAGGAGGATCGCAGGGTTTGTGGCCGCAAGGACAATCAACAGAATGTCCTCCGACCACAACCCAGTGATTCTGGAAGTCGATGTGGGAGAATGGGTAGCATTCCCACGGTACCAGACGTCGTACAAACGTACAGACTGGGAGCGATACCAAGAAACTGTCGCCTCTGATATCTACATCTACATCTACATCTACATCCGTACTCCGCAAGCCACCTGACGGTGTGTGGCGGAGGGTACCCTGAGTACCTCTATCGGTTCTCCCTTCTATTCCAGTCTCGTATTGTACGTGGAAAGAAGGATTGTCGGTATGCTTCTGTGTGGGCTCTAATCTCTCTGATTTTATCCTCATGGTCTCTTCGCGAGATATACGTAGGAGGGAGCAATATACTGCTTGACTCTTTTGTGAAGGTATGTTCTAGAAACTTCAACAAAAGCCCGTACCGAGCTACTGAGCGTCTCTCCTGCAGAGTCTTCCACTGGAGTTTATCTATCATCTCCGTAACGCTTTCGCAATTACTAAATGATCCTGTAACGAAGCGCGCTGCTCTCCGTTGGATCTTCTCTATCTCTTCTATCAACCCTACCTGGTGCGGATCCCACACTGCTGAGCAGTATTCAAGCATTGGGCGAACAAGCGTACTGTAACCTACTTCCTTTGTTGTCGGATCGCATTTCCTTAGGATTCTTCCAATGAATCTCAGTCTGGCATCTGCTTTACCGACGATCAACTTTATATGATCATTCCATTTTAAATCACTCCTAATGCGTACTCCCAGATAATTTATGGAATTAACTGCTTCCAGTTGCTGACCTGCTATTTTGTAGCTAAATGATAAGGGACCTATCTTTCTATGTATTCGCATCACATTACACTTCGCTACATTGAGATTCAATTGCCATTCCGTGCACCAAGCGTCAATTCGCTGCAGATCCTCCTGCATTTCAGTACAATTTTCCATTGTTGCAACCTCTCGATACACCACAGCATCATCCGCAAAAAGCCTCAGTGAACTTCCGATGTCATCCACCAGGTCATTTATGTATATTGTGAATAGCAACGGTCCTATGACACTCCCCTGCGGCACACCTGAAATCACTCTTACTTCGGAAGACTTCTCTCCATTGAGAATGACGTGCTGCGTTCTGTTATCTAGGAACTCCTCAATCCAATCACACAATTGATCTGATAGTCCGTATGCTCTTACTTTGTTCATTAAACGACTATGGGGAACTGTGTCAAACGCCTTGCGGAAGTCAAGAAACACGGCATCTACCTGTGAACCCGTGTCTAAGGCCCTCTGAGTCTCGTGGACGAATAGCGCGAGCTGGGTTTCACACGATCGTCTTTTTCGAAACCCATGCTGATTCCTACAGAGTAGATTTCTAGTCTCCAGAAAAGACATTATACTCGAACATAATACGTGTTCCAAAATTCTACAACTGATCGACGTTAGAGATATAGGTCTATAGTTCTGCACATCTGTTCGACGTCCCTTCTTGAGAACGGGGATGACCTGTGCCCTTTTCCAATCCTTTGGAACGCTTCGCTCTTCTAGAGACCTACGGTACACCGCTGCAAGAAGGGGGGCAAGTTCCTTCGCGTACTCTGTGTAAAATCGAACTGGTATCCCATCAGGACCAGCGGCCTTTCCTCTTTTGAGCGATTTTAATTGTTTCTCTATCCCTCTGTCGTCTACTTCGATATCTACCATTTTGTCAACTGTGCGACAATCTAGAGAAGGAAGCACAGTGCAGTCTTCCTCTGTGAAACAGCTTTGGAAGAAGACATATAGTAATTCGGCCTTTAGTCTGTCATCCTCTGTTTCAGTACCATTTTGGTCACAGAGTGTCTGGACATTTTGTTTTGATCCACCTACCGCTTTGACATAGGACCAAAATTTCTTAGGATTTTCTGCCAAGTCAGTACATAGAACGTTACTTTCGAATTCATTGAAAGCCTCTCGCATAGCCCTCCTCACACTACATTTCGCTTCGCGTAATTTTTGTTTGTCTGCAAGGCTTTGGCTATGTTTATGTTTGCTGTGAAGTTCCCTTTGCTTCCGCAGCAGTTTTCTAACTCGGTTGTTGTACCACGGTGGCTCTTTTCCATCTCTTACGATCTTGCTTGGCACATACTCATCTAACGCATATTGTACCATGGTTTTGAACTTTGTCCACTGATCCTCAACACTATCTGCACTTGAGACAAAACTTTTGTTTTGATCCGTCAGGTACTCTGTAATCTGCTTTTTGTCACTTTTGCTAAACAGAAAAATCTTCCTACCTTTTTTAATATTTCTATTTACGGCTGAAATCATCGACGCAGTAACCGCTTTATGATCGCTGATTCCCTGTTCTGCATTAACTGATTCAAATAGTTCGGGTCTGTTTGTCACCAGAAGGTCTAATATATTATCGCCACGAGTCGGTTTTCTGTTTAACTGCTCAAGGTAGTTTTCAGATAAAGCACTTAAAAATATTTCACTGGATTCTTTGTCCCTGCCACCCGTTATGAACGTTTGAGTCTCCCAGTCTATATCCGGCAAATTAAAATCTCCACCCAGAACTATAACATGGTGGGGAAATCTACTCGAAATATTTTCCAAATTATTCTTCAGGTGCTGAGCCACAACAGCTGCTGAGCCCGGGGGCCTATAGAGACATCCAATTACCATGTCTGAGCCTGCTTTAACCGTGACCTTCACCCAAATCATTTCACAATTCGAATCTCCGTCAATTTCCTTCGATACTATTGCACTTCTTATCGCTATAAACACGCCTCCCCCTTCACTGTCCAGCCTATCTCTGCGGTATACATTCCAATCAGAGTTTAGGATTTCATTACTGTTTACGTCTGGTTTCAGCCAACTTTCTGTTCCTAGTACTATATGGGCGTTGTGACCGTTTATTAATGAGAGCAGTTCTGGGACCTTTCTATAGACGCTTCTGCAGTTTACTATTAGCACATTAATAGCTCGCGCTCCGCCACCTACTGCCGAAACAGTAGAACAAGCGCAACAAGACCTAACAGGCACTTTCCTGCAGGCAGCGGAAGAAGCCACCCCTCCACAAAGGGATGGCCCACCACAGCAAATATAGCTCCCGGAAGAATTGCTAGCTCAAATTCGACATAAGAACAGAGTGGCAAAAGAGTGGAAGATCACGAGAAATCAGGCCACTAGGAGGCTGCTCAATCGTCTACAGAGAGAACTGAAGGTAGCGCTCAATGAGCACAGAAACCAGCAATGGCAAAACCACCTCACAGCTCTCAAAGTGGACGATCATACACTATGGCAAGCGACCAAACAGTTTACAAAAAGACGTGCTAGGATGCCGCCACTGCACGGCGAGCGGGTACTGGTCTACAGCCATGCTGGAAAGGCCAACGCCCTCGCCGACTCCTTCGAGAAGCAGTTCCAAGCAGCGGAACCCCAAGATGAAGAGCATGAAGAGGTATTCAGACGTCAACTGACTGTCTTCCTCAATGCCGATGAGGACCCAGAGGACGAACCTATACTTTTTGCCCCAGAGGACGTGGCAAGAGTAATTAAGTCCCTCCCTACAAAAAAGGCGCCAGGGCACGACAGTGTCACCAATCAGTTAGTCAAAAATCTCCCACCCACAGCAATCACACACCTCGCGAACGTCCTCAACGAGATTACTCGATCCCGTGAGTTCCCAGCTTGCTGGAAACATGCGGAAGTGGTCGCGATACACAAACCAGGAAAAGACCCTCTATTCTCGCAGCACTACAGGCCGATTAGCCTCTTGCCAACACTCAGCAAGATCTATGAGCCCCTCCTGCTAAAACCCATACAGGAACGTATTACCAGAGAGCAGCTCCTGCCGGATTTCCAATTTGGGTTTCGGCAGAACCACTCTGCCCCACAACAGGTCATGAGAGTGGTTGAAGCAGCCACAGAAGGCTTCAACCACAGAGTCTACTGCGGGATAGTGCTACTAGATGTAGCAAAAGCCTTTGATTCAGTGTGGCATAGAGGGCTACTCTACAAGTTGTACACGCAAGGATTCCCCGGGAGCATAGTTAAGCTGATCAAAAGCTATCTCACGAATAGGACTTTCTCTGTCAAATTCGAAACTGCCACCTCCACCAAAAGGCGTATTCGTGCTGGGGTGCCACAGGAATCGGTCGTGGGGCCCGTTTTGTACAGTTTGTACACCGCGGACTCTCCAACGGCCCCCCTGGTGCACACTGCGCAGTACGCTGACGATACAGCCTTCTACACGAGAAATGCGAACAAGGACCTGGTCATCCGTAGGCTACAAAAGGTTTTAGACGACACAGAAACTTGGGCCCGTCGCTGGCGCATCACCATCAATTCTGAGAAGACACAGGCAATGCTGATTACCCGTAGGCTCGGAAGGCGCGAACCTCCTCAACGTCCCCTCCTCCATCTTCAACTAAATGGAACCCTACTCCCCTGGCGCAGAACCGCCAAGTACCTTGGCGTAACCTTAGACTCTCGTCTCACGTGGAAACCCCACATAGACGAGGTCCACAGGAAGGTCTGGGACAGAATATCCATCCTATACCGCATCCTGAACTCAACCAGCTCCCTTCCATGCCCAGTAGCAGTAAACGTGTACCTGGCCCTGATCCGGCCAGTCATGGAATGTGCGTGCCCTGTCTGGGGATATGCGGCAAAGCAGCACCTTGACAAACTTCAGAGGCTGCAGAACCGTGCCCTCAGGAGGGCATGGCACTTCCCCCTTGGGTTTCCCATAGATGAGCCGCACGCCGCAGCTGATATCCCACTATTGAGAGAGCGCTTCGAAGATCTGGCAAGGACTTCCTACGACGGTTCTTCCAGATCAGGAAACGCCCTCATCCACTCCCTAGGTCGGTACGACATGTCCCGCGATAAGCATAAGCGCCCTATGACGATCTTCGATGATTAATTCGAAGAGAAAATCCCAACACCCAATCCCTAATCCTGTTCCTTCCCACATAACACCAATCATCTCGCCTACCTCAGGCAAGTACCAGACACAGACAGAACAATCATCACACTATGGCAAGTAGCAGAACAATTAAAGAAAAATCACACACACACAATCACAGGGGAGTAAAAGCCGCAAGGCTACAGACTCCCACCTCACACTTTCCGGAAGAGGGGAAAGTACAAGATGAGAGCAGCAGACCCAAGGGCCAGTCTCAGGTAGCACCTGAAGAAGACAGCGAGGCACGCTGTTGAAATATCGTGCCAGAACGACCCGAACATCCGGCTGGATTCCCGAATATCCAAGATGTCAACAGATCGCCAGGAAAGCTTGAAGAATTACAAACAATTGCATGTTAAATATCGAAGGACAGACATCCACACTGTCACAGGGCGTTGCAACACAGCAATGACGGAAGATGAAAATATATACCAGAATGGGGTTCGAAGCTGGATCTTCTGCTTATGGGGCAGACGCGCTGACCATTGCACTTGCGCGACACGCTGGTCAACACTACACAACACACACGCTCCTCGCCCCCCCCCCCCCCCCTCCCGGACATTATTCCACTCGCTCGCAGCCACACTGCTGTATTCCCGCTAGGGTTCAGTCGTTGACGTGCGTGTAGCACTGAAAACTTTCGATGGCCCATCGAGACCTGAATAGTAACATAGGATGTTTCAGGAGGAATAGTTAATATTGTTGCAGGTGGTAGTATAGACAATTTGCAGAAAAAATGCCATATAACATGTGTCCAATTTTCATTGAGTACGTACAGCTGTTGTTCTGCAGGTGTTCTACTGGGAAGTAATACGAGCTTATATGTTGTTAATCATGTGATCATGACGTATTTTCTGGTTGACTTCTAAAATTAGGATACACAAGAAATATATTTTAGCTGTATGTCTACAAGTTGTGAAAGACGGTAGTTTTAATGGAATTTTGGTCATTGGTAGATGTAATACCACGCCTGTCTTAAGTAAAAGACAATCAGAATTTATAATGATGTATAAAGCTGTGCATTGTATGGCTGTAGTTTCAATTATTGTATCGTCGAATCGATTGCACAAACAGTGATACTGACAGTTGTTCTATAGACAATCGAATGGTGGGATCCAGTGTTACTCTGCCAGATGACTGAAATCAGTTTGTCATCCATGTTACTGACGTCAGATAGTTCGTATAGAACCAAGAATACGCTTGCTGCTACCTCTGGCAGAAACACTGCACAGCGCTAATGTCAGTGTGGGTTTGCAAGTAAATGCTTACAATTACCCATGGATTCTATAATTACTTATCACATGCATAACATGTTTAGGATTTTCGTGGTGCGTTACGACAAAATATGGGATTCGCTCGTCAGTCTGTTTTAGTACAGATTCATCATGCCTTTTAATGTCTGTTTGAACTCTAGGTCGCTTATTGCTTATAAGAGGATTACGTGATAATGACGTCTCTTCTTAATTTTTTAGAACATAGAGAAACTCCGTATGGTATCTTATACCACTTATAAAAACGGAGCTAGGTAGGAAAATGCCTATATGTACTAGTTCCAATTACCCTTTATCTTACACAAAATGCATGCTGGCTATGAATGTCAGTTCTTAATTGTGTTTTTGCGAACAGAGCAGTGTCCAGTTTGAGTTCATGTAGGACCAGTGTGTTGGTCGAACCTACTGGTACCAATATGAAGATGGTATCTGTTCTTTCCGACATGTTCGAAAGAACAGATACCATTGGTGACCATGCAGCTCTCTTAGAATGAATTGATAATTAAATCATGACCATAAGCTGTCGACAGGCGTTGATATACATCAACAGGGAAAGTTGAAAATGTGTGTCCCGATCGGGAATCGAACCCAGAATCTCCAGCTTATGTGGCAGACGCTATATTCATTTTTTTTTTTTTCGTTGAATTTGTTCGTGGCGGACGTCCGATGACACTCGTTCACGTTCTACGTTGATACAGTCACTCAGTTTTTTTTTACAGAAGGTAGCTAACCCTCTGACCGAACACGCTAAGCTACTGTGCCGGCTTCCATCTGAGCCACCGATGGCACAGAGGATAATGCGACTGCAGGGATTTATCCCTTGCACGCTCCCCGTGAGACCCACATTCCCAAATTAATGTCTACATACTATATTCGTAGTGCCCCTGCCCATTACACTCATTACTCGCGGCAGACAACCTTACCGAGTCCCGTAAGATTGTCTGCCGCGAGTAATGACTGTAATGGGCAGGGGCACTAGGAATGTAATGTGTGGATATTAAGTTGGGAATGTGGGTCTCATGGGGAGCGTTTGCCTTTGTGCCCTTGATGGCTCAGCTGGATAGAGCGTCTGCCATATAAGCAGGAGATCCTGGGTTCGAGTCCCAGTCGAGCCACACATTTTAACTGTCCCCCTTGACGTATATCAACGCCTGTCGACAGCTTAGAGTCTCGATTTAATTATCATTTAATACTGGTACCAAGTCCAACATCACGTGATTGGTTTTGGGAAAAGTCTTCTACTTACTAAGCATTTCCGCAAGCAACAAAAGATTCAGTACAATGAAGTGTGGCCACCTCCATTATAAACAACGTTATGGAATCTGCTCGTCAGTCTTAGATTAATACTAAGTTGAATTACTAGATATGGGATATAATTATGGTGCAAGCTATCTTAAACGTCAATCTCGTAAACAAATTACCCCGGAGAATGCTAGCTATAAGAGGAAGCCATTATATGAAAGAATTATGGGTATTTCCCAATCGAATTTTCACATTTACCACCTTACCAAAAAAAATACTATATACGTACTTATCCGGCCAACAGCATCAAGTTCCGATACTAGCTGATTTGTGCTTTGTCTTCAGTGACAATGCCATAAACAGGACGTTGTCAGAGCTCTAACGACATATGAGAACCAGGAGAGAGGGTGATTGGAATAAATTATTAACGTCCAACACTTAACGTTGTTTTATTGTGTCGAGTATTTGTGGGAATGTATTGGTTACTAAATAATGCATTTTGTCTAACACAAGATATGGACGTATTTTTGTTGATAAGACCGTGTGGATAAATCCAGACATGCTCAACAACATACGCGAGCCAAGTAAAAAAAATTGTTTTACGTTTCATTGCTGCCTGCGTCCAGGGTCCACCGCGGACATACATCTTTGGCAGTTGATACACTACCAGATTTACCGAGCACTGGCTACCTGCGATGCCAATAGTGGAAATTTGTGATAAATTCCTATGAGACCAAACTGCTGAGGGCATACTACTTAATCTAACTTAAACTAACTTAAGGACAACTCTCTCTCTCTCTCTCTCTCTCTCTCTCTCTCTCTCTCTCTCTCACACACACACACACACACACACACACACACACACACACACACACACACCCAAGCCCGAGAGAGGACTCGAACCTCCGACCGTACGGAGGCACCGCACGAACTGTGGCAAGGCGCCTATAACCACGCGGCTATCCCGCGCGGTGCCAATAGTCTATAGGCTTTTGTTTTTGTACCGGTCGCTGAGCAGCCCCTCTAATCTTGAGGTTGCGATTGTGAGTGGAGGGAAGGAATTTCGTGGATGTCACCGGGAACGACACACACGTCGGAGATTCCGCAGGTTTTGTCAATTTGGCGTGGCCATTTTCTGGAAATTGTTGTCAAATAACGTCCGCGAGCTGAGACGGCGGTGATTTTGCCCCAGGGCTAGACGTTTCAGTTATGTGCGAAGTGTCGTTGAAAAGGTGTTGGTTGGGTAGCCCGGCCTAGCCAGTATTCCCTGGGCTGGCAGCGCTGGTGTCGGCGCCCGCGGCCCAGGTGCCCACGGTCGCACGGGCAGGATGCTGTGTTGGCGGCTTCATCTGAAATTTCTTCAGACGCTTGGCGACAGACGGCTGCAGTTCTCTAAAGCCACATATTAATGTGTTGTGACCTCTGTAAGTCAGCGACATGAAGTGCAAACAGTTTATTTTCTTGCTGCACTGTGGCAGTTGGTCAGTCTAATTTTTGTGTCAGGAACCTGTATATATACTCTGTATCTATTTACGAACATTTTGGAAACACTGTACACTAATACTGCAAGAGTTCAGGTCATGTTACATGTCTTTTTTAATGTGCCTTGGAGCACTGACAGATCTCATCCACCGCCAGTGTGCATGGAGGATGATATTTTTTCCTGCTATACCTAGTATGGTCCACGTGGGGGGAGGGAATATAGCTGTTGCGCCATTCCTGCCCACGTTTGAAGGGAACCCCAGCCTAATCTTACCAGTATGATGGACACAGAAGGATTTGTAGGTCTCCTACTCGAATTGTTGTGTGTCTTCCAGCAATATCACACACTCTCTAATAATAATGCAACTGTTTATACCGTGTTATATCGCTATCCATTCTTCAGTGACGTTGGAAACGATAACAACTAAACTATGGCAAAATTCTCGGCCATTGCCAGCTTGCTGTTCACGTCAGCGTTAAAGGTGTTATCTACCCTATAAGCAGTACACTTTTCACTGGTCAGCTCTCTAGGTGCGTATTTCGTAGCGCTGTGTAATTCCTTATACACACACTATTTTTGGGTGAAACCATCAGAATTTGCTGTGACATTATTATTATTTCTAAAAAAGCGCCCATTTTGAAACATAAACTATGATATCACACAATCTAGTAATTAGTGGTGACTTAACAGGGGTTTGTGTATCACGGTGTGGTGTTTCTTTTACATAGAGTATCTTTGTTTGGAAATCGGTAAAACCGCAGCGGTTATGCAATTCGCTATATTTATACCAACTCGTTCGTTTCCGACACATCCATTATGATGTCAGACACACACTAGTAATGTAGTGGTGACTTAGCAAAGATAAATAATTCGGATAGTTTTGGAGACACGCTGCACTGTTATTGGTTGAAAATATCATGAAGTCGACTTCTCACGATGTTGACATGACGTGAAGAGCAGTGGGGCGGAACTCATTTAACTGGATAAAATACGTAAGGTTTTAGAAAAATACGAAAAATGCGGAAAAACATAAAATTTTGGAAAATATCGAAAATACTTTCAATATGGAAAAATTGTGTGTGGTCTCTTCTGGTGCCTCGAATGACTTTATTATGAACAAATAGTCCTCGAATGATCTGACGTAATGTAATTACAATAATTTGTTTTAAAAAAATAGACCCAACCTGATTCTCTCCCTGTGCTGCACAGCTTCACAATGAGCCCACCCACCCAAGTGCCCCAGTTATATAGGATGAAGATGAGTTGGGGGTGATCAAATCTCATTGGTCCAGGGGGAAGGATAGCAGGGGGTTCCGTTGGAGGACTCATCAATTCCCAGTGGTTCCCCAGGTAGAGGGATGTGGGGTGTTATCTTAAATATTTGTCGCTCAAGTGTGTAACCTGACACCAGAAGTCCTTATGAATGTAGCCTGATACTCAAGGTCAAAGGCATTCTGTTCTTTTCTTAATAACTTACTCATATCACGATCCTCACATACTTGAAACTTCAGTCCACATGTGAGTACTATCTGAAGTCTACAGGATAATCTTGCCACACCACAGCAAATCCTTTAATCATATCATGTCTGTGTGGTAATGTTTTGCGAGCTGGTTTGTGCAGTTCGTTAGCAGCCCTCTCCTTGATTATTGAATTATATGAGATTTGCATAGTACAGAAATAACTAATACAGTTTCATTGTTGTGTTGTGTATGTCCTCTTGCAACTGAGGGCAGAAGTAGTTTGAAACGTCCTACGAATTCGTAAGGATTGCTGTAGTATTTATGCTCTGCACACTTCGAAATTTCTATCGTGTTCAATCCTTCACCACTATGAGTTAAAACATCACTTGTCATGGTTTTGTACACTTTAGATGCGCATTTATAATCTTACAGTTCTGCATCGAATGAAAAATTGTGATTTTTATGATCTCACCACATGCCTTTACCTCTTGAGGATAAAAGTGAAATAAGGCTGGTTCAGGAACAAAAGACTGAGTATATCTTAGAATTTTCTTTCTCTGATCGTATCATACTTCCGTATATGTTAAGAGGAGAAACTACTAACCTTGCAGTAGCGGCACACTAACATTTTTGAGTTGAAGTCCGTACGTTGCGTATAGTTGACTACACTTATGATTTAAGGGGGGATGTAATGGATTTTGGTCCAAAATACGATTTTTCAAAAATATTATTTTCTTGATGTACACAGTTTAATCTATGTTGTGTGTGAATTTAATCGCGATAGCAGCTTTATAAATGTCATTAAATTGTTAACCTGTTTAACTCTGCACTGGTGGCCCTCCCACCTTTTCCGACGTTTGGGAAACTGCTTGCTTCAGCGGAATTTTTGTCAGTGTGAATGCTATTTTCTTTCGATATATTTGGCTGACATCTATATCTCTGGCTGACATCTATATCACTGCCTGAAAACTACCTTGCGTGTGGTTGTGTGGTTTATTTACGTTTTGACAATAATAACACATATTAGTATCTGAAAGGTTGAATTCGCAAACCTTTACGTGGAAGTCAAGATTTATGGATGGTGGCAAAACTGTGTTTAGGAAACGGAGGTTTCATGTAAATCGGTTTACCATCAAAAAAGAGGAAGCAGCTCGAAATGAAGAACATAAGCTCTCAGCTTCAGCATTGAAACTTGGGACAGGAGAATTGTACAGGCACGTGAATGGTGTTGATATGGAGTCCAATAGATTGGGACTTATTAATTTAGTGTTAGCTGTAGAAATACGGAATGTATTATTGTTGCTGAAGAGAGAAGAGTGGGAATAGGTTGTAATTTTAAATTAATTTGTATCTCGTGTGGCTATGAATTTTCATTTTCCTCCTCCAAAACAACTGACACTGGTAGCTATGAAAGACATTTTAGATTAGCATATGCCCTGAGATGCCCTGGCCAGGGCAAGGAGGGAGGTAATTTATTGTGTGGTTTTCTGAACATGTTTTCACGTTGTGCAAGGTTTGAAAAAATAAATAAAGAAATGTCTGATGCTGTATGCGATATGCCAAGTTTCTATGAAGAAAGCAGTAAAGGAATTGGTGGAAATAAACCAAAAAAATAGATCCTGGGGTAGATTTTCATGACAGTGAATGTTCTACAAATGTTACTGACCTTTGTGAGTCTGTAAATGGGACCTGGATGAAAAGCGGTAACACATCTCTGTTTGGAGTTGCATGTGTTATTGGTATTGACTCAGCTAAAGTTTTAGATGTAGAAATTATGTCTAAATACTGCCACCAGTGTGCAACAAGCAAAATGTCCAGCAATGAAGACAGTGAGGAACTGAGGCAAGAAAATCATACAGTAGCGTGCTCTAAAAATTATAGTGGCACAAGTAGGGGCATGGAGCCTGTTGCTGTTGTGAGTATGTTCTCCAGATCTGAGGGCCAGTAGATATACTGAATACCTTGGTGACGGGGATTCCTCTTCGTACAAAGCTGTAACAGATAAAAATCCGTACAATATAACAATAGAAAAGTGGCTTAGTGTCAGGCTTTATCACTTGCTGAAAGAAAGAAAGGTGAAGTATTTGAGGATGGAAAACCACTAGAAGGAAAACGCAGGCTTACTGAAAGAAATTGATTCTCTTCAGTTTTTTAATGGGAGAGCTACCAGGAAAAACACACATAATTTAGAGGCTATGAGGCGTGCCGTGTGGGCAATTTTTTTCCACAAACTATCCACTGACTAAACACCAATGCACAATCTGTGTTCGAAAGCCGATTGGTGTAAGTTAAACAACAGAAATGGGGCGTATTCACATAAACATTCATTACCAGAACGTGTTATGAATGCAACTGAGCTCACATTCAGGTTTCTTGCAAACCCTGATTTATTGCGGAAGTGCCTTCACGGAAAGACACAAAATGCAAATGAAAGCCTCAATAATTTAATTTGGATTAGATGCTCAAAAAGATCATTCTGTGGTCTTGAAGTACTCAAAATAGGGCTCTGTGATGCAGTTTTATGTTGCAATAAATAACGGCAGAACTGAAATGCTGACGAGAGTTGATATAGATCCTGATGTGTTTACAACGAAAGTATTTTACACCATCGACGAGAGCAGGGCCAAGAAAGCTAACAGATCAATGTCTTACCTGCTAAAACAGGCCAGGCAGATTCGAAGAGGAGAGAAGAGAAACCTGGAGGATTTTAAAATTGAGATAAGCTTATTACATGAGAAGCACCGCACTTCAAACCGCGCGGCCACTACGCGCGGCTATTAGTAGTCAGGAGTTTCACTAAGAATTTTATTTCTGTTCATCAACAATTGAAGAACGACTGCATCAGCGATCTCTCTTCTATGTACCTACATTTAGACTGACAAATAATCAATTATATTATGATGCTCAATAGCTTACTGAAGTAATACATTTGGAAATATTCTTTCGTCGAGCAGCTTTGAGATAAAACCCTTATATTGTTACCAGACTTCATGTGCACAGCAAAATCGTATCCCTGTTTAGCATCGTTTTCAAACTTGCAGTAATGCACGGACCTAATTAGTTGTTAAACTTGTAGCCTCCCACTCGAATGATGTTCCCTCACACCACCATCCCATTTTTTATTGGCCAACTTCGTGGTTAGTACGTTCTAGCAGAGATTACTTCTGGTCTGTTTAGAGTCAAATTATATTTTAACTCCTCTTTAGTTTATTTTCTGTATGGTTGATCTGTCTTTATTTTACGCTGCCTTTACAAAAGAGTTACTTGATTTTTCTACTGTATTACTCGAGTTTATGTGGTTGGTTTGGTATTAATGGAGCCTTACAACGTAACCAGAGAACTGAGATGCTAGAGATAATAAAGAATTCCTTGTCTCATTGCTATTGAAATATCATAGAGATATAATAACAGCAATTTATATAATGGAGAAAAGACAATTTAGGATCAGTTGACAGCACTCAATTTTTTTCTTAGTTGGTGCTCGTAGTTTGTTTATGGACAATATAACTAGAGAATACTGCCTCTTAGGCTACTTAAACATTCCGTGACAGTGCGTGAACATTGCCGGCATCTCGTGGTCGTGTGGTAGCGTTCTCGCTTCCCACGCCCGGGTTCCCGGGTTCGATTCCCGGCGGGGTCAGGGATTTTCTCTGTCTCGTGATGGCTGGGTGTTGTGTGACATCCTCAGGTTAGTTAGGTTTATGTAGTTCTAAGTTGTAGGGGACTGATGACCATAGATGTTAAGTCCCATAGTGCTCAGAGCCATTCGAACCTTTTTTTAAGGAATATTTTTCTACAATTTATTACTAGATTGTGACTTTTCTTTTGTACCTTATCGTTTCAGATGAATTTTGAGCATCATGTAGTCATAATCGTTGTGAATTATTGGTCAGTACAAGATTGGTATAATTGGTCAATCTAAATCTTCTCGAGGTACGCCGCGTGTTCATAATGTGAACATTTAGATATATATTATAGGGGACTAATGGCGGAGTGCAGTTACTTGATTACATTAGTTGTACTGGTGCAGCTTGCTCTGACGGCTAGGCCAGACGGATGCCGGCCGGTTTGAAATGCATGTTACTGCCACACACTTTATATTTTGTGGTTGACAGCGTTTCACAGTATGATGCCAAGCGTCCAATATTCTGCTGCGCCTGCAAACGATCCATCGCCGCTCAATATGCCATACACTGTGCGGCAGCGTAGTCTGTTTCCTACCCAAGAATTAACACTCATATTTCCGTGATTTCCTCTGCAGGACACACGCCTGTGCTTAAAAAAAAAAAAAAAAAAAAACGAATAATGTTTTTCCGACTGGAGAGGATGTAATGAAAATTAGTTGCAGTATGCGAATCTACAGGGCGCGAAATGTTTTTTCTAGTGCCGAGTTATACTAGCTGCTAAAGGAGAAAAAATCGCAGAATGAAAATTCCAATATACATGGTGGCCCACTTAAACGTTACTACGCAGATATCTCTGCAACAACAACGGATATTGAGAAACGACTTTTGCAGGTATGAATGTAAGGCATTGGCTCATGAAAGTAAATACTATGAGATTTTCTACAACTTAAGCAAATATTATTTTCAACAAAAATAATATTTGCTTACGTTTTAGAATGTTTCATAGTGTTTACCTTCATGAGCAACTCCCTTACATTCATTCACATGACAGTCGTCTTTTTTACAGTATCTATTGTTCTTATAGAGATATTTACGCTTAAACGTTTACGAGAGCCACCCTGTGCATATTGCCACTTTTTGGATACAATTTCACAACAAAGTCAGAATTAGTTTGGAGGAAAAATTACGATGTTCACATACACGTAGCTCAATCATCTTTAATACACAGGTTATGGTAGACACTAACCTGTTGTCGGAAAAATTATCAGTGAATTGTCTGTCAACAGATGCGCGATCAGCATTCTACAAACAGATCACTTTAAACAATCAGTTCGCCGGCCGTGGTGGTCTCGCGGTTCTAGGCGCGCAGTCCGGACCCGTGCGACTGCTACGGTCGCAGGTTCGAATCCTGCCTCGGGCATGGATGTGTGTGATGTCCTTAGGTTAGTTAGGTTTAAGTAGTTCTAAGTTCTAGGGGACTGATGACCACAGCAGTTGAGTCCCATAGTGCTCAGAGCCATTTTTTTAAACAATCAGTTCTAGATTACGATCTGTACAGCACTCCACGTGGAATGCAGTTACTAAAAAAAGACACAGTTCACACAAAAAGTCAGGAATTTGCCCTTTCGTCTTTATCTTTCGTCCGTTAACACTTTACGACACACCACGACTTTTAATCACGATTGCTCAAAATAAAAACATTTTTTCAGAGCTCAGTGTGATCGCGACCGATCGTCATTATGTATGAGCCCTGAATCCCGTAAGACTCAAGAAGGAATTCCTCTAGGTCGTTAAAGTGCACGTATGCTCTCTCTTCTGACTGAGATCCATAATAGTCAGTCAGCTAGCAGGTATAATCCTCACTATCCCTCATCAATCATATTTTGAATATTTCTTGAGAATATTTTACTAAATAAATAATTTCTGAAAAACACAATGTTGCAATAACAGCAAAATCATCCCTTCTATACATAAGTGAATTATCGAAGTATGTTTCTCGCTTCCCCAGCAACATAAACTGGCGAATTGCGTATCACAAGTTTCCTCATGTATATCACTCATACAGCCGATTTAGATACATGTTCCCACCATATGTACTCAGTTAAGACTAATACAGGTATTTGTATGTCACATACATCACATTTATCCTTTCATTCACTCTAAAAACGAGAGCAACAGAACATACAATTATTTACGAGAAATAAATTTTTTTACAGAAACCTGTTTTTCTATTATTACAGAAAAGCTAAATGTATGCTGAAAATTTGTTACTCATATACCCAAATATACCTTTTTGTTCCGTTCCGTATACAGCAAATGTTGCATTCATTTTTCACCTATACGACTGTGACACGTCTCGGCCAGAGCCATAACCACTAGCACACAACTGGCACAGAAGAACAAACATCTGTTACGTGGGCGCCGTGACTCAGTACCTACACGAAGCGATCGTAAAATTTCTATAGGACTGATGTATGGCGCTATGCGGCAACTATTTAAGATATGGTAAGGATGTGCTCGGTGATCGATATGACGCAGAGTCGATTATTTTGTTGCGTTGTAGTTGTGGTTTTCACCAGTCTCTCCTGCGGTTAATAAGCATAACTTTTTAATCTATCGACATGCAGAAGATATAGAAGACATCGATATACAAGACATGGACCATAATATGGAAACACAGTGAGAAATACATGGTTGAACATATGAAGGCATGCAGAAAAGTAATGTCTCCGAATTTTTATGTGAAAATTCATTAGGCTTTTTAAATAAAACAAAAGTTATTAACATTGCACATCTGTATTATTAACGTCTACGTATTTGCAGCACCGTGCCGCTAAAGGTCTCCGAATTGTAGCGTTTAATGTAGTTGTGTGTAGCGTTAGAAACAACGTGCTTATAATCGAGTTTCGAACTCGATGACTTCGAGGAAACACGGACCATCCTCTCCTTCAGCATGACAATGCCAGACCACACATGAACGATGATACAGCTGCAGCAGTCCGACGCCTTTGGTTCACTGTCATCGGCTGTCCTCCATACGGTCCCGCCTTGATCCCATTCGATTTTTATCTGTTTCTACCTTCGACGACTTCACTTTGATAGTGATGAAGCGTTACAAGCAGAGGTGTGGTTGTGGCTCCCTCAACAAAGTCAAACAATTTACAGTGACGCTATCAGCAAACTAGTCTCGTTGGGAGAAATGTGTTCGTCACAAGGGTGACTATGTTGAGAAATAAATATGTAGACACGAAGAATAAAGATGTAGAATGTTAACGTTTGTATCATTTAAAAAGCTGTAAATTCTCACATAGAATTTACTTTTCAGCACGGCCTCCTAAATGCTAGCCAAGACTCCAGATTGCGTTGTTATAGTTGACTACGAACGGTATCTGTGCAATGTCCTCAGTACTTTGCAAGTGACAGTCGTTGTCTGTACAAGATTGTATGTAGTTAGGGTTGATTAAACCGGAAATAAGTAAATGCGACCGTGGGCAAATTGTGGACACTTCCGTAACCAAGGAAGCCGAAGTGATTGGTGTATGAACAGGCTCCGTATCAAAGATTTATACTGCATAAAATGGAAAAGCGGAAAAACGTCATCCTGTAAGTCACACCACGGCTGAAAGTGTGTGCTGAGAGATTGTGACGGGCGCTCATTGAGGACTACATAGAGGAAAAACAACACGACAACAGCAAAAGTCATTGCAGAACTGAATGTTAAAATCGCGAAACACATCAGCGCCAAAACAACTCAAAGGAATCTCCGTAGGCAGGGAATTGCAGATCCAGCTGGAATGTCAAAACGGTTAATCAGTGTCGCATATGGCCTTAACATGAATACCTGGCGCTGAAGCGATAAAACCTGGACTGTGGAGCAATGGAAGAAAGTAATTTGATAGGATGAGTCTTGCTTCGCATTGTTTTCAACTTGTGGCCGAGTTAACGTACCAGGAGTGAAACACGGCGGAGGTTCAGTGATGATTTAGGCACACATATCGTGGTATTCCACGAGTCCGGTGGTCGTATTACTGCTAAGGATTGTGTGACCATGTTGGCAGCTCAAGTCCATCCCATGATAGAGTGTTTGTTCCCCAATGATGATGCTGCATTCCAAGGGAACAGGACACCTGTGCACACAGCTCGCATCGTCCAGAACTGGTTTTGTGAGCACAAGGATGAGCTGTCTCATCTCCCCTGGCCACAATAGTTACCAGATCGCAATATTATTGAACGCGTGTGGCCTACTTTGGAGCGGAGGGTGCGTGCTCGCTATTCACCTCCATCATCGTGTCCTGAAATTGCCGCTATTTTGCATGAAAAATGGTGTACGATTTCCTCGACAACCGTTCAGTACCTGTATTTATCCATTCCGAGAGACAACTGGAAGATGTTTTGAACGTCAACGGTTGTCCTGCACCGTATTAAGCATAGTAATATGTTGTGTTTCTGGTGTTTCAATAGTTTTGTCCATCCCTGTACTTTTTGTAATGTTATCCAAGTTCTTGAAAAAATAACACAGTGATACAGCACGTGTCCTTATTTGTGTTGTAATTGTTCGTGAGCAGCTGGAAAATACAAAGCCATTACCGCACCTGGCAAATGACTTTCATATACTGCCACTGCAGCTTTATTGTTGCGGGTATTGATAGTATTTATTCAGCACGTTGTAATTCATCGTTTCCAAGCCGAGAAAAACTCATTCTTGGTGATGCAGCGAAACTGAAATTCACGTTTCTGTTATGTGAGGCACAAGAAGAGCATGAAGTCTGTAACATACCCCAAACAAATGATTAGTTATTCCTCGTCTCTATTGGTTTCCTTCGGTTTTTTTGTGCACTTCTTCGTGCTCTCTTTGACATTCTGGCAACATCCGATTTTTTTAAAAAAAGGCTTGACTTTATGCGATTACAGCTAAATGTATAATCGGTGGTATTGCTCTATTTTCTTTTTCTTTTCGTGTTATTAATAGCTGAGTACCCGTCGTTTCCCGGGTATGTATTTATTCCAATATTAGATTAGTCCATCTCCTCGTTCCCCCTCTCCTTGTTCATCTCCTCGTTCCCCCAACTTCGTCGATTGCTTCCTTCCCCCTCTCTGTCCACCTCCCACATCCCACACTCTGTTCATCTACTCTCGAAGTCCATCTGCTCCCCCCTTTCTCCGTCCGCCTCCTAATCCCCGTCTCTCCATCGCCTCCTCCGCATCTCACTGTTCACGTCCTCCTCCCATCTCTCTTTGTCCATTTCCTCCTCCTCCTCATCATGTCCACCACCTCCTCCCCACCTTTCTCTATCCATCTCCTCCTCTCCACTCTCTGTTTACCAATGTCCTCTTCCTCTTTTTCCTGTACACTTATAGCCCCGTCCCAAATATGAAGCTGCCAGATTATTTCCTTCCAGACGGTAAGTAATATGTGTAACAAATTTGGCTGGAATCGTTCCAGTGGTTTAGGAAGAGATGTGGAACATACGTACATGAATTTTTGTAACAGGTGTAGATTATGTACACTACGTCGTCTTTTATTTGTAACATTTCGCGATGCTATTACGAGGAGTTGTTCTTCTTCCGAAATACTCATTTCTATAAAAAAACATGTGTATTCTGTCTGGCGTAGCAAATGGTCTGACTGTCCTGGCGCCGGCGCCCGAGACTCTTTCTCGGCCGTTTCCGCAATGTGACGGCTGAGGCGGAAGCGGCAGAGGCAGCAGCAGCGGCAGTCGTTGCGGCCAGCCACTTTCAGTGTGGCCGCCCGTGCAAATGGACGCCGACGTTGTCCGCCGCCTTCTGCTCGGCCAGGCCTCGAGTCTTCCACGCCATAAACTCTCTCGCTGCTGTATTATGCACGCAAGGTGGACATTATGACCGACAAAGTTACGACAACGTTTCCAGAAAGCTATTACTTAAAGCACATCTGCATATGGACACCTCTTCCCCTGTTAAACAAATAAAGGTTATATACATGTCCAGTAAGATGGTTATATCCCAAAGTGAAGAAACAATCAGTAACTCTGATTTGTCGTGAGTGGATGACGAGACTGTAGCCAGTAGGTCACTCACCAATTCAGTGCTGACCACCCAGCCAAATAGCGTCCAGTCATCACTATTTCAGTTTTTAAAAAATCGGCTAAAGTGGTTTGTGGTGATACGTGTTGTACAAATCGATTTCAGGTTAAGACTACGTCGAGCTGAAAATGTGTGATGTAGCTGAGACCTGTGAGGGAGCGGCTGGAGTGGCCGAGCGGTTCTAGGCGCTACAGTCTGGAACCGCGCGACCACTACGGTCGCAGGTTCGAATCCTGCCTCGAGCATGCATGTTTGTGATGTCCTTAGGTTAGTTAGGTTTAAGTAGTTCTATGTTCTAGGGGACTGATGACCTCAGAAGTTAAGTCGCATAGTGCTCAGAGCCATTTGAACCTGTGAGGGATGTTTACAGATAACTGTAGGATGTATTCATACTGCACGTGGGGATGGGATGTGTCAGGACGGCTATGCAGCATCCAGGGGATTAACAGCGAGCGCAGCAGCCAGTAGCCGGGGATGGGCGAGTTACTCAGGGCAATGAAAGCACATTCACTAAATACACCAATGAGCCGAAACAACACGACCAGTTGATTAATTATAGAGCTGATAATCAATCTTTGGAGTGCAATACAGCAATGATTGTGCGTGGTATGTTTTTGGTAAGTCTTTAGTAGGTTTCAAGAAGCGCATATCAGCGGACGTCTATACACAGGCCAGTGGTTTATGGGCGTCAAGCTACCGCCGATAGCATCCCAAATGTCTTCCATTAGATTCAGATCAGCCGATTTTGGTGGCCGAGAAATCGACGTGAGTTCAATATCATACTCCTCAAACCATTGTAGCACGATTTACTACGATCCAGCCTCTGTGAAAAGGACAGTTAACCTGCTGGAAGATGCCATCGCCGTCTGGGAAGACATGAAACATGAATGTGTGCAGGTGGTCTACTATAACGGTCATGTTCTGCGCAAAGGTTAGAGTATCTTACGTTACTAGGAAAGGTCCCATTGAAGCCAAGGAAAATGTCTCTCTTAATACAACCGGCCATAGTGTGTTGGATGTTTCGAGCAGCCGTTCGCCTGGATGACAGCGTGTCTGGACACAACCGTCAATACCGGGACAACCTATGTGTCGCCCCAAAGTACCATTATCCAAGATGGCGAAAAGGGCGGCGCCATTCCAGGGGCGATGTCACCCCAAAGTACCGTTGTCCAAAATGGAGGCCGTGACGTCAGCTGATGAAGCAAGTACGTGACGTCACGTGACGACAACTTATGACGCGATTGACGTCATTTAAGATGGCTGCCATGACGTCAGCTGATGACGCGTGCACCGTTACCCAAAATGGCGTCTTTTGGTGGAAAAGTGCCACGCCTCCTGGAGGGAAGATGGAATTTTTGAGGGAAGATAGATTAATTGGGCTACCTCTAGTAAGCGAAGGAAATGGCGGGAAAGAAAGGGCACATCGGCAATCTCTGCTAACCTAAGAAAATGGCGGGATAGAAAGGGCAATTGGGCTACCTCTACTAGCAAAAGGTACCCAACCGCCACCTCTTCCTAGGAACTGGCGGGAAAAGGACTCGACCTGTGCTTGACATAAGTATTTATTAAAACAATTAGAGGGGGCTCCTGGCGTGTCATACTCTTGGAAAATGGGGGGGAATATCGAATTTTGCTCTAAGAGCTTACTCCTGCAGCGGAGGGGAGTTAGTATGGTGCTGCCCCCACTAAAAGCTGCTCACGATGTCATTCAATTCGAATATAAGTTGTTTAAATTTGTTTAAGTTTATTATCTGCAGCATTAGTTCAGTGTTACCACCACAAGAGGCTGAGATATCAGTGCTTGTTGAGCTGTCAGTGTTCAATTAGCGAGATGTTGGTGCCAGACAGGGGGGGGGGGGGGGGGGGAGGTTTAATAGTTGTATTACATGCACTCATGCAGCCGAGGAGTGCATAAACAGATCACTGTATGAAGAAACTATGCGAGCATTAATGCTTGAACGTATCAAGAGGAAGAAGACGGTCCTGCAAATAAATGCTTTGCATTAAAGATGCATTACAAAATGCAAGGATACATCTGTCTCTGCTGGAATTGTCAGTCATTTCTAAAACCTCCAATTCACCAGATAAAAGAACCGATCGTGCAGTTCAGTCCATAGGAGCATGTTGACGTCACGTGTTTTTCTCAGCTGCAAGTCTCCCCCAGCCACCTCCCCCCCCCCCCCCCCCCCCCCGGCGGTCTGGAGGGGTAAAACTGCCGGGGAAATGAAATCAGCCTGTTCAGGGCTGCTGGAGAGAGGAAAGAGTGTACTTTATTTATTTTTTGAACAATTTATTTAGCTATGGATTTTATCTAATTTATTTATTACGCTGATGCAAAACGCTAACCCCGACGTGCTTGGGGTCACAATATACAGATTAGAGACCAGGAAACTACTCGTGAATAATGCATTTCTGGTGTGCAGAAACGCAGACAACTCGTAAATTACCGAAATAATCCCGTACACACCACACAGACGTGTAAACTACTCGTAGATCAACGAAATAATGCATGCAAACATGCTCAAAACGTTTAAACACCCAAAAATAATTCAGTGCACAAACACTCAGTGCACATTAAAAACGCAAATTATCAGTGACTCGAAACTTGATTCCACTGGATGGAAAGCCTAAGTGCACCCCCTAACACATGGAAACTGTCCAGATGCTGGGGTTGAGGGTTGTTTTGGGGAAGGAGACCAAACAGCAAGGTCATCGGTATTTTCGGATTAGGGAAGGATGGGAAAGGAAGTCGGATGTGCCCTTTCGAAGGAACAATACCGGGATTTGCCTCGAGCGAAATCACAGAAAACCTAAATCAGGATGGTCGCAAACAGGATTGAACCGCCGTCCTCCCAAATGCGAGTCCAGTGTGCTAACCACTGCGCCACCTCGCTCGGTCCGGGATGCGGGAGAGGATGGTTAGGTTAGTGTACTTCATTCATTTTGCTTGGCAAACTGACTCAGTTATCCATCCTAATTACTTAACTAATCAGAAAGATCGGTCCTAATTTCACAACTATATGCATAGCGCTGCACAACAACGACTTAAAATCGCAAAACTAACTATACCGTACAACTGGTCTTATGCTGCTTGTTAAAAAAAAAAAACCAATACCACTCGAAATTGACGCAAATATCCATCCTAATTACATAATTATTCACAAAGATCCGCCCTAATTACACAGATATATGCATAGCACTGCACAAGAACGGCAATACTGCTCAAAAACTGACAACTAGTCTTATCCTGCTGCGAAAAAATTATACCCCTTGAAACCGGCGACAGAAACACTCAAACTCTACCCTGCACCTACAAGCTAGGGGAAAAGTTGCAACTGACTAGATACTGGTGGTGGACAGAGATGAGTTTAAGAAAAGTGTATTACCTGCAAGCATATAGCATCTATCCCTGTTTGACGTCGGAGTTCATTACACACGTTTACTAAAACTCGCCCTAACCGACGCCGACTGTGTCGTGGCTTGTGCGGCCCCATGCTGGCTGGCGCCCCAGTCGAAAGCCTCGCCGAAATGCCATTTTCAAATCTATTACTATACATCGATAAGGAGTGCTAACCTCCTCGACATGGGCGCATCTCGATAAATCTTGTGCAATTGGATGGGCGAGGATTCGTCAAGCTCCATTCATTCACGAGGCGTGGAATGTAGCGGTCTACTTCTGGTCGGTTTCAGATTAAATCAGTAACGGTGCTGCAGGGCGTGTTGGTCAATGATAGTGTGAGGGGGTCTTTCAGTCTCTATTTATAGCATAAGACTGCGAGAATGCTCTGTGACTCTTATCAGCATAGACATAGATCGTAAATTGAGCACTATGCTGTAGGTGTTAGAAACATGTAGAGCGCTGTCTGATATACTTTGATGATGTATGTGTTCGAGAATTAGCCGGCCGGGGTGGCCGAGCGGTTGTAGGCACTACAGTCTGGAACCGCACGACCGCTTCAGTAGCAGGTTCGAATCCTGCCTCGGGCATGGATGTGTGTCATGTCCTTAGTTTAGTTAGGTTTAAGTAGTTCTAAGTTCTAGGGAACTGATGACCTCAGATGATAAGTCCCATAGTGCTCAGAACCATATGTGGTAAAAATCTTATAGAATTCCCTTTTGGATGAAGTTAGTGGAGCTTTTACAGTTCGTAATTTTTCTCTCTTGGATGCCACAGAATAACAAAGATAGCATGTTGGGAAGACAGATGTGAATGGACGCGGATTTGTAGTAGTTATTTGTAATTTGGGGCCGCACCACAGTGCAGTAGCAAAAATCCTTGTCCTTCTCGCGGTTCCTGTTTCCATCGAATGGTCAGAACACAGTCCTCTCGCAGAAACGCAGTGTAGCCCGTTTCTAAATGGGTTGCAGAAGGTGGTAGATATAATTTCCCCGACTCCAACGCAGTTCCGACTTAATTTGGAATGATCATATGCGTAAAGCTGGAGAAATGGGTGCAGACGAAGGCGAGCCTCGTCGTGATGTGCCAATGATGCATAGATGAAAGAGATAGGCAGGTGATAAATTTATGAAAGCGAAAACTGAAAGAGTAACCTGATCAGGTGGACACTCTGCGGGCGCTAACCGCACTGTGTAAGGGACACGGCCCTGGAGGAGGGAGATACAAAGTAATGGTTGAGGTTGGAAAGAATAGGCGAGCAACTCAGAGCAATCGTATTAACCCAGTCCAATGCATGGGCGAGGGAGGAACTGTGCTCTGTCTCCATAGGGGCGATTTCGTCTCGTGGGAGTTAACTACTGCAAAATTCCCAAAATCCATGAAGTAACAGGGTGAGCTACAAAAAAGGGGGCCCGAATTACTGCGACATTGTACAATAAAAACTTTTATTCATTAGGGTGGAAGTCTCTTGCTAACTCTATTTCCAACAAGATAACGCATTACTGCGCTTGGGTGATGACGTCACGTTATGGGTGCTAATCATCAATAATCTAGTGCTTATTTCAGCGAGTACTTCAATCTTATTACGTCATGGGTGTATTTGTTTGAATAAACAAACGGGTGTCTCTCACTTACTAAACACACGGCGGAGCACTGTATCGAAATGGTAGCAGTGCTGATTTCCGTGCCTGCTTGTAACATCTACACCACTAAATTACTTCGTAAAAAGTAGGGTGAACAACAACGACACATGTGTTCGTCTGGGTGAACTCAAAAAAATGGCTCTGAGCACTATAGAAATCAACTGCTGTGGTTATCAGTCCCCTAGAACTTAGAACTACATAAACCTAACTAACCTAAGGACATCATCACATCCATGCCCGAGGCAGGATTCGAACCTGCGACCGTAGCAGTCGCACGGTTCCGGACTGCGCGACTAGAACCGCGAGACCACCGCGGCCAAAAGGGTGAACTCTTAAATGTCAAAACGCACATGGGGTGCGCACTACAATTCTTCACTTTCTTTGATGAAACTTATTTAGTTTCATCCTAATACAAAATCTACACTTCTGGAAATGGAAAAAAGAACACATTGACACCGGTGTGTCAGACCCACCATACTTGCTCCGGACACTGCGAGAGGGCTGTACAAGCAATGATCACACGCACGGCACAGCGGACACACCAGGAACCGCGGTGTTGGCCGTCGAATGGCGCTAGCTGCGCAGCATTTGTGCACCGCCGCCGTCAGTGTCAACCATTTTGCCGTGGCATACGGAGCTCCATCGCAGTCTTTAACACTGGTAGCATGCCGCTACAGCGTGGACGTGAACCGTATGTGCAGTTGACGGACTTTGAGCAAGGGCGTATAGTGGGCATGCGGGAGGCCGGGTGGACGTACCGCCGAATTGCTCAACACGTGGGGCGTGAGGTCTCCACAGTACATCGATGTTGTCGCCAGTGGTCGGCGGAAGGTGCACGTGCCCGTCGACCTGGGACCGGACCGCAGCGACGCACGGATGCACGCCAAGACCGTAGGATCCTACGCAGTGCCGTAGGGGACCGCACCGCCACTTCCCAGCAAATTAGGGACACTGTTACTCCTGGGGTATCGGCGAGGACCATTCGCAACCGTCTCCATGAAGCTGGACTGTGCTACGGTCCCGCACACCGTTAGGCCGTCTTCCGCTCACGCCCCAACATCGTGCAGCCCGCCTCCAGTGGTGTCGCGACAGGCGTGAATGGAGGGACAAATGGAGACGTGTCGTCGTCAGCGATGAGAGTCGCTTCTGCCTTGGTGCCAATGATGGTCGTATGCGTGTTTGGCGCCGTGCAGGTGAGCGCCACAATCAGGACTGCATACGACCGAGGCACACAGGGCCAACACCCGGCATCATGGTGTGGGGAGCGATCTCCTACACTGGCCGTACACCTCTGGTGATCGTCGAGGGGACACTTAATAGTGCACGGCACATCCAAACCGTCATCGAACCCATCGTTCTACCATTCCTAGACCGGCAAGGGAACTTGCTGTTCCAACAGGACAATGCACGTCCGCATGTATCCCGTGCCACCCAACGTGCTCTAGAAGGTGTAAGTCAACTACCCTGGTCAGCAAGGTCTCCGGATCTGTTCTCCATTGAGCATGTTTGGGACTGGATGAAGTGTCGTCTCACGCGGTCTGCACGTCCAGCACGAACGCTGGTCCAACTGAGGCGCCAGGTGGAAATGGCATGGCAAGCCGTTCCACAGGCCTACATCCAGCATCTCTACTATCGTCTCCATGGGAGAATAGCAGCCTGCGTTGCTGCGAAAGGTGGATATAGACTGTACTAGTGCCGACATTGTGCATGCTCTGTTGCCTGTGTCTATGTGCCTGTGGTTCTGTCAGTGTGATCATGTGATGTATCTGACCCCAGGAATGTGTCAATAAAGTTTCCCCTTCCTGGGACAATGAATTCACGGTGTTCCTATTTCAATTTCCAGGAGTGTATTTCGCTTACCACTCTACAGCGACAGGGTAGCAGACTTCTTTTCAACTTCAAGAGCGCATTCGACTCTTCTCTTTGAGTATCTTAGATAGCTCGGGTGCTTCCTTTCTTCTAAACATACCAGTCCAGCTCTGGGCACGATCGTGGCGGATAATATGGTTCCGGAATCGCTAACTCACAAAATCGTGTATCACGAGGGAAGGAGGATCCTACGTAATGGGAGTATTGCTATAGTGCAGAATATCTAGAATTCTGGGCTGTGTTGGGCCTTCACATACTGGGGTCATAAATATAAAATACAAGAGCATATTGTACAAAACAAATGGTATAAATTATAAAAATACATGCATGGTATAACATATAGGGTATTGCAAGGGCTTTGCTGTGCAGCAAAATGACTGAATTGCTTAAACGTAACACAAAATCATAAGAGTAGAAAATATATAAGTTATTGGGCGTCAATTATTAAACAGCTAGCAACTAGCAATGCGTAGTGGGTCGGACATTGCTCAACACCGTTAATAACACAAAATGCGCATAATACTGAGGCTTCTGACACATATCTGGGTGGGGAGGAAGTGGTTAGGCACCGTTTACTGGTGGGGTGTACTTGTTTTAGTGTTTTAATGTTCTGGTGGTGTATCATGTTGTAGTGACGGGACGGACTTACCTGTAATTATTTCTTTCTTGTCGGCTGTGGCTGGGGATCGAAGCCTGGTTCTCTTGTGTCGTGTGCTCTCTCCTAATACTTGTAAAGCTATTGGGAGTATAAAGGTCACAATTCGATAGTTGATTTTCATAAGTCTTACGTTCGAGGTGCGGGGTATAGTGAATGGGTACGTAATATTTAATTCACGGTATTAATTCTTAAATTAGTCTATTTGGGGGTTCTCTTGTTGGTGGAGATGCATGTATGGTAAGAATTTTTTGGGTGCCACGAAAACTGAGTGGTAAAACAATTTATCAAACTCGGTACGTGGTGAAGCAGGTAGCGTTATAAAACTGGCAAGAGGCACAAGCAGACATGCTGCGATGGAGGCAGGTTTCAGGTTGATGCTGAAATAGCGGAGTGGCTCCGCGGCGCGTGTAGCGCGCCTTAGCAACAGCTGCGATGTGTTCTAAGTGAAAAATTTTCACGACTCCTTGGGACGTTTGAATAAACCATTTGTAAAATGCAGATGACGCAAATTGATAATGCTAGAGCGGAATTAGTGACTGTTGCGAATAGTACTCTAACTTTTTTCTCGGATAAATCGATTTATATGGGTTTACTGGGTAAAATTACTATACCTTATTTATTAAGAATTTTTCTTACTTTCGTGTGGCAAAAGTGAATAGGGTTGTGGGTACCTAATGGCGAAACCATTTAAGGATTTGGAAAGGGAGCAGGTAGTCGGTTGTTAAGATGCGCCAGACTAGAGGGAAGGTGGTATGGTGCTACTATACTTCGGAGGAGGCCATCAAGCTAAATGTCGGTACACGGGAAGACACCCCAAAACGGCGAGCTTGGATATTGCGATGCTTTTCCGCTTTGATTTCCATCAGCTGGAGGTCGCTTGCTTCCAAATTCCCCTCGGAGTTATAATCTGGTCAGCGGGCATGTTAAGGGTTTAGGTGTGCAAGTAAATTTACGGGTGGGTTTTCAGGTTGTTGGAGTTATCCGAGTATGAGACAGAAGGATCGAAGAAATAACGTTTGAAATAGTTATTACATAAGAAGATCGTACCTGTCTGTATTAAATTGCTATACACTGGTCGATAGTGAAGATGGTAGGTTCTAGTATGTGTCAGGTCTCTTTAACAGTGGCAGTTAGGCACACAGACGGCGCTCGGAGAGAGGGTAGGGGGAGGGGAATCAGGCGGCGACAGCCAGCGCGGGCTAGTGGGACAGGTGGACAGCGCGGGTTGGGGAGGGGCTGGGAGGTAACAGCAGCGCCAGGCGTTCCAAGTGACTCCGCCCTTCCTACTACGGCCGCCGCATGTGCGACTCCTTGTTGACGGGTTCACCTGATTCGGACAGGCGCAGCGCGCATGTTTACAACTTCTCACTACCGCCGAGCGACTGTAATTACCTTCTGAGTTACCCCGAAAAAGAAAGGACGTCCGTGAGGGACAGTAGGGGGAAGTTATAGTGGCACTGTTGTGTATTGGCCACGCGGCAGCGCTATGAGAATAGTCTTTGAGTTACCTAACGTTTCTTTTTGTGTCAAAGCGACAAGTTATGTTTCTTCATTAGGAACTAATTTCTCCGTTAGTACTGCATGTTATTAATTGTCATTCTGGGTGTTGAAACGGGAAAATTAGTTATTGAAAGATGGTGCCATTTCAGGGAGAAAGTCTTTGGAACGAAAAGGTAGAGACTTAATGCATTCATTACTTCATACAGTATCCCGATACTGATCCATAACTTCTCCATATGATACTTGTATTTAGAATTAAATATATTGGTATTGCAAAAAAAAGCTGTTGTCCGACCACTAGGCGTATCACGGGAACATAATAAAAATACTGGTTAGAACTTTGGATTAACTAGGTTAGGCCAGCATTGCAGAACAGACTGGGCAGGTAAAGAAAGCTCTGATAACCTCTTTCAGAGAGGGAGGCTAGGGTGACATATCAGTTGTGATAGCATGGGAGCATAACATATATATTGTACAGGTAGAATGTTCATTTGCAAGAGAAAGTAACAAGGTTGTTGCTTAATTCCTGTTCCATCTTTGGTCCATTGATCAAACGGAAAAACTGCAAAGAACGAATCTTGTCTAGCTTGAAAGGAGAAACCAGATGGCGCTATGGTTGGCCCGCTAGATGGCGCTGACATAGGTCAAACGGATATCAGCTGCGGTTTTTTTTTAAAATAGGAACCCCCATTTTTTATTACATATTCGTGTAGTAAGTAAATAAATATGAATGTTTCAGTTGGACCACATTTTTCATTTTGTGACAGATGGCACTGTAATAGTTACAAACATACGGCTCACAATTCTAGACAAACAGTTGGTAACAGATAGGTTTCTTAAATTAAAATACAGAACGTAGATACGTTTGGACACTTCATTTCGGTTGTCCATTGTGATACATGTACCTTTGTGAACTTATCATTTATTAGAACGCATGCTGTTACAGCGTGATTACCCGTCAATACCACATTAATGCAATAAATGCTCAAAATGATGTCCGTCAACCTCAATGCATCTGGCAATACGTGCAACGACATTCCTCTCAACAGCGAGTAATTCGCCTTTCGTAATGTTCACACATGCATTGACAATGTGCTGACGCATGTTGTCAGGCTATGTTAGTGGATCACGATAGCAAATATCCTTCAACTTTCCCCACAGAAAGAAATCCGGGGACGTCAGATCCGGTGAACGTGTGGGCCATGGTATGGTGCTTCGACGACCAATCCACCTGTCATGAAATATGCTGTTCAGTACCGTTTCCACCGCACGTGAGCTATGTGCCGGACATCCATCATGTTGCAAGTACATCACCATTCTGTCATGCAGCGAAACATCTTGTAGTAACATTGGTAGAACATTACGTAGGAAATCAGCATACATTGCACCATTTAGACTGCCATTGATAAAATGGGGGCAATTATACTTCCTCCCATATTGCCGCACCATATATTAACCTCCCAAGGTCGCTGATCTTCCACGTGCCGCAGCCATCGTGGATTTTCTGTTGTCCAATAGTGCATATTATGCCGGTTTACGTTACCGCTGTTGGTGAATGACGCTTCGTCGCTAAATGGAACGCGTGCAAAAAATCTGTCATTGTCCCGTAATTTCTCTTGCGCTCAGTGGCAGAACTGTACACGACGTTCAAAGGAGTCGCCATGCAATTCCTGGTGCATATAAACATGGTATGGGTGCAATCGATGTTGATGTAGCATTCTCAACACCGACGTTTTTGAGATTCTCGATTCTCGCGCAGTTTGTCTGCTACAGATGTGCGGATTAGCCGCGACAGCAGCTAAAACACCTACTTGGGCATCATCATCATTTGTAGCAGGTCATGGTTGACGTTTCACATGTGGCTGAACACTTCATGTTTCCTTAAATAACGTAACTATCCGGCGAACGTTCCGGACACTTGGATGATGTCGTCCAGGATACCGAGCAGCATACATAGCACACGATATCGACCTTTTCCGCATTTGGTAAACGGTCCATTTTAACACGGGTAATGTATCACGAAGCAAATGCCGTCCGCACTGGCGGAATGTTACGTGATACCACGTACTTATACGTTTGTGAGTATTACAGCGCCATCTATCACAAAGCCAAAAAAGTGGTCCAACTAAAACATTCATATTTCTTTACGTACTACACTAATATGTAGTAAAAATGGGTGTTCCTATTTTAAAAAACGCAGTTGATATCCGTATGACCTATGGCAGCGCCGTGCAGCGCGTCAACCATAGCACCATTTGGTATCTCCTTTCAAGCTAGACAAGTTTCGTTGTTTGCAGTTTTTTCGTTTGACGCTTATTTCGTGAGGGAATATTATAAGTATCTAAGGGCATATGGGTGTTTAGATCTCAGTGCATATCTGGGGCGAGCTGGGGGTGGTGCAACTTTCCTTTTCCTCAGCTTAACGGGGGGAGGGGAAGGTGGTAGAACCTGCTGAGATGTGAATGATCCGTCATAAACTCTTCTTTTCTTTATACTAGGTTTTTTTTATCAAAACCAAATCAACAGGTTTAAGCAGGGGAAGATGGCATTTTTGTTACTTCTTTCCATCTGTTTTCTGGTTGCTTTTGCGGTTGTTCCCTTCTTCCAAATAGCCTGAATGCGGCGGGCTAGCCCCTTAACGGCTGTGTGATCGATTCCCACGTAATTTGTCTATCTCAATGGGAGATTACATAGGCCGGCCAAACACTATCTCATAAGGGGTATGTTCAGTGGCTTCGTGAAAACAGCTATATACGCTCTTGCCATGTACGTAATGTATTTTTGCTAGTCACTGTAGGCTGAGTTGATGTAATAGGAAAGCATTCGTTTCACAGTGCGATGGACATGCTCAATGCGGCCATTTGCCTGGAGATGAAAAGGGGTAGTTCTCCATTTTCTAATTCTCAGCAATCTGCAAACTTGGACAAATAAAGCAGACATAAAATTGGTTCCTTGATCTGTTATAATGGCTTCAGGGCTTCCGACAGGAATGACAAGATGATCCATAAAAGCTGGTGCTACTGTTTCAGCTGACATGTCAGCGATGGGTACCAAAATAAGGTATCGGGAAAATTGATCAATAATGGATAGAATGTATTTACTTCCTTACGTACTTACGGGAAGTGACCCGACGACGCCCAAAGCCACAAACTGAAAGGTTTTGATACCTCAGGAAGAGATTGTAAGGGAATTTTGAATCGTGGGGGTGGTGCTCTTTGGGCACATGGTAGGCAGTTTTTTATATACTTAGCAACATCTCGCCATCTTTTGACCCTCCAATACTTCGTGGCAATGCCGGCGTTTGTGGCTCTTCGTCCATTATGGCAAGCTTGAGTGCTGTCGTGGCACTGAGCAATCATTCTGGATTGTAGGTCTTTAGGTACTACTATACCTTTACCCACGGGTGTCTTGCGGTATAGAATTCCATCTTCTGTGACAAAATCTGGATGGGAGACTTGTTGTTGTTGTTGTGGTCTTCAGTCCTGAGACTGGTTTGATGCAGCTCTCCATGCTACTCTATCCTGTGCAAGCTTCTTCATCTCCCAGTACCTACTGCAACCTACATCCTTCTGAATCTGCTTAGTGTACTCATCTCTCGGTCTCCCTCTACGATTTTTACCCTCCACGCTGCCCTCCAACGCTAAATTTGTGATCCCTTGATGCCTCAAAACATGTCCTACCAACCGATCCCTTCTTCTAGTCAAGTTGTGCCACAAACTTCTCTTCTCCCCAATCCTATTCAATACCTCCTCATTAGTTACATGATCTATCCATCTTATCTTCAGTATTCTTCTGTAGCACCACATTTCGAAAGCTTCTATTCTCTTCTTGTTCAAACTAGTTATCGTCCATGTTTCACTTCCATACATGGCTACACTCCAAACAAATATTTTCAGAAATGACTTCCTGACACTTAAATCTATATTCGATGTTAACAAATTTCTCTTCTTCAGAAACGCTTTCCTTGCCATTGCCAGTCTACATTTTATATCCTCTCTACTTCGACCATCATCAGTTATTTTACTTCCTAAATAGCAAAACTCCTTTACTACTTTAAGTGTCTCATTTCCTAATCTAATTCCCTCAGCATCACTCGATTTAATTGGACTACATTCCATTATCCTCGTTTTGCTTCTGTTGATGTTCATCTTATATCCTCCTTTCAAGACACTGTCCATTCCGTTCAACTGCTCTTCCAAGTCCTTTGCCGTCTCTGACAGAATTACAATGTCATCGGCGAACCTCAAAGTTTTTACTTCGTCTCCATGAATTTTAATACCTACTCCAAATTTTTCTTTTGTTTCCTTTACTGCTTGCTCAATATACAGATTGAATAACATCGGGGAGAGGCTACAACCCTGTCTCACTCCTTTCCCAACCACTGCTTCCCTTTCATGCCCCTCGACTCTTATGACTGCCATCTGGTTTCTGTACAAATTGTAAATAGCCTTTCGCTCCCTGTATTTTACCCCTGCCACCTTTAGAATTTGAAAAAGAGTATTCCAGTCAACATTGTCAAAAGCTTTCTCTAAGTCTACAAATGCTAGAAACGTAGGTTTGCCTTTTCTTAATCTTTCTTCTAAGATAAGTCGTAAGGTCAGTATTGCCTCACGTGTTCCAACATTTCGACGGAATCCAAACTGATCCTCCCCAAGGTCCGCATCTACCAGTTTTTCCATTCGTCTGTAAAGAATTCGCGTTAGTATTTTGCAGCTGTGACTTATTAAACTGATAGTTCGGTAATTTTCACATCTGTCAGCACCTGCTTTCTTTGGGATTGGAATTATTATATTCTTCTTGAAGTCTGAGGGTATTTCACCTGTCTCATACATCTTGCTCACCAGGTGGTAGAGTTTTGTCATGACTGGCTCTCCCAAGGCCGTCAGTAGTTCTAATGGAATGTTGTCTACTCCGGGGGCCTTGTTTCGACTCAGGTCTTTCAGTGCTCTGTCAAACTCTTCATGCAGTATCGTATCACCCATTTCGTCTTCATCTACATCCTCTTCCATTTCCATAATATTGTCCTCAAGTACATCACCCTTGTATAAACCTTCTATATACTCCTTCCACCTTTCTGCCTTCCCTTCTTTGCTTAGAATTGGGTTGCCATCTGAGCTCTTGATATTCATACACGTGGTTCTCTTCTCTCCAAGGGTCTCTTTAATTTTCCTGTAGGCAGTATCTATCTTACCCCTAGTGAGATAAGCCTCTACATCCTTACATTTGTCCTCTAGCCATCCCTGTTTAGCCATTTTGCACTTCCTGTCGATCTCATTTTTGAGACGTTTGTATTCCTTTTTGCCTGCTTCATTTACTGCATTTTTATATTTTCTCCTTTCATCAATTAAATTCAATATTTCTTCTGTTACCCAAGGATTTCTAGCAGCCCTCGTCTTTTTACCTACTTTATCCTCTGCTGCCTTCACTACTTCATCCCTCAGAGCTACCCATTCTTCTTCTACTGTATTTCTTTCCCCTATTCCTGTCAATTGTTCCCTTATGCTCTCCCTGAAACTCTGTACAACCTCTGGTTCTTTCAGTTTATCCAGGTCCCATCTCCTTAATTTCCCACATTTTTGCAGTTTCTTCAGTTTTAATCTACAGGTCATAACCAATAGATTGTGGTCAGAGTCCACATCTGCCCCTGGAAATGTCTTACAACTTAAAACCTGGTTCCTAAATCTCTGTCTTACCATTATATAATCTATCTGATACCTTTTAGTATCTCCAGGGTTCTTCCACGTATACAACCTTCTTTAATGATTCTTAAACCAAGTGTTACCTATGACTAAGTTGTGCTCTGTACAAAATTCTACTAGGCGGCTTCCTCTTTCATTTCTTAGCCCCAATCCATATTCACCTACTATGTTTCCTTCTCTCCCTTTTCCTACACTCGAATTCCAGTCACCCATTACTATTAAATTTTCGTCTCCCTTCACTATCTGAATAATTTCTTTTATTTCATCGTACATTTCTTCAATTTCTTCGTCATCTGCAGAGCTAGTTGGCATATAAACTTGTACTACTGTAGTAGGTGTGGGCTTCGTATCTATCTTGGCCACAATAATGCGTTCACTATGCTGTTTGTAGTAGCTTACCCGCATTCCTATTTTCCTATTCATTATTAAACCTACTCCTGCATAACCCCTATTTGATTTTGTGTTTATAACCCTGTAATCACCTGACCAGAAGTCTTGTTCCTCCTGCCACCGAACTTCACTAATTCCCACTATATCTAACTTTAACCTATCCATTTCCCTTTTTAAATTTTCTAACCTACCTGCCCGATTAAGGGATCTGACATTCCACGCTCCGATCCGTAGAACGCCAGTTTTCTTTCTCCTGATAACGACATCCTCCTGAGTAGTCCCCGCCCGGAGATCCGAATGGGGGACTATTTTACCTCCGGAATATTTTACCCAAGAGGATGCCATCATCATTTAATCATACAGTAAAGCTGCATGTCCTCGGGAAAAATTACGGCTGTAGTTTCCCCTTGCTTTCAGCCGTTCGCAGTACCAGCACAGCAAGGCCGTTTTGGTTAATGTTGCAAGGCCAGATCAGTCAATCATCCAGACTGTTGCCCCTGCAACTACTGAAAAGGCTGCTGCCCCTCTTCAGGAACCACACGTTTGTCTGGCCTCTCAACAGATACCCCTCCGTTGTGGTTGCACCTACGGTACGGCCATCTGTATCGCTGAGGCACGCAAGCCTCCCCACCAACGGCAAGGTCCATGGTTCAATGGGGGGGGGGGTTGGGAGACTTACTGGCAACATTTTGCGTCATTCTCCTGTGAGTCTTTTAATTCGTCAATTAACACATCGTCTGTTCGAGCTACTCTCACTTTTCTACTAAGGGCGTCAACATTCTGGTGCAATTTTCCATCTTTATGTTGCACTCGGTAATCATACTAACTCAACTTCAAGGCCCAGCGTGTGACACGGCTGCCAGGGTCTTTTAAACTTAGTAGCCATTGAAGTGCTGCATGATATGTTACTACTGTAAACTTTCTCCCATAAAGATAGCATTTAAAATAGTTCACTCCACACGTTAATGTCAGCAATTCTTTATCCGTAGTACTGTAATTAATTTCCGCCTGATTCAGCTGACAGGATGCATAACCAATTGGTCTTTCCTCGCCATCAATAATTTGATTCAGAATAGCTCCCACTGCAAAATCGGACGCGTCACAGGAGAGAATGAATGGTTTTTCGAAATCGGCATTGGTCAATTACGGGTAACCAGTCAGAACATCTGTGGTATGTTGCACAGCAGCTTCACACTTGGGGGTCCATTGATAGGGTACATCCTTTTCCAAAAGGTGTGTGATGATTTTGGCTGCTGTGGCATAGTCCTTTACATAACGCCTATAATAATTGCTGAGTCCTATAAAGCTTTGCAATTCTTTTACATTTTTAAGGGAGGGGAATGTTCTAACTGCTTCAGTCAGGCGGGGATCTGGCTTTACTCTATCAGCATTAACAATACGCTCTAGATACTGTACTTGGCTCTCAGCAAAGGAACATGTTTCTATTTTCAAGCTTAAATTGATACTTTTTAGTTTAGACAAAACACTTCTTAGCCTGGTAACATGTTCATCTATGGTTCTGGAAAAGACAATGATATCATCTAGATAAATTATGCACATTGTAGGTTTCAGTCCTCTTAAAAGTAAGTCAGCAAAGCGTTGGAAGTTGGTTGGCACGTTGCGCAGCCCGAATGGCAGTCTCAAAAATTCATATAGACCGGAGTGAACTACAAACGCTGTTTTTGGCCTGTCCTGTGGTGCAATCGGTATTTGGTGATACCCACTCTTCATATCAAGGGTAGTGAAGTATTTGCAGTTTCCTAGCCTGCCCAGTGTTTCGTCGATATGTGGAGGAGTGTAAGGATCAGGAGTGGTTACCTTATTTACTGCTCTCATATCAACGCAAAGACAGTAGGTCTTCTCTCAATTGATTGATTTGTTTGGGACAACGATGATTGGAGACGACCAGGGCCTGGCGGAGGGTTGTATTATTCCTGCCTCTAGCTGTGTTGGATAGTTTCCTCCACAACAGGCTGGAGGTGATACGGTAGTCTACATGGTTTCTGCGCAGTGGGCCTTGCATCTCCGGTGAGAATTTCATGGTAAACAAGGTCTGTAGCCGGCAAATAACGCCTTTCCTCGAATAACCATGAGTGTTCTTCGAAGACGGAGTACAATTTGTTTTGGTCAGCCGCAGGAAGATGAGCTACCTTATCTTTAAATTTGTCTCTGAGCACGGGAGCAATATGACATATGCTGCGTCCCAGAAACCGTTGTTTTCGGTTAGGTTTTAACTTCTCTGGTACAGGGTGGTTTTCTTCAATCTCGCGTCCGCTCCAATAGCACACAGTCGGCTCTCAGCCGTGGCAGCGTGCTCCGATGCAACGGCAACTTGCTCTAATGGAACGCTGGGCGCTGCAAAATAAGATAACGATCAACCCGACGAAGACGGCAGTCGTCCCATTCAAACGGGGGAAACCAGTTCTCAACGACAGACTCCAAATAGCTGACCAATTTATCACATGGTCGACCAATTTATCCCATGGTCGCCGGGAGTGAAGTATCTCGGTGTCTACCTTGACAAAAAAATGACTCTTTACGCAGCATATTGACGACAAGAAGACGGCATCCCAGAAGATGGCCAGGTCATTGCTTCCGTTCCTGAAAAGTAAGGATCTCAACCCTGAGACTAAACTCCAATTGTATAAGGCGACGGTGGAACCCACAATGTTATATGGCTCCACGTCGTGGGGAACTACGTGCGTCTCCAACTACAACAAACTCCAAGCGCTGCAAAACATTTGCTATCGATGGATCACAGGAGCTCCATGGTGGACAAGAAACGTCGACATCCGCACCGCACTCCACGAGACCACTATACAAGAGAAGGTCCATGGCAAGGCTCTATAAGTTTTTGACAAAATCGATGCCCTTATGGACAAAGTTCGACAATTAGGATCGGTAGGAACGGTAAACCCTGCAAGATGGCACAAGTATCGAGTACCGAAGTCAATAACGTTTCACCCCCCTTAGGCCATCTGTCATAACACGAGGAAGCAGTCACGCATAACAGCCTTGACACATTTCACCCTCCGCAGGAGATAGACATCACCAAAGACAGCAGGCTAAAGAACCCATTGCGTGCCCAAGCCTAACTGAATGTGTAATAAATTAAGTGTTTTCCTTTTATCCTTACATCCCATCGTAGAAGAATAAGTCATCAAGGATGATCTCTTCAGTCCACACTACACACTATTAAAAAAAAAAAAAAAACAGTGCGCTGAACTACACTGCCTTGCGATCGCGGAGCGCAGCAGCGCCCGCCGGGCGCTATTCTTGGATGAGCCTGACGTAAAGTAACGGTGTTAACAGTATCATTTATGGTGAAAGAAGTTTACATTGCCATATGGAAATCGTTTGGTACAGGTCATTTTCAGTCCCAACTGTTTCTCGATTTAAAGAAAATGTCAGCGAAATGGATGTGGAAAGGTTTCCCAGATATGTAGGATATATAGGCGGCAGCCGCAGGAATTATTCTATTTTACTGAAAGCAGTTGCTGATGTCAACTACAAAACTTTAGTCATAGATGCTGGTGCTTATGGTAAACAACCTGACGAAAACATGTTCAGTCAAGGCATGTCGTTTAGAAATTTACGAATGTTGGAACTACAGGTATTTCTAACACCACCTAAAAATCACCATGCAATGCGTGATAAACCATTTATTCCAGAATGAGATTTTCACTCTGCAGCGGAGTGTGCGCTGATATGAAACTTCCTGGCACATTAAAACTGTGTGCCTGACCGAGACTCGAACTCGGGACCTTTGCCTTTCGCGGGCAAGTGCTCTATCATCCTTTTTTTTTTTTTTTTTTTGTAGGGCGGTTCACAAACACTAAATGAAATGCATCCTCTGCAAAAACAAAAACAAAAAAAAATCATTGTAAAACAAATCACAAATGAAAAGGAACAGGGATACAGGGATGTTGTTTTTATTTATTATATTTATTTTCCACAATCACCCTGTTAAAAGGAACATGTAGATCATTTCATGGTATAGTATGTGCATTACATATGGAGAATTGAGAGAAGCGTGAGGTTCATTATCAGCTGTCAAATGTGCACACCGACTGCACCCGGCACATCCCAACTGTGTGGGGGGTCGAGGAAGACTGCCTGAAGATAGTTGGCAAAGGTTTTCCGATAGTGTGACCATCTATGAACCTCATAGTGGGCTTGCTGTAAGAAATACCAAAAGTCGAGTCGCGACTTGGCAGCATCCCCATAGAGGTACGCGATCGTCCAACCTTTGACCCAGATGATCGACTGTGATTTAGTAGCCGGAAAGTAGTCACTCTCCGGATGTAAGAAGGAAGCAGGTGTAATATGTTGCGGGGTCACACGGAGGTAGCAAGCCACCATCTGTCGTCCTAGGAGCCATACGTCCTCCACCGCGATACAAGTTAAGCGGTGATGGTCGTCATCCACTTGGCGACATTTCGGGCACAGTGGAGTGTCCACTAGTCCAATTGCATGGAGTCGTTGGTTGGTGTTGAACTTGCCACAGGTGACAGAGAACCACAGTGCCCTAACGAAGGTAGGAAAGAATTTTTGGTGCACATGTCTCCAAATCTTCGGCCAATGCAACGTGGGGTGTTTCAGTTCAATGACATTACGACTTATCCGTCGTAGCAGCCAAACATAAAAATCCTTCGCGCATGGTGGTCTCGTGCGCGGAAGCTCGTCTCTGATATAACTAAGTTCCATGATAAATGTTGATACATGCGCAAAATGTGGCGTAATGTTGCCCACCGCCACCGGAGGTGTGCGGGACGCTGGGACTAGGAGATCCAGTAGGCGGGATGTAAGGGAATCACGCCCGCTATGCCATTGTTTGTACATCGTGGCTAGAAGGAGCGCCGTCGCTCGGCAGCGAACATTCGTAAGTCCGAGTCCCCCCTTGTCCGTAGGGAGCGTGAGCGTTGCGTATCGCACCTTGAGGGGCGACCCAATAATCACAAAATAGCCTAGTGCTGATTGAAGTCGATGCCCAAGCGTGAATGGTAGGGGCAGGATCTGCGAAATATGCACCATTCGAGAAACCACATAAGTGTTCAGATATTCGACTCGCTGCAAAGGATCAAGGCGGCGTAGGAGATGTTGGCGGACCATGGTACGTGTTGCCTGTAAAATACGTCGGTAGTTAACTGCCGCACTATGTTTCACAGATGAGGTAAAGTCTATGCCGAGATAGCGGAATCGTTGCACATAAGGAAACGGACTGATTTCTTCCGGCGTAAGGCCCCTTCCAACCGGTACTGCTGCCGATTTGTTCATGTTAACTGCACTACCCGCCGTCACACTGTGGTCCAACAACAGTTGAAGGAGCGTCTTCACCTCTTCCTCAGAACGAACGAGCAGCAGGAGGTCGTCCGCATAAGCACGACATTTGAAGGTGTAGCCCCGCAGTTCCACCCCAGAAAGAGAATTTGTTAGCCTCCCAATTAATGGTTCCAACGCTATCGCGAACAGCAGCATCGAAAGAGGGCAGCCCTGGCGAATGTAAAGTCGAATTTGAATGGGCCCTGCTATACGCCCATTAACGTGTACCAAGGATTGTTGCGCTCCCATAAATCCTTCTAATGAGACCAGTAAAACAGTCTGGAAATCCCATTTGTTCCAGTACAGCGTACAGATAGTTGTGGCGCACCTTATCAAAAGCACTGTCAAAATCAACCGCCACCATCGCCGCTTTAAGCCGGCATTCCTCCGCCAGCGCTATCACATCACGGCATTCGCCAGTAGCTGTTTGCACATTCACCGATCCACCCGGTGTCGTCTGTAGTGGGGAGAGAACGCTACGAATTAACATACGACATCGGGAGGCTAGCATCCGTGCAAAGGTCTTATAGTCTGCATTAAGCAGGGTGATGGGGCGATAATGTGTGACCGTAATTCCTGGCTTCGGTTTATGTACTGGCACCAAGAGGCCTTCCATAAAAGCCGGTGGAATAGGCGCATCGGAATTTAACAACTCGTTGTACATTTCCGTCCATCGCGGTGCCATTTCGTTGCGAAATTCTCGATAAAATTCAGCAGGAAGTCCATCAAAGCCTGGGGAGCGATTCAACGCACCCTTTGCGATCGCATCATGTACTTCCTCACAGCTAATAGCTTCCAGTAAGGTTCCAGCGGCTTCCACCGTTAGTGTACGGGAGACGTATGTGGCTATACGTTCGAGGTCATCAACACGGGCTGCTTCCTCCCGATAGGTGTGTTGGTAATGGTCGACGAATGCAGAGACAATGTCCGCTTGACGCGTCACTCTTCGGTCTTCGCGGGTAATTAACTCCCGTACCAAAACGCGTCGTCGGTGCTTTCGTTCATTCACGACGTGGTGCATGGAAGGAATCTCGTACATTATCGTATCGTGACATCCGGCGCGCACCATGGTTCCCTGAAGATGTTTCCGAGCTAAAGCCACTAGTTTAGCTTTTATCCTTTTGCGTTCGTTCCAGACGTCCGGTCCCGGCGGACCATCGTGCAGGTCGCGCAGCGCTGCAAAATAAAAGTCGGTCGTACGGCGGCGCCATTCTGCCATCTCCCTGCTATGTGAGATGAACGTACGGCGAAGCGCCGGTTTAGCACAAGTCAGCCACCAATTAAGCTTGGTCGCATACCTTCCAACCTTTCGCTCGCACATCGTCCATGTCTCAAGGATCCGTTGACGACACTCGGGATCATGTAGATGTTGAATGTTTAATTTCCACGGGGCCTTGCTGTTCCACACCTCTCTACGGGGAAGAAGCACCGTACAGATGTAAGCGCTGTGATCGGAAAATGCCAATGGCCAGCGTTCCGCGTCCTGGACATCATTTGCATGAGCCCGTGAGATATAAATGCGATCTAATCTGCTCGCCGAATGACTTGTCACATAGGTGTATCCCGGTGCATCTCCATGTCGTAATTCCCACGTGTCACTAAGTACAAGGTCGCTGAAAACGATTCGCAACTCCTGGCTGATGTTTGCTTGCGGCCATTGGTCTTTCTGGCTGAGAACACAGTTGAAATCTCCACCAATTATTACACATTCATAACGTCCATGGAAAAGTGGTGCAATATCTTCTGCATAAAATCGCGCCCTTTCCCGCCGCCGATTGTTTCCCGACGGTGCATAAAGATTGATGATGCGTGTTCCAAACGTCGTGAAAGCCATTCCCCTGGCCGACGGAAGGTAACACACGTTTTCCACGGGGAAGCCATCTCGCACGTAAACTGCCACCCCACTCCCATTGTGATCTCCATGTGACGAATAGGATTCGTAGCCTGCGATGTGTGGGAGTGCAGCTATGTGGACTTCCTGCAGCAAAGCAATATCCACATCAGATGCCCAAATCGTTTCCTTCAGTAGGTGTATTTTGGTCGGTGAACGCACGTCATTTATATTTAATGTCGCAATACGGTTCGCATGGCGTTGAATCCCACTCTGTCGAGGCGCAACAATATCTCCCTGCATCGGCGCTGGGGGCTGAGTTAGAAGACGTTCTCTCGCCCCTCTCTCTTCACCTTCAGCAATTACTAGGCCGTCTTTGTGAGTGCCGGGTTCCTCTGTATGACGTCCGGCGCCTCCTCAATATCGTCATACCACATCTTTGCAGGCAGTGATATATTCGTGTCCATAGCCACAGCATCTGCGTCTGGAGAGCCAACTGGTTGTGGTTCCTCTTCAGCATCACCACGTCCCGCTACCGTCAATGTGACAGACCGCTGCTGGTCTGATCGAACAGTTTCCATTGCCTCATCCTGTTTCGTAGAGGCTGTTGTGTCGTCTTGGTCCACAGGCACATCGTCGTCGGGGCAAGGGGAGTCATCCCTAGGAGATGTCGTGCAACGACGCCGTTTCCTCCTTTTCGGGGAACGTTGTTTGCGTGATCTTCCTTCCGTGTCCTCAGATTGTAGGGAATCACGGCTGCCCGACAGAAAGGCATCCGTAGGAACTGTAAGTGTTTCGAGTCCCATCGTTGTAGTTGGCGGGAGTTCGGTCGAAACTGATGTTGTCGTCACAGAGTGCGTTCCAGACGGAACAGCATCCGTAGTGGCTGGATCTGCTTCGTGTACTATCGGTGTGCTTGGTAGGAGTTCGGTCTCAACTGATGTTGTTGCCGTAGATTGTATGCTCGATGGAGCAGCATCCTCTGTCATCCCGACGTCTGCTACAAGGTTTCGAAGAGTGCCATCGGGAACTTCCACCGGGACTGTGTCCTTTCGGTCATCAGCGGACGCAGTGAGGGCTTTGGCATAGGTGATCGGTAGTACTGTCATCGCCGGCGACGGCTCCCGCGCATCTGAAGGCAGTTGCGTAATCCGCCGTTGCATACAGTTCGACCTGAGGTGTCCCTCCTGGCCATAGCCAGAACATGTACGTGGTTGCCCATCGTAAATCACCACCGCCCTACAACCACCAATTGTCAGATAGGACGGTACATGCATCTGAAGATCAATAGTGATCTGTCTCACTCCGTTAAGTACGGGGTACGTGGCGAATTGTGTCCAGCGTTCTGCTGTGTGACCATGTACCGTGCCGTATGGCTTAAAAGCCTCAATAACTTCGTCAACCGGGAGCTCAAATGGCAGCTCAAAAACACGTATTGTCCGTACACCCAGACCAGCATGTTCTACAGTTACCGTGCCGACATTCCCGTCACTATGGCAAAATCGGAGACCTACTTTTGTCGCCTGTAGAATTCTCTCACACGCCGCGTCATTTACCATCTTAACATACACCGTGGGACTAACGATGGACAGGTGAATTCCGACAATATCGTTTGGCGGTATGCTGACGTCCTCTCGTATGAATCGTTCCACTGCTAAAGCCTTTGGTCTTTCGTAGTCTTTGCAGAAATTGAATCGTAATGTAGTTTTTCTGTACTTGTTCGCCATGATCGTTGTTATTAGCCCGCGCGCAGACTAAGTCCACAAGTAAACAAACACTCGCACACGTCGCACAGGCGGAAGTATCGGACCTCCGCTCCGCACTGCCGCTAGCGCCGAACTGACCCAAAGCACGACTCACGCCCGGTACTGACAGCTTTACTTCTGCCAGTATCCGTCTCCTACCTTCCAAACTTTACAGAAGCTCTCCTGCGAACCTGGAGAACTAGCACTCATGAAAGAAAGGATATTGCGGAGACATGGCTTAGCCACAGCCTGGGGGATGTTTCCAGAATGAGATTTTCACTCTGCAGCGGAGTGTGCGCTGATATGAAACTTCCTGGCAGATTAAAACTGTGTGCCCGACCGAGACTCGAACTCGGGACCTTTGCCTTTCGCGGGAAAGTGCTAGAACACTTGCCCGCGAAAGGCAAAGGTCCCGAGTTCGAGTCTCGGTCGGGCACACAGTTTTAATCTGCCAGGAAGTTTCAAACCATTTTTTGTTTGTAGTTTTGTGAGATTAAACTTATCGCTCGTTAAAGAATTTGATAATATTTTTTCTTTCACACACTTGGACAACGGGAAAATTCTATGCAGTTGTGCAAGGAATGTTGTTAACTGCACGTTTGGGAAAGTGAAGAATAAACTGTGAGTACTGAGAAACGAAACAGGAACACCGTCGTTGCAGATGATCACATAGTTCACTCCATGTGTGAACTCCCTAATATGTAATCGAAAGAAGGATGCATTGGTGAAGCTGAACAATTTTCACACTCATGTACAAACCCCCGATATTACATTCAATAGGTATTATACACGACGCTTGAAAACAATTAAATTCTTTTGTTAAACACTTTATTAGAAATAAAACGTAAAAATATTTAGCTATGTCTCAAAAGTTATTTTAAAATTTAAAAAAAGGAAAATTATCGTGCTGTTTTTACGTAACATTTCATAGTAAATAAAGCAATATGAATTGTAAAGCAAGATTGTTTCTGTACATCATTACCACCTGAATGAAATTATTCTTCGACTTCATTGCACAATCTGGAAACTAACAACGTTTGTGACACTGGGCCAATCTCTGACTCCTGATAGAGGCACTTAACATAATTTCATTTATGCTGTACGTTGTTACGTACAGTCGAATGTTCTCTTGCCTTACGGGCTACATAGGTAGGTCCATACTGTTTTGTGTCATATTTGTTTTACTGTTCGTGAGATGCATACTATGGCACAGTATTAGCGTGTGCCTTGGTGAAAATACTGCAAATTAAAATGTTAAACGGTTACGTTAAACATTGGGTGAGTACAAATGGTTATTCTAACAGAATTTGGGAAGTAATTCACATATATTTCCTCGCTATTGTCGTATAGTCTTGAAATGTCTCACGTGTGCCCCGAGTTCTGTATCGTACGGAATGGTTATTACTACACTGGGTGATTACCACACTGGATTTGCATTCGGGAGGACGACGGTTCAAACACCCCGTCCGGCCATCCAGATTTAGGTTTTCCGTGATTTCTCTCAATCGTTTAAGGCAAATGTCGGGAGAGTTCTTTCGAAAGGGCACGGCCGCTTTCCTTCTCCATCCGTCCCTAATCCGAGAGTTAAACACTAATCTCCTCCTCCTCCTCATCCTTCAGTTCTGTATCATATAAATATTATGTGTAGGTCCCTGTTATATTTAGTAGATCTCCGTACGTAGTAGACAGCGTGGATTCAAGCGACTCATCCTTTATACGATTTTTCAGCGGTGGAAGCTGTGTTCTTGCTTCGAGCTACAAGTCTGTTCTCTCAGCACAGTCAGAGAGAGTATTCCACACATGTGGGTGAGAAATCCCATGTGGTCCCCACGGAGTGGATGTTACTGCCAAATGTACACCGCGCTCGTCCCAGTGCAAAATCTGCTTCATCTCTTTTGCAACAAAAGTCGATATTTGATCGTGTTTTCACCTCTTATACCTTAACATGGTAGAAAAAGAAATTAGGAGCTGAACTTCCATACACGGCGAAGCAGATGAATAGCAGTCAAAAAAAGAACGGTAGCGACGCTAGCAGAGTTCCTAAAAGTTAGAGACGGGCGGGCGGGGGCGGGGGTGGGGGGTGGGGAGAGAGAGAGAGAGAGAGAGAGAGAGAGAGAGAGAGAGAGAATCGTAAAGAATAGGGAAAGGTGATGTGAGTAACATCCTTTGTGGTACGAGAGACAGAAAATGTGGGTGATACTACGTGGATGATGGCGACTGACGGGCAAAGAAGCTGTGACCGTGGTGCATTCATCTGCACTGTAATGTAGACGTGTGCGGCACTCAGTATACGTCCGGATACGCTTGTCATGGTGAACACATTCGTGCTGTATTTGCCTGTAGTTCACAAACTGTCTCAAACTGCGATTGGCAGTTCATCTTTATGTATAAAAGAGAGGTGGTAGCGTACAGTTCCTGATCACCAGACCCTGCGCAAATAACTCGGATCAGATCTCGTACTTCTCCGTAGTGTCTCACGAAGTGAGGGGATGTGACAGTGTTCATGGACGGTCGGATGGAAACGTCACGCTCGACTGCCTCCTTGGTGCTTTTTGAAAGGAGCAAGCTGTCTGTCGGCATCGGCTTTTACCCTCTTCTTTCTCAAGTTATCATGCAACGTTAACATGATACCACACTATACACTTTTAAATAGTTCTAAATTACTACACTGTGACTCTTGTTACTAATCCAGGATATCGCTGTTACTAAGTTGCTGGATTAGTTAAGACAGTTTTACAAAATTGTAAATAAATATAAATTTGTTGACATGATCACAATGCCTGCTCTAGTAAGTGGTAAGTATAGGCGAACTCAGTATTCTCACTCTACCCTGTCTATAATGCTCCGATGCAAGATTTAATTATGCTGTCACAAGTACTTAATAAGACATAGACATAAACACACATATATACCAGAAGGTCTATTGTAAATGGGTATATGGACTATTATCTCAGTTAAATTTGCTGCAACTGGTATGCAAAGAGGAAGTGGATAGAAATGCTTTACTGCCGTGTATTAGCTATTCGGTGTTGCAGAAGACATTCATATCGAACGTAATAGCAGCATGCTGACTATTTTAAGCATTGGTCACGTATGGACTTGTGAAGCTTAATAAAAGTTAAGGTATCACGGTACAGAAAGACACTTAGTACAGTGAATGACAATGGCCTGTATGTATGAAATGTAAAATCGAGGTTGCTCTCAGTTGAATGTGACCTTCTGTCACGTTTCCTACTAATTCCAGTCTTTAATCTCTTTAGATTATCGCAGTATAAAATGACACTGTGTCAAATCGTAGCCAGGCTCTATTTTTTTTATGTAACCCTGTAAATCGAAGTGCTATCGTCGACGACAATCCAGACTTCATGGTACAAGGTAATTAGGTGCTTGGGTTCACTTTATTACGAATAAACGTTTGGAGTCAACTTCTTAGGGTCTGTATATCGGTCCGTAAGGTGCCACCTGTTGGTGGAATGGATTAGGATGTCATAGTGCCAATGAACGTGGTACCATATACCAATGCCATGGGAGGGGTGTTGTCCTGCCCAGAGTTCTTATGTGGTACACCGAGCTACACAAAGTGTCCAAATTGTTGTGCAAGGTCATCTTCCGTTTGCGAACTGCTTCTAGAACTGTATCCATATGAAGGACAGCGTGCAAGTCAACGATGCGAGTATAACGGCTGGCACGAAGTATCCATCTGAGCACCATATTTGGTAAAACTCGTAGACGGCTAATTTATGTTGGACTGGCAAGTCCCCAGACCGAACTTCAAAAATGGTTCGAATGGCTCTGAGCACTATGGGACTTAACATCTATGGTCATCAGTCCCCTAGAACTTAGAACTACTTAAACCTAACTAACCTAAGGACATCACACAACACCCAGCCATCACGAGGCAGAGAAAATCCCTGACCCCGCCCCAGAGCGAACTGCCACACAGTATCTTAGAGAGCACCGTCGCCTTATGTAATCCAAGCTTTGCTGTGGTACTGAGGTCAGTATGCTTGAAAAGAGATAGGAGTTTCTTGGCCATACCAGAAGCTTTGTTCCTGAAAAGGTCGACATGTTGATGGGGAAAGAAGTATTTGTCCAAAGTTACCCACAGGAAGTCACCGTTGCCCCCCAGGGGATACGCCGCCCTTACAGTCTCAAGTTGGTAGGCATCGACGGGCGTTTCTTGCTGAAATAGATGGCTGTCGTCTTGGAGAGATTTAGTTGCTCTTTATTGGTGTTACACCAAGCGGCTGTGGCATCTAGTTGACACTGAGGGTGTCGAATGTTGGCGTGAATATGTCTGTCGCTGGTGAGAAAAGCCCTATTATCAGCAAACTGCAAAATTTGTACCCCTGTGACAGTTGGAATGACATTGAAAAAATAGAGATTAAATAGTAGTGAGAATAAAACGGATCCTTGAAGCAGCCCCGCCTGCTCCAGTCGGCTATCAATCGATTGACCGTCTACTGTAACAATCATCTTTCTGTCTGTCAAAAAACTAGCTATAAATTTCACATAATAATTGGGTATCGATTTTAGTTCATCGATAAGTGATTTTCATCTATGACGGACTATTATCGATAGTTACATTTTATTTTTGACTAGTTTTCTCTCTGCTAGTAAGTGCAAGCTAGACCACGCCCACTTTCTTCGGTATTTAGGCCGCTCTCCGACGCCCGACTCGTCAGTCGGCAGGACTCAGCAGGACCAGCCATACCTCTGAAGATGTCCAACGTAGTATTGGACGAAACGTTAGGAATAGAAGAATTCCATGGACCACGGCCATATAACCCGGAAGAATTATCAACAACAGTACTATCCGGTCGTGAAAGCCTTCATTGTATGATCAGTCCATCCAGTTTCCGCATTAGTTGTTCCCTCCATGCCTTATCGTAGGCCTTTTCAATATCTAAGAAGACTGCTGCAGTATCACTAGACACATTGAGATTTCTGGTAACATGTTCCGCCAGACGAAGGAGTTGCAGCCCCGTGGATAGTTTACGTTCGAAGCCATACTGTTGTGCCCTGATTGTACTGTCTGCCATCAGCGGTTTCAAAATGCGGAACTGGATGACTCGCTCGAAGGTTTTACCCAGACCACTAAGAAGACTAGGGGTCGGTAATTTGTGGCCAGGGTAACGTCCTTCTATGGTTTGGAAATAGGAACTACTTTGCCGATCTTCCACGCAGTGGGGAAATAATTTGTCAAGAGACAGCGTTTGTAAATTCTTATAAAGAGCACCAATGGTGTACACGGCAAGTTCTTCTGGTGTAAGTTGCTGATCTTGTCAACAACAGGTGTCTTGTTCCCATTTAGCTTCCTGAGTATGGTTCTAATTTCGCTCGCTGTAGTTAAAAGGGGACAGAACCGGTCAGGGCCATGGTCGCATACTCGTCGTCTCTATGGGCCCTGTTCAGAGGCTCCCTCAGAAGCGCCATTTGTCGCTCAAACGCTGTCGCGAATGTTTCCGCTTTTGTGAATGGGTCTTCTGTTAATTCCTGAGGGGTCTGAAGCGGTCTTTTGGGCGTGGGGTCGGCCCTCAAATTTTGCACTAACCACTATTCCTCTCTGGTTTGCAGGAGGAAGGAGAATATCTTACCCTCCCACGTTTCTACTCACCATTCAAGTAGTTCTTCAAGTAAGGGAGGCAATGGATCATGGGTCTGGAAGGCCTCAAGAACCGTTATAGACAACAGTTTGTGGTCCTTCTAGAGCTTCCGAGTATAGTAATCGACGACATAATCGA